>NC_081216.1:12603732-12974982 GCF_902713425.1 Acipenser ruthenus | reverse complement strand
TGACTTGATTTAACAGTATCAAGATCATTATTATAACAGTTTGGAACTTGAATTACCAGACTACCAATAACCTTTTAAAAATGCCAAAACTGTTCTCCTACATTTGTGTACCTTATTCTGTATCGACTGTAGTCCAACAAAATAGATTATATCTCCATATCATCTCTCCTGTATATTCAGTAAGTAATCAAAACTAAATTGTTCCAGTCAGTTTTAATTTAACAAACACTGAAGGGCAGTGAATAATCTTTGGATTATTCAATTGATTTATTTTGTTTTTTTCAAAGGCCAAGTTTTCATTCGCAGACCATTGCCGCCATTATGCATTAATTGTGGTTGTTTCCGGCTGAGGCTTGCTGAGCTGACTTTGTTGTACCTTGTTTGTTTCAAATGAGGCAGAGCTCTGGAAAATGGTTAATGCAGACATTTTTGAAAAGGTCATATGCAGTTTAAAAAACAGTTGCCATAGAGCAATGGGCCAGATTAATCTTTATCATATTATATTTTTAGTCTTAGAGAAATACTTGGAAAAAAAAATAGTAAAAATTGCTGTAGAGAACTGGGATTATTTTTAGTTATTACTAATAGCTTTCAAACTTGCTATTTAAACCCCAAACCACAACCTGTCTGGCTTGCTTTTTCGTTTGTGTATCGCTACACATCTCTACAGAGTCTGGCGGTGAGTGATCAAATTTCTTTATTTACCGGACCTGTCTTTTCTCCTCACATCTCAGTTCAGCAAGCCAGGCTTTTCAGAGAACGTTCCTCCTCAGCTGTGCAGGCTAGCTCTCTTAAAATTACCTCTGTAATAATGGTAATATAAAAAAAAAAATAGTGACTGCAGTAGCCTAAGTACTCAAGGTGTACAGACACTCATTAGTCATACTCAGAATTGTATTAAAAAGTATTTATCGGCAGGTATTCAATAAAACCATTCATTAACATGTTAATTTCAATACAAGAAAAGCTGTCCTCCCTCATGAGTATCAATTATTGGCAATTACCTTTCACATTAAGTGTTTTAAAAGCTGATTGAAATAATATTATACTCTCACCGCTCCATTGACACTCAATAGAAAAATAGCCCTGGAGCTCCCTTAATATCCCATAACCCCCTGCGTGCTGCACAATGGCGTTCATTGTACTTCAGCTGTATTTTCAGGTTGAGTACAGCTGAAGTACAAGGAAGCCCCACTCTTGCAAAACTAACTGTTGTTTTTCCTTTTTTGTTTCCTTGTTTTCAGGAGACGTTGCTGCTGAAGAAAAAGGCTTGTGATTTCCACCAGGTAAAAATAAACCACAAACAAACCAGAGTTAAAGTGACATTCAGTATTATTGCCTTAATTATTAGAATACATCTTCATGAATCCCAGGCTTTAAATGTCACAGGCTTCTTTCAGTGCCTTGTAATTAATGTTGACAGCCGTCACATTGTTCAAAATGGACAACCATTGTCAAAAGAGATTATTCAGCAGCATGTAAATTAACAGCGACCGGGGGATTTGAACTACTTTGTAAGTCAACAGCGGTGTGGCTGGGATTTTCTGATGACTGGCATTGGTCACGCAGTGGTAAAAAGGTCAAATTGCAGAATATATTGCTAAGTAGTGTATCTCCGATATGGTAAAATCTTAATTATCAAACTGTACTGGGAGCCTGCTAATTCAATACAACTCATGTTTTATGCAGGATGCATTGGTTAGACCGCCAGTCTTGTTAATTGATGTTAATTAACATGACATGTCTAACCAATGCATCCTATGAGATTAAGGGGTTTTACAATGTATGTCCCAAAGAGATTTTTAATGTCACATTTCATTTGTTTTTAAGTGACGTTATTTTTACTGAGTACATGTTTATTTATTTATTGTATTTTAAGTATGTTGTTGATAATTGGTTCATTCTTGATTGTGAAGTAATTGAGAGGCAGGTGTTCTAGAGAGGCAACTGGCTGAATACAAGGTACAAGCAATGTTTCAGTAGTTCAGGACAAAACCCACAACACAGAAATGTGAGTTTAACGAAATGATGATTATGCGATGTATGGAAGAAACAATTTGGCATCAAACCTGCTTGGTTTGAGGGTCCGCCACCTGGCCGTCCGGGTGAGAAATCAACACATGAAACATTTAAAATGTTTCATGTCGGGGGGGGGGGCAACTATACCAGGGCTCCGAGCTTGGCTTTTTTTTTTTTTTTTTTAATTTACATGATCATTTGGTGAGAAAAATAATAATTGCAAGCTTTCTACAGAACATGAAAAAAAAACACCTGTAACCACCTATCAAAGACTAAAAAAAGCTGCTGATTGGTTAATGATATGTGTCAGGAAGACATACCTCTTTGAATTATTAACCTATCATGGGTGGCTTCGGAGATATAGGGTAGGAATATGCATAACATATTTTGTTTTGTCTAATCTTATACAAATCGAGAAGGGAAAAAAGTAACAATTACTAATATAGCATTTATAGTCTTGCACTTATAAAGAAACAAATTAATTTACTTTAGCATAAGCATTTAATGAAAGGAGAGAAACAGTGTATTTCAGACATACTGTAATTTATGCACTGGTGTCTGTTGCAGATCTTTTTTATACAGTCCATCATTATTCTTACATGAACCAATACGAACATGGTAATGTTTGCTATCAAATATGTTTCATTCTTCCAATATTTGTCCCATAGTATCTTTTTAACCAAAGGCATTAGAAAATAATTCTTGCGCAAGACTGGGTAGGTAAGAAATACTCTAAGAAATGTTGGGAGGCTATCTTGGTCTGTTCCTAATGCGAGTACACCAGTTGCCTCAAAGATGTATCATTTTTATTTATTTATTTATTTATTATTTTTTAATGATCTCAGTGTTGTAACTTATCTATACCATGCAGAGACTTCAGTTAAACCCCATTATTTGTATTACATTACAGATATATAATGTAACTTACACTGAATGTACAAAAGTTGATTTGATTTTTCCTAGGAAGAGAAGTGACCGATGTTAATTCATGACTAGTTCATTAGGGTGTATTTTATATTTATTGATTTATTTCAATCTGAAAAAAAAGAATGCAGTGAAGCCATCTATGTACGAAACAGGAAAGTAGCTTTTAACTTTTGACTATGCAAATAATAAATGTTGAAGAAATAGTTCTATTACTGTATACAGGAGTATTTGTATCAACGTGTATCGGGTAAATATTATACATTTTTCATCAAATTTAACAAGCATTTAGCTATTGATCACACACATTTTGGATTTGGGTATCAGGTATTCTGAATCCTATGGTGTTTTTACATCAACACAGATCCATATTTATTCAAGCCTTTCCTGAATATGTGTAACTTATTTTTTCTTGTCTGGCTTACTATTTTTATACTTAACTGGCTATAAAGCGATTTTAGATCATTTTGTGAATTGCGCTATTTAAAATGATGATGAGTCAAATGCTTTAATATATAAGCTATGTGGGTATGGGATTTTCACTTTTAAAAGGCACTGGTAACAATACGGTGTTTACCATCTTGTCACACATGCATCTGCTAATTTGATTTTAACACAAAGAATGAAAGAAAGACCTTTATTTTTTGTTTTAGTGGTTTTTTATGGATCATACACTTTCTTATGTTATAATCAGGTCTTCTGATTTTCGGTTTTAACCGATAATAAATGATAACACCCCCCCACCCCACCCCCTCGTTGTATAGCTAATAAACAACGGGAAAAACACTGGAAATGGTTTCTTAATTCACACACATTGACTTCTCCCCTCTCCCATTTAATAATAATAATAAAAAAATACTACTACAACTACGACTGCAATAAAAAAAAAACTACCTTTCCCAGTACAGTTGGGCAATGTCCCTCCTTCCTGACTTGTAATTATCATTGATTCGATCTGAATACTTTAAACCCACCCCAACTACTGAGTGGCAGCAAATTGCTACATTTCTATTGGAGACTCTGCGTGCGAGATTTAAAAGATTACAATTATGAACAGAGACTTGTTTGAGGGATTTAAAGCTATATTACAGTTAGATAGGGAGGATTTAAAACAAAATTGGAAATTTTGCTGAAATGTAAACAAATGTCTAGACACACAAAACCCCCAGAAGAATGTGCCCGTGACCATAAGGATTTTGTTGACGAAGACAGCAAAAGAAAGAAACTTGTGTGCAAGTACTGTCGAGTTACAAGGATGCCACATCAGCTGGAAACACATTTATTTAAATTTGTTTCCAGGTTCATTCAAACATGCAGGCCTGCGAGTGTGAGACACCTATACATGTATTCCCAGCACGTGCAATGCAAACTTTGTTTATAGTGTGTCGAAATTAGTTCATTTTTAAATGTCTTACCTTTTTTGCTTAAATCGTGGCTTACATGATTATGTGGCACATACTGACAAAAGTGGCTTGTGGTGTATGCATAAAAAGAACGGCAAAATGGTGCAGACTTGAGGTAAATTTACATTTTTTTATTGTAATTGAGCCACGACAAAAGGGGCCCCCTTGCTGCCCGGGGCTCCATGCAATTGCATGGGCTGCTTGTGCCATTAATGGTTACTATACATAGTGTGACAGAAAAAAATGGCCAAGCATTTTGGAAAGTAACCAAAAACAATAATTTCATACAGTATATAAAAAGTGAAAGCCCCCCCAAAAAAGATTTCCGGGTATCTCGAAAATAGTTAAAAACAAGCACCGAAAAATGAAATTAATAAAAACAGAAAAACAGAAGCCCTAGTTATATTCCAAATCATACTGACTGATAAAAGCATGTCTTACAATAATGTATCTAATCCGTCTGTGATGGCATGAGTGGTTATCTGTCTCATATTACAGGCAGGTGGGGGCACTCCCAAGTCCATCCTGCAGGCTAGTAGCTGTGTACGTTTCCCCTGCATATAAACTAATAGCCCTGGGCTTGGGAGAATCCTGCACTGAGCTGCTCACTCCTCTCTGTGTACAATAGGAAACGACTCCCCAGTCTAAAAAAGGCACTTGTTTGGCTGATACTGGATGTTGTAAATAACAGGTTTTCTGAAAATGCAGTGTATTAGGTCTCCTACCAGTTGATGAGTTAATAATACTACCATCAGCATTAGACACGTACTTTTCTACAAAGCTTGCTATTAAGTTTAACGTTAAGATGTTGGTCTTTGAGACCAATTTATTACTGAAGCAGGTTGCCAATTGGGTTGATGGTTCAATTGAAGACATTTTGGACTACTGTAGACATTTAAGTGAGGCTGGGACACTCAATGGTGCTGTGGCTATAGGGACAGTTCAAGCACTGGCATACATATGTTTACAAAAAAAACAAAAAGAGTAGCACCAAGTGTGACTGAAATGCCCACACGGTATATATCCAACCGAACAGATTGATTGCCACTAGTTGGCAGGGTCTTTAATGAAGAGATCTTGCATTAGGTGGGTACCACACTGTGAAAGTCTGTCTAGATCTTAATCTATCTGAATGATACTTTGGGTGGGCAAATCTCGCAAGGGATTGGTAAATAGTTAAGACAAAGGATTCCCATTGTCCATACAGGGGAGTGTTTGCTACCTGCCTGCTGTGTAAATATCTGTTTTTGGACTTCATGCCAACAGAGCCCAGTAGTTTTGAGCACCACTGTACTGTAGTGTTTGGTATAAGGGCAAGCATGACAGTGATGAATCAGCACTGAAGTTTGACTTGTATCCACTCCAATATATATTGAACTTAGTGACCCTCCATTTAACTTTTACAGCTTGGAAGATTGTGAAGTCATTATGTGTTATGGGCAAAAAGATGAATTAGTTGGAAATCAAATAAAGGCTATTCCTTTTGTAATAACTGCTCATACATTTTTAATTAGTTAGACCTCTTCGTGTCAAAACAAGACATAATTTAAATGACCTTTTAAATTGGCAAGAGTGCAACTTGTCAAATTCCTTGAGTGTACTTATCTGTTCTTATTTTAATAAATACATTTGAAAATCATGTGGGGTACACCCACATACCGTGACTTATCCAGCAGTCTTAGAGAGTGCTGGATTTTGCTACTGGAACAAAACAAGCCATAGAAACACAATGATGCAGCACATTGAAATGGAACGTGGCCATTTTTAACATTTGTTAACCCTTAGCGGTCCATTTATTCAGCGCGTCTCAGACGCGTCAGGTCCAATTTATTTTCACACTCGCAGTTTATTTTAGACGCACTGTTTAAAAGTAGTTTTTTTTCACAGTAAAACAGATTTAAAAGGCACTACATATCAACAGGACACTCAGTACTGTATCTCCAGCCCCGCCCCACCCCTTGTTTGCTGTATTTTTCACATACCTCTACATAGTAGTGCATACCGATAAATCATCTCCTGATCACTCGATTTATCACCAAATTCCTCAATAATGCAATCCAAGTCATTATTTTATTACTATAACATCTAAAAAAAAGCTCTGCAAATGTCTGTGATATTCTTTGAGCGCTGGATGCAGAAGCAGCTATATTGTTTGTTTATGTCTGGATTCATTATCAGTTTGATTTAATAATCATAAGTTGTCCCTTAACAATAGGACTAAAGCAATACCTACTGCAAATCAACCATCCGATGGGTCAACTAAGGACCTTTCATTATGGATTCATAGGGTCTCCATTAAAGAGGTCCCTCAAGTCAAACCCAAAGGCTTAGTTATAGATAAACATTTAAGCAGTAAAGGACACATTTGTTCTGTTGTAAAAAAACAAACAATACAAAAAAACACCACTAGCTATTGGCATGATCCATCACAAGAGCTTTTGATGTGTTGGAACTGGTTGCATAAATGGTTTCTCATACCATTTCTATGCTGATGATGCTCAGATCTTCCTCTCCCCTCCCCCCTCTGACCCCACCATCCCCTCCTGTATCTCTACCTGTCTGTCTGCTATCTCCTTCTGGATGCACTCGCATCACCTCAAACTCAACCTCTCTAAATCTGACCTCCTCTTCTTCCTCCTCCTCTGATCCCTCTATCTTCATTCCTCTGGAATCTACCACGCTTTCTCTCCTCAGCCAAGAATCTCCGAGTAACCCTGGACCCCTGCCTCTCCTACTCCCAGCACTTCTCCACTCTAGCACACACCTGCCGTTTCTTCCTGAGCAACATACGAAGAATACGAACCTTCCTCACCAACTACTCCATGCAACTCCTCGTCCAGGCCCTGGTACTCTCCCGCCTAGACTACTCCCTCTTGGCCGGCCTCCCTGCTTCCGCTCCAGCTCAACAACAACCACAACTCCGCTGCTCGCCTGGTGTTCTTTCTGCCTCGCTTCTCCCATGCTACTCCACAGGCTCCCTATCACCGCTCGCATCCAGTTCAAGACTCTTGTACTCGCTTACCGATGCCTTGACCAGACTGCACCCAGCTACCTCCAGACCCTCATCTCTCCCTATACCTCCAGCCGACCTCTCCGACACTAGAAGACTGGCTGTACATCCTCTACGCTCCCCTGCCTCCAAAGTCCGCTCCTTCTCCACCCTCGTGCCGCAGTGGTGGAACGACCTTCCTATAGAAGTCAGGACTGCCCAGTCCCTGACCACCTTCTGGCGCCTCCTCAAGACACACCTCTTCAGACAACACCTGTAAAACCCAACTCTTCCCTTCTGGACAATATAGCACTCTGCCTTTAATGCACTTTAACTTGCAATTATCTGCTCCTTGTTTTACTGTATGTAATCCTGCACTTAACCCAATCTGTATTATCTTGTATTTCACTTGCACTCGTATCTAACCCTGATGTAACTATCAACACTGTTATCTGCTCTTGAACTGCCCCGATATCAAATCATACTGTGTTTTGTATTTGCTCTTAATAGGACTGAAGTCATTGTATTTTGTATCTTGTTCTCAATTGTACTGTAATTCTTCATATGTATTTTTTGTATACAACTGTAAGTCGTCCTGTGTAAGGGCATCTGCTAAGAAATAAGTAATAATAATCATAAAGCAGAGAGCTTTTGAAAATTGACTAAAATGCAACTGTTAACCACTAACAGATAAGTTAATTACAGGAGGTGCAAACAGCTACAGAGCTGGGTGTTAAAATTCGTGTCTGCTGAAAACAGCTACTCATTGCTAATCATTTAACACTGAATTAGCAGGGCAGCAGTGTGGAGTAGTGGTTAGGGCTCTGGACTCTTACCGGAGGGTTGTGGGTTCAATCCCAGGTGGGAGACACTGCTCCAGTAAAAACCCAACTGTATAAATGGGTAATTGTATGTAAAAATAATATGTAAAAAATAATGTAATTGTATGTAAAAATAATGTGACAAATAATAATAATTACCAGATGTGTGATCCCCAGCTTTAGTACAGAGCTGACGGTTAAGCTCTTTATTGTTGTGTGCTGCCAAACAGGAAATGAAATCTGAGTGATTGGTTCCAGCTAATTATATGTTAAGTATTATTTTTCGATCAAAACGATTGTTGTTTTTTAATTTAAAATGTTTTAACTTAAAAAATGATGTATGGAAATGTATTTACGTATGACAGTAAATACTAAGGTTGAATTGCATAGGAATATTTTCACATTTTCTTAAAACAAATTCACATGTATAATCTAATTTTCCTAAAATGCCACCAAGATTAATGAAGCTGCGTTAGAGGATAAACAGAACTTTTATTAGTTCTTATTATTTAATTCACACACAAAACAAAATTGAATCAGAAATGCTGGTTACATATTTAAAGTACCATATCACTTTGAATTAACGGCGCCCTCGAATTAACGCCTCACTCAGATATCAGCTTTTTAATAGATGCTGCCCTCCAATAAATGCCCCTCTCAATAAAGAAACGTAAAGGTATTTTTTTTCTACCCCTGCTCAAAAAAAAGATAGAAACGCGCAACTCTGGCTATGTACATGTGATGACCACGATGAGACTGCAGCCTCAATCTACCATGTAATACAAACTAATGTACACACACCTTATTTTATGGTAGTGTCCCGAAAGACAACCTAAGATGAACTACTTACAGCAGTCCTTCACGTCTTTTTTTCTTCCTGCAGCAGAGTTCAGTGCCAACACAGCAGGGGATTAAACAAGGGCTGTCTGTTTACCTCATCTTCAGCTTGGACGATGAAAACTTCGAGCTGAACTTCGAGCTTTGCCGGTCACTCTAAGCACTATCCGAAAGCTGGCTGAAGATATCTTCTTGTAGGGGGTTTAGTTGTTTTGTTTTTTATTCAATTGGAATTTTACTCAGTCCTGTACAAATATATATATACAAAACTTGCTTACTATCTAAGAGAAGATTTAGTTTCGGTTTCTCTTACAGAGAAATTACAAACAAGCAGGTAAATTACAGTGAGAAAAAAAAAAAAAAAAACTGAGTAGGATATATTTTAGTTTTAACAGAAATCAAAACGATATTCAGAGGTATATTTCTTATTAAGAAAAACAACTGCATCACATTCAACTACCGTTCTCTCTCCTCTTTTTGTCCCACCCCATAGCAACCAATACACACTCCTGATTCGCTCTCATTAACTGTCAGTAAATGTACTGTATTCAAGTTTTTAACACTTTAAAATAAACGCTGCGCGCTAATTCGAAGTAATACGGTATATCTTATAAAAGCTTAATTTCTCAGGACATCCATACGAAGGCAATCATGGCCAGTAGTCGTGTCAAAATTACACAATGGAGCAAAAACTTTATTTGATAGAGTGTATAAAAGATTGTATTGAAACTGTGGAGGATGGCCGAAAGGATTCCACAGCAATTCTGCAGTGCACAACTGCATGGAATACACTTGCAAGCACATTTAATGCTGCCTTCCTGAGAGAGACGGCCAGGTGCAGCAGCAAATTAAAACAAAAAAAATCTATAACAGAGGCTGAAAGTAGAGACACTGGAAAGTCGTACTGGAATTATTATTATTATTATTATTATTATTATTATTATTATTATTATTATTATTATTAAATAGACCTACATTAAGTTGAATAAGTTAAATAAGGATGAAACTGGTTTTGTTGCAAACATTTTGACATTTTTTTTTTTTTTTTTTCCAGAACATTTCCAATTATTTTATATAATTTTTGGTTATAAATAGTTCAGTTTCATAAAAATTGGCACTACATTTTGGGATTTTTCATATTTGTTCCAGTTAGTACAATACCACAAGTCTTTAGTCTACAGAAATTGCTGGAATAACTTGCTGGAGTAACGTGTTTTAGTATCCTCTAGGGCAACAGCAGTTAGTTTGGGTTCGTTGCAATTGAGAACATTTTTAATACGCAGCTAGGGACTATGTTGAGCTGCTTAGTTTGTTGCAATTGGTATTAACTTGCGTACTAGTTTAGTACCGTCCTCCGTACTAACCACTGGATCACCTTTTAGTTAGTTGCAATTGACCCCCCGTGTCCTTTCATGATGTTCTTACACAACAGCCGCACACTCTGCCGCTCACACCGGCAGGGAAGATGAATCAGTAGCAATCCTCAATCGGGGGCAGCAGAAACACTTGAATGCAAAGCATGTCATTCAGTGGTGAAAGCAGCTGTTAACTGTTGACTGGGACTGAGGTTTTTAAGTGGTGGGAACAATTCCACTAAGGAAATGATCAAGGAAGTGTAAGACTACCTGAAGTTATGTTATTCATGGATCATTTCAATAGCTATAATCCCATTATCCAAGATGTGACCTCACTGCTGCTACCTCTTCCTGATGAGGTCTGAACATCAAATGTTCCCGATGTCCAGCCAATTGCCTCTTTTTACTTGCCGAAACTATGAAACAGTGTGACCAAGGTACTGAGCCCTGGGAAGTTTATGCCTGGACTTGTGGAGTGATAAGCTGAAATGTCTACAGACAATTTTCTTGCCCAACCCTCGGGAATGCAAAGTCTAATGCAGCACTCCCTTGCATTAGAACCAGGGTAAGATCCCCTTGAAATGTTTCCTTTGTTTTTCAAGGCATGTGTGTTCTGGATTGTGGTTGTTTCACCATGTCAGTGAGAGTTTCAAGATTCTAAAGACATCTACAACAGAGAAGAGACCCTGACCTTATTCACAATCCATGAGGTTTAGCCTCTTTTATTCCACAGTAATAGAGCCTTTCCATTACCACAGAATACAAGTCTGACAATTCTGAGCAATGGATTTCTTTTTAGCAGGGGAGGTATTTTATTATAAATAGCAAACACAGGATGCATTTCTTAAACAATGCAGTGCTTTTCTAATTTGTGGCAGTAGTCCTGCAGTTTTATTTCTAGCAGTTCTTGTCTATTCAGGGTAGTTTTTCTGTTGCTAAACTAGCTAGTTTACAAAACTATTACAGTATGTTTTTAACGCAACATAACATTTAATTCACAAAACCACACAGAGAAACATTAACAACTGCTTAACTTGATATAATGCTTAATATCACAGTTTCTAATGAAGTAAAAAAATATATATATATAAACAGTGGGTTATTTTCTTCACTAATCTGCCGTGGTCCTAAAAAAAAACACATACCTGACCCTTGTTGAGCCACCTAGCCCTTTTATTGAGATAACTGTCCCCCAGAAAGTCTATCTTTGTTGATCAGGAGGAGCTGTTTTTGGTTGGAGTCATTTCATAGTGTCAGAGCTGTTATTTTGAACTGTTACAATGGTACTCACTACAAGGTAAATAGCAAAATAGAAAGCTCATGCACAGTCTTTTATGACCTTCTCTAAATGACCTCCTTAAACTGCACTTATTTTAAAGGACATAAAGCCATTTTCAAAAATAGTAAAACCTCTTTCTATCCGGTTCTAGGCCCGAAAAGCACAAAGCTGAAAAAAAGAATCCACCATATGACACTGCCTCCCACACACAATGGAACCTGAGGAGGGTCAAAGACATTTTGCAATAATAATGGCGCTAATAAAAAGGTGATAATAAATGCAGCAGCTTAAGATCTGCTTGTCATTTCTGAAACATGAAGCTCATTTCCTTAAAGGGCATTATTGTAATTGGAGATGAAAGTATTAGAAATGGAGATTTCACTTATCTTCTTCATAAAATACTTTTTCCCTTCCTTTGAACAGTCAAATGGATTTGACAGCTGGATAGAATGCACTTTATGTTGTTTAAATGTTGTTTTTATTTGCATGCACACATAGTGATCTCTATGGAAAGCCATCTGGGACAAAAATGTGTTGTGCTGCTTTAGAGCGAGTCAATCTCATGGGATAGAAAAAAGGTGAGCACGTCATTCTGTTAGGCCTTGCTCAAACAGTACCCAGATTCCTGAAAATGTTGTGTAGTGATTTTTATATAGACAGTATATATTATATATATTTTGTTGCAACTTTGTTATGTGGAATGTAATAAACGAGAACCAAAACGGTGAGTTTTTTTCCCCTTCACTTTACAACGCCATTTCCACATTTGTTTTATTTGAAGTGTTTAAAGTTAAATTTCAGTTTTTGTTTGCTTGTTCAGCTACAAAAAGGCACGGCACAAGTAAACCTCATGTTATTACTTTATGAAAACTTGTTGATGGCCACTGTAGACTGTGAAGAAACGGCAATAGCAAGGAATGAAAAAAAGAAAAAAAAATGTGTTGTCAACTTTATGTATTATTTATTTGGGGAATATACAAAACAATGTTTAACTTGAACTGCTATTTGGCATCCTTTGTTTTGTACTTAATTCACTGGAGTAAAGTAAGTCCTACACAACTTATTCTTTACTCATAGGACATTTTTGTATTTTAATGCATTATATATTGTAAGGTCTTGCTAAAAAATAAAGGCAACCACACTGAGGCTACGGCCACGCCCCCTGCCTGTGATGCTATGCTGTATTTGCCTGAGTTCTGAGCAATATAATGGCTTTTATTACTTTTTGAAAAACAAACAAATATCCAAATGAACATTTAAATTATGAGCAATCCGAACATGTTTTCTATTTTTGCTGCAATGATAAGGTTTTAACCAATCACAGGCCAGCATTTTCAATCACCGATGATGGATGTCTCTTGTGTTATCTGCAGAGTTGTATGTTGTTCGTCTTAACTGATGATGTCTGTGGTTGCTTGTGTTGCCTTGCCCCTTCCACTGCTTGTAAGGGGGTGGGAGAGAATGCATTTCCCTACTTTCAACCCTAACTGATGCATTAACAACGTTTTTTGCAAATAATATATAGGTTTTAATTTTCAAGAGCTTGAACAATTTCTAACTTTGTGTAGCAAGAGAAACAGTGATGGATTTTGCAGTTTGTTTACATGTCATTTTGTAGAGATGAGGTGCACTCATACAAATCAGAATACAAAACGATTCAATGAGATGACGTCGCTTCTGTAAAGATTTAATAAACCATCAGTGTCCCTCAAGACACTCTCGCGATGACACGTGGCTTTTTAACAAAACAGTTCTGGATCTATTGTGAACTAATCGCTATCGGTGCCAAGAAGGTGTTCTTTTAAGCAAAGTTCCTGTTCCTTTAACCGGAGCATTTACAATGGAGAAAAATCTGTTTCACACAAGGGTGTTCCTATACGTGGAGACTACTGTATATGTATATGTGTGTGTATGTGTGTGTGTGTATATATATATATGTATATATATATATATATATATATATATATATATATATATATATATTATATATATATATATATATATATATATACATATATAGAGGTTGGCACGGGTAGAAAATCCGGAACCGGGTACCCACCGTGAAAAATACCTGGGTACCCAGATTTAAAAAAATGTTTTAAGTGCATGATACGTATTTAAATACTATATAGTACACATACATTTAGTCCCTTCAGATCTGTAGACTTGTGTAACTTTTTTCAGTACTGGAAACATCGAATTATTAATAATAATAATAATAATAATAATAATAATAATAATAATAATAATACCTACATTGCTCATTTTGCTGAATTTTGTTCATCGCGGTTTTCTTTTGAAACTTCTCCAATCACATGAAAATAACTTGTTATTTTCCTCATCTTGATTTGACAAGTTTTCAAACTGTCTGGAAACGAATAACCATCGCACTGATAAATCAGTGAAATAAGCGGGGTATGGGATTTGTAGTTTTTAATGTGTGATTAACAGTGGACACCAATAAACTACATTCCCAGAGTACATTAGGACTGAGCTATGAGAGTTTATATAGTTTTTTTTTTTTTTTTAATGTTTTATATATTCAGCTAAAAACAATTCATGTTTATTTTTTATAGCTTTAGTAATTTCTAGTGGCACACATGCGCCTAAGTGAAAATTTACGTGCACACAAGCACATTTTTAGTCGCATATGCGACCAAATTAGTCTCACTGTAGAGTAGAGCCCTGTTGTTATGTTGTTTTCTTTCTGATTTAGTTCCTGAGGATAGTCACCGCAGTTATTATTATTGAGGTGTACTTGCCGCTCGCTGTGTGTTATTGTTTTCTGTAAAACACTGATATCCTCCTGTGCAAACTGAACAATTTACAAAGTGCCATTTCTATGTGTTGTATAAATTAGGTCTCAAATGGAGCCTTGAGGTTTTCTGCACAGTGCCAGTGTCTACCACTACCACCAGGGAGGGTCATGTTCTCTCTTAGAAGATTCCCACTAAAATAAGAGAAATGTGTGTTGGAAAAATAAGTGGTAAAGCTACCAACTTTGTGAAGCCTAAACCCGGGACATGTCGGGACGGGTGGGTGGGGGCGGGGGGATAACTGAACCCCCCCCCCCCCAGTCAGAGCAGCTCAGAAAGAACCCACAACGGCTAGGTTCCGCTTTAGATTTACCACAGTCGATCATGGTGGTGCCTTATTACCGTTGAGCCTATGGCCAAACACAGACGTTCATGAAAAATAGGACATAATCGGGACAACTACCCAAAAGCGGGACAAAAGTAACATTTTACTAAACCTGTGGGGCCACCAGGATAAAGGGGAATGTCCCGGGAAAATTGGGACAGTTGGTAGCTTTAAGAAGTGCCTGACTCAGGCCTGACTGCCACTGATGTGATTCCACCTGACAGATACAGTACTGAGGATGGAGGAGCCAATCGGATTACACCCTGACCTTGCTTTGTAACTGACTGCTGTGTTGTATTGGCAAGAGTATAAAAAAACATTGATGTTGACAGTCCTCATATAACTTACAGTACACAACATATAGAGGTAAAACCAGACATTCACTGCAGAGCATAACCTGATCCCACAGTATACTCCAGATGCCTGGAGAGAATGGATATCTCATTGAAACATCCTCAAAACTTCCAAAGCAGCAGAAAAACATATTCTTACTTTGTGGATTAGTTACAACTTACGTGCCAAAAGTACTGTAGGCAATTATGCTTACATTTAAAGACACATTCCTGCAGTACACACATCAAAACAGAATAAATAGCATGAAATAAGATTTGATTTAAAGTAACTATAGCTAATAAAATGATTCCATAAATCTTACCCATTCTGCACTGCCATTAGCTAAATAGGTCTCAAACGTGCAGTTTTGAAAGAAAAACATACCGTATTATAGCAGGCATGCATTTTCGTTTTAAAACAGACATCTAGTTCTACACCAAGTTAAAAAAAGTTTTCAGTTTGCTTGACTTGCAGTCCAGGGAGTCTGTTACTGCTTTACTTCCTAGGTCATGTCTCCTCAGGAGGGTCTTCTGGGTCAAAACAATGGACTCCTTATCGTCATTAGCACATTTTTTTCGGAGAGAAATAAACCTCCATTCTAACATAAGACTACATGCAAAAAAGAAACCCCCATTCTAACATAACACTACATGCAAGAAAGAAACCCCCATTCTAACATAAGACTACATGCAAAAAAGAAACCCCCATTCTAACATAAGACTACATGCAAAAAAGAAACCCCCATTCTAATGTAACACTACATGCAAGCCAAGTTGTTTATTCCCGGTTTGATACCTGTATTGGGTGAGATTTTCCTTTCACAAAAAAAATGTGCCAATGACTATTAAGAGTGAATTGCTGAACCTGTGTTAAGTTAATAAGCTATGTATAGAGTTTCCCTTATATTTATAAGAGATGCTCAAACTGTGTAAAATTATTTATGTTACAAGACTGAGATTAACTGAGATTGTACTACTAATAAACATTAAACATATTTTTTATTTTGCTTTTCACAGGATAAGATGTATTGGTATTTAGACAAACCCTTAACGATCAATGATTTCTGATTTCTCACACATGGTTTATAATGATAGAAAGTTGGTTGAAAGATGCTCCCAAATAATTTGCATTTGAAATAGGTCCTGATTAATCTCTAACAGTGCAGAACATTAAGGTGATAATCCTAGCAGAAGAAAGGAAAATGGAAAGTGCATGGCTTATTAATCTTTCTCTGTATACGGTACTCTGCACGTCAGATGTGGATTTGTGAAGTATTGCTGCATGTCTGTGACAGCTGATGCGACTGCGAGCGATTTGTCTTGATATATGGTGAGTTTGATTGCTATTTAACGTGTTATTAGATTGAAGAATTATTGTGCTGTTGGATGATGTGTGTTATAATTCCGTACAGGTAATCTCTGAGCTACTTTTGATGAATAAATGAGACTGCTGTAGGATTGAAGCATTGCAGGCAGCTGAAACACTTAGGAACACTTAGCATTAAGGATGCTGACAGACCAAAATGCATACAAGCCAAGTCGGACAAGCGTCCTCTATTTCTATAGCTGTGCAGTCACTGTCAATTGACTTATTGACTCAGTATGTTGTTTCTGCTATTCAGATTCAGTTTTCTAATAAGAGTGTACAGATCACTATGGATAAATGTGAGAAACAGACCAAGTATTTCTATACAGGCTGATCCGATGGCCTGGCACATGGTAATTAATACACTAGACTTGTCTGGCTTGTCTGGATCCTTTAAATTGAAGGCCTCTGCTGTCCTACGAGCCTCTGACTTGCATATATGAGTCTATACAATCTGCAACACTGTATACCCCTTGCTTGGTCCCATAACGGTACACACAGTAACTAGCCAATCAAATCAGTTTATTAGGTAGCTAATAAACACAAATGGGTATATTGTTCTTTTTTTTATATGTAGACAAATGTGCATATTATTTTTTAACTGCAAATAATTTATTTTAAAATAAAACATTCACACAAAACAATAATCCATTTATGCAGGCTGCATACAATCATGACTTCTTTGACAAGTTTATAAATAGATTACACCACTTTTTTAGCTGGTATGCAAGAAATCTACAAATAAAATCAATTGCATGTCTAGCTAATAAACGCCTTAAAATTACACAATATATGTAGGAAAAAAATGACTTTATCAAAGTTTAAACTTGAAACAAATGATTCTTCATTGTGATTTATCAGTGCTTGTATTTCTTGTCAATCTGGTTGCAGTCTTGCTTATCTCTGCACAGCACACGATCTTCTCTGAGAACTCTTCAGGGGACCCTTTTTGGTACACCATTGCATCAGTGGTTTTCACAGCATAAATAAAGCTTGCAGGAAGAATGCAGGGGGAATTTGATGCTAGAGAGTTGTATAGTTATTTTAATGTTCAAACTGCCATAAACAATCCATCTGACAAAAGTTAAACATTAGTACATTTTGTTACCAATCAACATTTACTCAAAAAGTAACTATTAAACCACAAACTGAGATTTACACAATAATTTTTTTAATGAGCTGTATTAATAGAAGCATTTTCACCCTATTTAACTTAATATTGCCGTTTGATCCTCTTTGACAGTGCAAGAGAATGTAAAAGGGCTAAATAGTTTGCACAACAGCAAGTAAGAAGAATATTACAGTCGGAACCACCTAATCAGGATACTGACAGGTGTAGTCCCAAATCTTAAAAGTACCGGAACGCCAATTAAAATAAAGATCTAAAACAAATTAAACAAACTCACGTTTTATTTGTACATTGAACTTGCTGTAACATTTACAGTAATAGTAATGCATGTGTCTTGCATGCTGCTTTTAGGCTACTCCCCCAGCGCCGCCAGATTGGTGTTTTCCAGGCAAATTTGGCTTGTTTTGAAAGCATTTAGCTGGTTAATGTTGTCTTTGGTGGTTTGGTTATTTTTTGCAAGGGCAGTCATTCACTCCAATCCCCGGGTCTCTGTGACCGATGTACAAAGCAGCTTTAAACTCGTGTTTATGGCCATAGTCATATGATGCACTTTTGCTGTCAGCTGTCTTCGTCAGCATTAAAAAAAAAAAAAAAAAAAAGGTGTTAGCCTTCTTAAAGTAATACTGTATTTTGTAATATACGTCCCTAATGTTCTCTTAATTGCATCACAAGGGTTGTGGGGAGATTTGACTCTGCAAACATTTAAAATACTCGCCAGTACCATCAAAACTGGTTGTAGGGAATCAGACAGTGATATTTTTGTTCTGTGCACATTCAGCGGAAAGACTAATTTGATTTACCGACAGAAAATAGATTGCTTCATTGATGCCCAGGCACCGAAATTAGAGGGGTCGGGCGCTATATATGTATCATAACAAATCAGTAGATATTCTTAAGGTAAATCGTAAGTAAAGATTCTGCCTATAGAAAAAAGTACCGGAACACCGTTCAGGTGCGTTACAGCTCGACTATACAACTGCTGATAATCGGGATGCTGATAATTGGAACAGCACTCTGGGAGATGTTCTTCCCAGTGCTATTTATGTTGTTTAATTTGGATATGGTATTTTCAAATGACGAAGAGATCGCTTTTCAGAGCAAGACAGGTCACGTAGCACAGTGCAGTGATTATGCTGTGACTTGCGTAAATTGCGTAATCTAGGTTGACCCCTGAAGGAGCTGGAGTCTCCTCTGGTTTCTCAGGGTGCTGTTGCAAAGAAAGTTGGCGTGTCAACATCACAGGTGTCTCACCTTGTAGTGAAGAAATTAAGCTGACAAATGGTTTTTGATTCAAAAACACTTTATGTACAAGAAAGGTATACCTCCAATACAATCATATAAGCACGAGATTTAAACTGACTTTGGACAAGGCCTCAGTACAGCTCAGTGCATATGTTTGTATTAGAAGGCACGGATATCCATGGAGTTAATTTGAAAGAGATGAAAAGACTGACAAAACTTTACAATGTTTGGCATTTATACCTTTGTAAACACTTGTTGACTCCACTCCCATTTGTCTTACTTCTGTCCAATGATAGGGGTTTCCACTCTATCATTGCACATTCCCGCTGCGGGGGAGAAAAGGGGTTGCATACCACGTTGTACCTAGCAGGGCGCATCCATCTTGTCTTTCAGTTCCCCCCCCCCCATCTCACACTATCTCTGCTAATATCCTGCCTTTTGGCGTTTAGCTCCGACACTTATCTGTGACTTCCTGTCGTGTTAGGCTATGGGGGGGCATTGGGGGGGGGGGGGGGGGGCATTAAATAATATATGTGCGACAGCAGCAGGAATGGTGCTACGATGAGAATTTGTTTCCATACAATTTCCTTTTTGTCTGTCTGCAGTCTGGTAAATTTATGCTGCTACTATACCTACAGAAGGTCAGTGATTCATATAATGGAACTTGGGACATTCTTTCAAGCACTGCACATTTGAAAATAAATTAATATCATATACTTGAAGAGCAGTTTTATGGTTCTTCATCTGAGTGCTTTATTGTTTTGAACAACAAAAAAAATGTGAAAATAAGCACAAAACATTTCCATGCACAGCCAGAGTTCACTTAGGGTTCAAAATGGCAGACACAGAAACGTTTCTAAATTATTTTGACAGGCACAGCAGTTTTTCTACTCTGAAAGCACCATAACACTCCTTGGGTTCTGTATGCCTGACTATATCCTAACCCCCCTCAAAAACGTACAGGTCAGTCATAAAAACAACAGAAACTGAAGGAGCTGTCATGATGTCCTGAGGGTACAGCATGCATAGTGAATGAAGACCATGGAAACAGGATCTATAGAACACTGGAGAATAAAAAGGTTGCACGTAGTAGCCAGGAACTCCAGCAACTCACTGTACCCTGTTGCAGATAGTGTATGCTGGATGTGGATGTCATTTTGACCTATATGGCCATATTCTGAAACTATATTTTTTCCTACAAATTTAAATTTAAGTAACAACAAATGGTTGCCCTATAGCCATATCAACCCATGTAACAGAATGTTAGTTAGTAGAAAAGGGCACACTACCTACAAATTGTCTGGTGACATACACCATAAGATGCACAGGAATCAGAGCCTCCTTTATGCACTATTTAGCTCAGATTCTGAACTTAGTTCTGGAGGAGATAGCACAAAACATTGACTATATAGAAACATGTTCACTTGATGTTTCCCAGCTGCGTTGTCACAGACACCATCTTTACTTGTTTCTTTTAAACTACAGTAATCAGTCTCGTCTCCACCCATCACATATCAGCCCTAGCAATTTATCCACTATGATCAACCTCTTCAGCAACGTTAGTTTATTATTGAAAAGAGAAGATTAGTTCTGATATTGTAGATCCTACCAAAGTTTTTGTACACTGTGTTGTATGAGCTCCATGCACTGCCATTGCTGGTAGTGTCACGTGAGCTGTTCTGTGTGTTGATATGTAAATAATTCCTGTTTGCCTGCGGGGCGTATCAACTTCAACCTCTGTCTCGATCTCCTGCCTGTCACTCAGCAGCGAATGCATGCATACACACAGCAGATGGCTACCCTGTCACAAGCATAAATACCTTGTATCTTTCTAAACAAGGGATTTAGGGGAGTTCCCTAATAAAAGCTGAATCCCAAAACAATAATTGAGTGAATATAGTAATTGTTACAGCTGTGTATAATGGCATTTAAAACAGGATTCATTCATCTGCCTTTTTACATATCCGTCCTTACCCTGGTGCCACCGCAGTCAGATATGTGACAGATTACTGTATTAGTTCAAACTTAATAGTGAGTTAAAATAAAATACTTAATGGCTCCTATAAGCTTCTTTCTTTACTTAATCATTATAGCAAAACAATATACGGTTTCAACTTCGTTTTTATGTTAAACTCAACCATTAATATCATATTCAAAATGCATTTAAGAAAATAGTTGTAATAAAAGTCAATGCAAAGATTAATCAAATTGGGGCAAGCGGTTCCAAAAATATAGCATTTAATAACTAAGCCAATCAGGTGTCAGTAGAGTGAAAAAATATTTTGGTATGAGCTACTCTCATACATGAATGGAATAGCTTCTTGTAATAATTGTCAATGCAAAGTTTGATCAAATTTGGGCAAATGGTTCTGTATCCTTCATTAGCCCAGCTAATTAAGCGGCAAAAACTAGGTCACAATGAAAAATATTTGGATACCCCTAAGCACTCGAGCAAATGAATGCCCATAACAAGTGTCATCATAACTGAATGATCACAGAAAGTATCAACCTACAAAATATCACAGAATAGAAAATCACATTATGGAATATCACATTACAGTTAAGCGCAGTTATAAAGTACAATAAAATCAGTAGAAAATACGATCAAATTCCAATAATTACATTTAAGAGCGAGTTCGACAGAGCAGTTAACTTATAGTAAAACTATTTGCTTGTATGAGTAAAGTCCATTAAGTACGATAAATAGGTAAAAACTATTTCAAATAAGAGCAGTTACCAAAAACGTGAATATGGATATCTAAGAGTAAAATCAAGCACAACATACAGTGAATAGTTATAATTAAGAGCAGTTGTACAATATGGCAAGGTATGTAGCAGTTCAGTTTGAGTACAAGCTGATGCAAGTACCTGTAAAATAGGGTGCCATATAGTCCAGTATAGTTGAGAGTTGTGAGGTTTACATTTGCTGTCTGAACAGGTGTGTCTTGAGTAGGTGCCGGAAGGTTGTCAGGGACTGAACAGTCCTGATATCCGTGGGTAGGTCGTTCCACCACTGAGGGGCAAGGGAGGAGAAGGAGCGGGCTCTGGAAGCGGGCGAGAGGAGGGGGGGTACAGCTAATCTGCCGGTGGAGGAAGAGCGGAGGGGGCAAGAGGGGATGTAGGGAGAAATGATAGTCTAGAGATAGGAGGGAGCAGAAAGGTCGAGACAGCGATAGGCGAGTACAAGAGTTTTGAATTGGATGTGAGCAGTGACAGGAAGCCAGTGGAGCAGCAATGTAGCATGGGAGAAACGAGGAAGGGAAAAGACTGGAGCTGGAGTGGACGGATGGCAGAGGCAGGGAGGCCGGCCAGGAGGGAGTTGCAGTAATCAAGGAGGGACAGTACCAGGACCTGAACTAGGAGCTGCGTGGAATAGTCTGTGAGGAAATGGCGAATTCTGCATATGTTGCCGAGGAAGAAGCGACAGGAATGTGCCAGGGTAGAGATGTGCTGAGTAGGAGAGGGAGGGGTCAAGGGTGAGGTTCTTGGTGGATGTGGTGGATTCAAGAGGAATAGAGATAGAGAGATCAGCGGTGGGGGAGGAAGGGGGGAAGAAAAGGAGGTCCGATTTGGAGAGGTTGAGTTTAACGAGGGCATCCAGGATGAGATGGCCATGAGGCAGGTAGAGATACGGGAGGAAATGTCAGAGTCGGAGAGGGGAAAAGAGGAAGATCTGGGCATCAACAGCATAGAATTCAAGATATACTTAGACAGTCAGGTGTTATTCCTGTGGTATTCAGTTGGAATTTGTTATGAATTTGCGGCCATTATTTTAAAGTGTTACCATTTCTTGTAATGATTGATTGTCAGTAACTTGATCTTTTCATACAAACTTTACTGTAATCTAACAAGTGTAGCTGCAGAAACAGCAGTTCAATACCAAGTAAAAATAATTTGTAATTGTCCCAAAGCTCCTAGTGGCTCTACAACTCCCGGCTCTTAATTTCACGGCTGAGCTGCTCTCCAAGGAAAGCATGCACTTCTGGACAGAGTTTCAACCAGCAGGATAGCAGGCTGAAGAGTTCTAACCTCAGGAATTCAGCAGGAACACAGGCTGATAATTTGCCTCTAGATACAATTTTCCCCATTTACTATAAGGATTTACGGTACAGCACAGTAGGAACTGTACAGAAAGTTGCCTATCACCAAGGGAGAACGGTGATGCACCGAGTATTGACATTGGCCTGAGGCCGTGGCTGAGTTTAGATAGACGACATCACCCAGGAGTTTACCGAAGTCCTTAAATCATCTTTGGCATATCATTTAAAAGGGCATCGCCATAATTAAGGAATATAACAGAGGGATTTGCCTTTAATTATTATAAATATATATTAAATGATACAACACAAAACACGTTACTATGCCACATGTATATTTCTCTACAAAGAGCCTGAGAAGGTTTGACATGAAGCCAATGTTCTTGAAACCCATTTAATTATTTATGTTTATCCTGACAACTTAGTAAATTGTACCTCCATCAGTATTATCTACTGTGAACTGATGCAAAACAAATATATGGGTATATACGTTTAATTTGTTTACTTAGAACCGGTCAAATTATGTAACATATTCCCATGTTCATAATTGTATAGATCTCTCTATTGCACATTATTGTATTTTGGCTATATTCAGCCCTATCCTATTTGAAGACTTGCAATGTTTGTTCTAGACAGCAATATTCAGAACAAAAAAATAGACGCACAAGCACACAGACAGTTTTAAATACACTACTAAAATCTCAGGAGTGTAAAAACTACCCGTTTAGTTTGCAGTTATAAGCGCAGTGTGGATTTTTGTAATATATCTGTACCCATACTGTACAGATATCAATTAAAATATTATTGCAATACAGTAGATTGGAATGACCAGCCTCTCAATGAGCCTGCAGGTGTTCAGCTGCCCCATTAGATTGCAAATAAGTAATTAACAAGTGTCTGAACTGAAGCAGGGAGGAATCTGTTCCTATTATAGATCCCAGTGGATTTCAGAGATGTGCTGCTTGGGACTCAGAAGAGTGCAGTCTGACTGATACCATTTTCACACAGAAATGCAGCTACTGTGCTGTCTCTGAAAAAATTTAATGAGTGTCTAAAATACCCTTTCACACAGCATGAAATTACGCAATCTATGCCAGGGTAATACTATCATAACCCTTTCACACAGCCAAAGAGATCACACGAGTACAACTTTCAAACCTGTCAATCAACAGATTGTTCTCATGGAAACCACAGACTGTTCTCGTGCAATCTGAAACACTGACAAGACCTAACACATGCACGCAGTGCCTAATTTGTAAAGAAAGAGGTGCCGGGGCGCAAGCAATGACAATAATACCGTTCTAAGAAGCGTATATTCAAAATCATACTCTTTCAAATAAACACGTTTATTTGAAATAGTATTGTACGTACTAGTCTTAGATGTTTACAATCACGTATTCTACATCATATACAAAGTAGTAGTGCGTGCAGAGAAATTAATTAAAGGCAACCGCAGGACAAATAATTAAAAATAAAAAAAAGCCTGTATACATGTTTTGTTATGGTTTTGCATTTAAATGGTTTAAAAAACAAACAAATTAAAAGGCATTCAGGAGGCACTCCAGAAGGACGACACTGATGAAAAAAACACACCCCAACACGAACGTTGGTTTGACCCACGGTTTGCACTATTATCAGCGATGTGTATGCAACAGAAGCTACTGGTAGATTACAAAAATGATTACTTAAACTTAGGCTAGGTAGTTTTTAACTTAGTTGTTTTTATTCTCTATTAAATTATATTAATTGAAAAAGGCAAGAGAACCAGATTGTTATTAAAATTATTGTTTTGGTTTAATATAATATGGCAGGCTAATGTTCCTATTGAAGTAGGCTGCAATATATATTTTTTTGATTAAAAAGTTGCGTTTGTTCTTTGTTGAAATTAATGTTGAGCTTTTATATTTTGTTGTATACTACTCATTTAATCAAACCAAGCAGTGTAAGAAGTTGCTTGTATCGTTCATGACATTTTTCAAATCAAGTATGCTTATTTGTGTATAAAAAACGACAATAGAGTTGCAGCCAGTGTCATCGTCCTTAAAGGCACTCAAGCTGAAATCGTAAAGTAATTTAAAGTAAGCAACAAACATGCCAGCGGACTGTCTCTCTTTAACGCGCACGCAAGAACTTGCAGACTTAATGCAACTGTGTTGAGATTTTAAAAAGAAAGCAGAGGTACCGGCGCTATGACTCTGCCCCAGCACAAATAAAACACTGCATGCACGCCCCTTACCTACCTATGCATGTTGACTTTATGACGGTTCAGTGCCATCTAACCACCTTGCGAGGTGGTTCAGAGACAGCATAAAATATGACGGTTCTGTGGCGGTGTGGCAAAGTGCCCCGCCCCTGTGTGCATTTGTGTGTTCTGTAATGTTGGTGTATAGATTGGTACACGGGATATAAACGGGTCTGTGTTTCACGTGTGTTTAAAAAGTGTAGATTTGTATTTAGGCACGAGGAGAGCACAAATCACTTCACGTGCTGGTTAAATGTAATATGTGAGCACGGGGTTGCACAGAATTAATTCACGTGCTGGGATTCAAGTGAATAATTAATTTAGTAATTGAATCCCAGCACAACAGTGTATATAGAGACACGTAGCACTCAGTCGGGGGTTGGGTGTTCGGAAGAGGAGAACGGGAGAGAGAGAGAGAGAGAGAGAGAGAGAGAGAGAGAGAGAGAGAGAGAGAGAGAGAGAGAGAGAGAGAGAGAGAGAGAGAGAGAGAGAGAGAGAGAGAGAGAGAGAGAGAGAGAGTTAAAGTTAAAATCATTAGAAGTAAAGCTAAGTGTTTGTTCTCACCGTGTTTGTTTGTCTCCGTGCACCGTTTGTTAAGTGTCAGTCGTTTTGTCTGTCTGTTTATTTTGGCGTCAAGTGCCGTGTCCAGTGTTTTTGTCTGTTTACAACCCTTTTATTTGTTTTGTCTGTCCTACGCCTGAGTGGGAGGAGCCCGAATGTCCTACGCCTGAGTGGGAGGAGCCCGAACGTCCTACGCCTAAGTGGGAGGAGCCCGAACGTCCTACGCCTGAGTGGGAGGAGCCCGAACGTCCTACGCCTGAGTGGGGGGAGCCCGAACGTCCACAGCCCAACAGGGAGGAGTCGGGGCGTCCACAGCCCAACAGGGAGGAGTCGGGGCGTCCACAGCCCAACAGGGAGGAGTCGGGGCGTCCACAGCCCAACAGGGAGGAGTCGGGGCGTCCACAGCCCAACAGGGAGGAGTCGGGGCGTCCACAGCCCAACAGGGAGGAGTCGGTGCGTCCACAGCCCAAAGGGAGGCAAGTCGGGGCTTCCACAGCCCTGGGACCCAAGCCACCAGCAGAGGGAAAATGCCTGCTGGTTCAGCCCCAAGAGCCAGAAGGGGAGGAGTTACAGGCTCAACCCCCTGAAAATTTTTGGGGGGGAGAAGGGCAGGATGCTGGTGTCCCCCAGCAGCCTCTCGCTATGCTGCTGAAGGCAGCACGGCGTGCACATGCCCAGCCGCCACAGCAGAGGGAGCCAGCACCGCCAGGAGCAGAGGAGCTGGAGCTGCCTCTACCTCCACCACCTCCAGGAGCAGAGGAGCAGGAGCTGCCTCTGCCTCCACCACCTCCAGGAGCAGAGGAGCAGGAGCTGCCTCTGCCTCCGCCACCACCACCGCAAGGAGCAGAGGAGCAGGAGCTGCCTCTGCCTCCGCCACCACCACCGCAAGGAGCAGAGGAGCAGGAGCTGCCTCTGCCTCCACCACCTTCAGGAGCAGAGGAGCAGGAGCTGCCTCTGCCTCCGCCACCACCACCGCAAGGAGCAGAGGAGCAGGAGCTGCCTCTGCCTCCGCCACCTCCAGGAGCAGAGGAGCAGGAGCTGCCTCTGCCACCACCACCGCAAGGAGCAGAGGAGCAGGAGCTGCCTCTGCCTCCACCACCGCCAGGAGCAGAGGAGCTGGAGCTGCCTCTGCCTCCACCACCGCCAGGAGCAGAGGAGCTGGAGCTGCCTCTGCCTCCACCACCGCCTGGAGCAGAGGAGCAGGAGCTGTCTCTGCTGCCCGTACCTCCGCAGGGAGTACGGTGGCCGGAGCCCCAGAAAGGGGAGCTGCCGGCCACGAAGAAGGGGGAGGAGGTCTGGAGACCACTTTCCCCAGCAGCAGTTTCGCTGCAGGAGTTCTTGTGGCCGGAGCCCCACAGGAGGGAGCTGCCGGCTACGAAGAAGGGGGAGGTCGGGGGACCACCTGCCCCCGCAGCTTTTTCGCTGCAGGACGGGACCAACAGGCTGTCAGCCGTGCCACTACCGGCAGGGGTGCTGACAGCATTGCCAGCCAAGGGCCCACTGAAGCCTCCCTTCCCAGCCCGAGACTTTGTTCTGGACTGCTGGGTTTTTAAGGGGGGAGGTGGCCGTTGAGGCCATGTGTGCTGCGCACAAGGGGGGGTATATGTGGCAAAGTGCCCCGCCCCTGTGTGCATTTGTGTGTTCTGTGTATGTATGTATGCGTGCGTGTGTTAATGTTGGTGTATAGATTGGTACACTGGATATAAACGGGTCTGTGTTTCACGTGTGTTTAAAAAGTGTAGATTTGTATTTAGGCACGAGGAGAGCACAAATCACTTCACGTGCTGGTTAAATGTAATATGTGAGCACGGGGTTGCACAGAATTAATTCACGTGCTGGGATTCAAGTGAATAATTAATTTAGTAATTGAATCCCAGCACAACAGTGTATATAGAGACACGTAGCACTCAGTCGGGGGGTTGGGTGTTCGGAAGAGGAGAACGGGTGAGAGAGAGAGAGAGGAGAGTTAAAATCATTAGAAGTAAAGCTAAGTGTTTGTTCTCACCGTGTTTGTTTGTCTCCGTGCACCGTTTGTTAAGTGTCAGTCGTTTTGTCTGTCTGTTTATTTTGGCGTCAAGTGCCGTGTCCAGTGTTTTTGTCTGTTTACAACCCTTTTATTTGTTAATAAACGCTGAGTGCAGCCATTGCACTCAGCTCATCACAACCACTGTCTCTGTATTCCTTCCTGCTTCCGGTCTGACGCCACCCACTCTGGCCGTCTTTGTGACAGGCGGTATAGACAATTCACACAAGCCTATAAGCTGCTTCAGTGACGGTTCTGAAGCGTCATAACTCCTCTGTGTGAAAGCATCTTGAGAGTGTTAAAGTGATTATTTCATAACTATTACCTGATTGTTATAGAAGTCTCAAAAGTACAGTTCTGAAAGAAACACATGTTATAGTTAACATGTATTTCTATTTTAACACATGATACCTGTTACTATGTGGTGATAAAAGTTATGATAAAGTAATTGTAACATAAATGAATATATATTTTACAGTAATCATAGGATTCTGGTTATAAAAATGAGTGATTCATTTGGCATATTCATGTCAACTTTGATTCAATTCAATGTTATCATATATCAGTGCTTGTTTCAAGATACAATAACAAAACAACAAATCGTTGAAAGTAAATACTTTTTGTTAAAGTTACAAAATTAAGATTAAAAGCAGATTGCATTAGATTGTAGTAATTCATTGTATAATCATGTATTATACTAAGTATGTTCAAGACAAATTAACCATGTATTCAGTTGTAATTAATATTCTAAATATATTCAGCATTCAACAATGCATTCATATCCGATCATGTAATTCAACATAGATTAATATTACTCCATACTCAGTTTAAACAGAATTAATCATACAATTGATTTATGCACCATGAAAATTCATAAGTTGTTTAGTTACCAGTCCTTATATGTGAAGAAAGTTGAAAGAGTCTTGCAATGAAGAATTATATAGCTTTCTCAGCTTGGTTAAAACGTTTCAACTTAGAAACTAGAGATCTGAAGTGTAGTCTTCTCCATTTAAGGTTGTTAAAGAAAAATCAAGACGGCTTTTTCTTTGTCCCACAGTGCAAGCCACACTTCCTGTGTGCTTAAGATGATGCTTGTAGCAAGGAAGTGCCAATCAGAGTAGATTTAAAAAGCACTTAGTATTAAGTAACTTTAGTGTTATTCTGTTTACTACTTAGTTTATTTTAGCATACTTTTAGATTTAGTAGCAACAAGTCTTTTTCATCTTTTGAACTAAGATCTTTTCTCAAGAAGTTGTTTTCAGCAGCTATGTTTTAGTTTTCGTAAAGTTAGAATGTTGTTGAGTCTTCTCAGTGATTCAGTCCAGTTGTACACAATTAGAGGTTTCCTTGTTGCTTTTCCAAGAATTGTATTGTCTTTTGATTTGTTTGAGAGTTTTCCTTGGAGAGAGAGATCGATTTCCCATGCTGCAAGCATTTTTGTAGCATTTGAGAATAGGTGTAACTCTCAGATTATTGTCATTCAATTGGTCGACTCTGCTAGTCATCTATGAGTTTGTCTTTATCTCTTGTTAAAGTCATCTTAGAAATACATTCAATGGGCATATTCTCATTTAAGCAAATATAAATTGTACTTTTTTTCTCATCTATCTCTTATCTTCTGAAAAGACTGCGAAAAGGTGAATTTTTAAAGTGAGGTGGATTTAAAAATAGCACTGTCCGTAATTATGTAAAGTTATTTTCAATTTTAATAACTTCCTGGTGGTCATTTTAAAGCCACTTGACCTGAAAATTTCAGTTTTTAGGAGCAACCCAGAGGTTAAAAGGGAAATAATGATCTAAAGAGACTAACAGAGAACAAGCCTGTCAGTTAAATCCATATCCAATCACAATGGGTTGCTACATTGTGACAAACCCATTCATTATAAATCAATCATAACTGTTATTCTAGTTCACCATTCAGGGACACCAAGGTATTTTGTAAGCAATGAGTCCAATATACAATTCATACTGTCTAACATTATTGCCATTCAAGTCATCCCTCCAGTCTTCAATGCATCATTTAAGAAGTGTGAGTCAAGGTATAAGGAAGGTCAAATAAGCAATTCAGTATGCCCCAGTAGGCCTCTTATAAACACCACCAAGTTGGTTGCTTGAGACATTAAATTCAATAAGAAAATATATCTGATTTCATTGCCCTTTTAGTTTGTAATGTGGAAGGATACATAAAATTACAAATTTCCTCTTCACCTCAAACTATTATCGATTGGTTTCTACTTAGAGTACTCTCATAGAATCAGATACTTACATCAGTTAAAAATTGAGAGAGGCAACCAAAATATTTGTCTCCTAACTTTGAGAAATGATACGTAGCAAAATGGATTAGGATTACACTTTGAGAGGAATACAGTGGTAGCCACGGCTCTCTATATAAATTAAGGTGTGTCAAGCTAGGCAATGGTCTGTGTTGTGGATTTTGGTTCTTTTGCACAGTACAGGGCGTTATCTGACTAGAAACTGGTATGCCACAGAATACTACGGAAATACAGCAGGAATTACTACACATTCTAATTTTATGAAACAGGAAATAAAACCAAAGCCAACAAAGTACATGTGGATCAGTGCACATGTGCTTTGCTATATCAAAAAGCTGAGAACATTTCTTTGTCAGAAATCAAGAGAAATACATTTTCTGCTCAGTGACCTTCAGCCTTAAGATCAGCCCAATGTTTTTGCTGCTATGGATGGTGCCTTACTGAATTCTTCAAGTTCAACGATTTCCTGTTTGTGTTGCCATGCAAATCCTCTTAAGCTCTGTCAGATGAGACAGCATCAGGAGCATTTGCTGGTGTATTTGCAGTCTATCAATCAGATAGAAAGATTGTTCTGGCAGAACCAGGTCGTTGGGTTATTGCTCAGAGTGCCTTTTCAGGTGAGCTTCCTGACTGACAACAGTAATCAGCACAAACAGGCAGGCTGAGAGCCGAACACATCAACACCTGGCTCCTTCTTGTTGCTGTTAGTGTGGTGCAGTGGTAATGTGTTGGTTTTGCACTCTTAAATAAGGATCATACCTCAAGAGTATATATATATATATATATATATATTCAGTGGATTGGAGTCAGTGGTTGGAAATTCTGGACTTGATTGGTTAAAACTTCATCACGGGAGGAAAATAAATTAAACTATTGCCCTAACATCCTTACACCACCAGGCAATAGTCTCCATCTGTCATGTGATTGGTTCACATCAGTGTCAGTCCCACCCCTTTTCAAAGGAGAACAAGATAAAATGGTTGAATGAAAAACCTGTTGATTCTGTGACTTAACAGAAAATTAATTACAAAACATACTACAAAAGAAAGAAAAAAGTTTGCGGTATGAACTTCAAAAACATTTTCTGTTATTTATTTATGTTGTCTAGTTATTTACTTATGCTGTATCAGCTATATTTAAACAAAATACTGTAAAGCCATAAATATGTGCGACCACAAATGTTGGCAACCTGTTGCACTGGTAGTAGTATATTATTTCATTATATGTACAGCACTAAGATATTCCTGCCAAAAATGTTTACATTTTTTTTTCATACACAAAAAACGCATAATAAAAGGATCACAAATATTTATGGCTTTACGGTATATAAAGTCACGTTTACTGTCCAAACTTCCCTCTCTTATTACTTTGACTGACTCATATATTAAATACGTACTGCAGAATTATAAGCAAATTAAAAGCCCCCCTGGAAGACTATTGTTAACTCCAGGGTGCAGCTTAGGCCATTATAGCCCCCTCTCAGGAAATGTAATTCTGAGAGTTCCATGCGGGTACATGGGAAGCCATCTTGAGGCAGAGAATGCAATGTAAAAGTTTAAAAAAGTGGTCAAAATGTAAAGAAAAAAAAATGTAAACAATACACACACCTTGCGTAAACAGCTGTAGCAACACATGGGAACATGTAACACAATAAAATAAAAAGGTCCTTATGCACCCTTTAATCAGTCGGATTAATTTGTTAATCAAAACAGCCCTAATTATATATATATATATATATATATATATATATATATATATATATATATATATATATATATATATATACTGTATATATGCAAGAAGGCCCAGCAGGGTGTCTGTATACGTCCAATATACCTGATAAGTCCGCATATTGGATGTATACGGACACCCTGAAGGGCCTTACTGCATTTATAGTCCAGGTCTGAAAAAAAAGCATAAAATCATGTTTAGGGCAAATGTTTTTTTTTTTTTTTTTTTATTAAATATCCTTACACCAATAAAGTAGTCCCATTTATTGAATTGTACATTGACATTGAAAAGATATTGAGATGGTACTGATTTTTTTTTTTTTTTCCTCTCAGTGCAAAACACTGTTTGAGCAGAACAGAGGGATGGGAGGAATAAAAATAAATTCAATACCGTCTCGGATTTCAATAATTTTTTAAGGTCTGTGTTGGAGACTGGTGGATAATGTGCAGACTTTATTGTGTCTTTGTTTTTTTCTGCAGTGTTTACAAACCAATAAAAATACATTATTTGAAGTGACAAAGTCAGGGTGAGTGTGTACATTGACAGGTTCCCCAGTTTTGTTTTCATTTTGACAGTGGTTTATTCTAGCTCAGAGACTAATGTAGCTTGAAATTCTATATTCTCCTTAGGCATTGTTTTACATTTATATAGAAATCCCTTAATATTTGATATGGCTTTTCTTAAGACGTGCATTTTCCACAGTTTAACAATTCATTTTTTTGTTTTAGCCAGTCCTGAAACACAGTATTTTTTTCCGTTTTGCTATCTTCCCGTTCATTTAATTGTTCTTCATCCAAATTGGCAAGTCTACTTACTACTTGCCGATTTGGATGAAGAATCTGGTAATTGGACACTCAGTTTTATAGTTACTGTACATCTGTAACTGTAAACAAGATGGCTACGCAGTGATTTCGAATATGTGACAAGGCTACAACTGTCCGTATCTATCCTATATATGGACAGCTGGAACCTTACTCAACCAATCACATTGCTTGTTTCATGTATATATTGTGACAGGGTAAGATGTTCCCTGTCCAGTTTAGGGAAAAGTCTATGTCAGGGGAGGCCAAACTTCGGCCCTTCTCAACTTGTTGTGTGGCTCGCAGTGAAAAGCTAGGTAACATGTGGCTCGATAAAACTGGAGGAAGAGAAGAATAATAAACACAAGAAATAAAAAAACACTACGTGTGACGCAGCGTGATGACCTTTGACACTCAACGTTCATGGCACTCAACGTCTGCGTATTGCGCTCACTCTTAGTTGTAGTTGGTTGGGGTGTTTATTTTGTTTTTCAAGGCCTGGGTAAATTTTTCTTTTTATTTACCGTTTGTTTCGCCAAGAAAATGGCATTAAGTAAACTCTCAACTAAGAAAAGATAAGGATGAAAAACGAGGTTTCAAGGCAGAATGGGAAGAAGAATTTGCATTTACGGAAGAAAGCACTAAACCTTTGTGCCGTCTCTGCAGCGAGACGCTTGCAAACTACAAGGGACGCAACCTGAAAAGTGACTTTGAACTTAATCACTGAAGTTTTTCATCTGTTGTTTATATATTAAACTTAATACCTGCAACCTAACAAAAACTAATCTGCTGTTATTTTATATTAACCCTCTGCGGTCCATTGGCGGACTGGGTCGACATTGCAATTACTCCTCACAGGTCCTTTGTCGGACTGGGTCCGACATCATTACAGCAACGCAATAAACGGGTGTCTAGACGTTTTTTCTCCGGAAAAAGCCGAGAAAACCATTCAATTGCCGAGTGGGAGCGACAGGAGCCGAGACAAGTCGAAAAAAAAAAAAAAAAAAAGGCGTATCTCATGAATAGTCATACATGGTATCTAGTATCAGATAACGGGGGCGGTCGTAAGTAAACAAGTTGGCTGACTGAATCAGTGCACAGAAAACACGGACATTTGCAGAGCTTTTTTGAGATGTTATAGTAATAAAATAATGACTTGGATCGCATTATTGAGGAGTTTGGTGATAAAACGAGTGATCCGGAGATGATCGATCGGTATGACTATTATTATTATTATTATTACTATTATTTATTTCTTACATAGGTGAACGCTATAGCAAACGAAAGGGTGGGGCGGGGCTGGAGATGCCTAGTGAGTGCTTTGTTGATATTAAGGGCTATGTAAACCCGTTTGACTGTGGAAAAAAATACTTTTAAATAGCGCGTCTAAAATTAACTGCGCGTGTGAAAATTAATTAGACCTGACATGCGATTAATAAATGGACCGCAAAGGGTTCATACAAAATAATATTTTGTATTTATATAAAATAATGAATTACTTACATCTGTACAAGCGGTTGTAATTTTAAGGCTTAAAATATTGTTCACTGATTCAGTGAAACAAAGCAAAAATCAATTAAGACTGAATCACATGGTTAAGAGTTGAGGTTTATTTGAACGGGAAAGACTGCAGATAAACACAAAATACAATGCAATACTGTTACTAAACAAATCTCTCTCTCTCTCTCTCTCATTATTATGTCATACTTCCCAATCCTATTTTTTTATACAGTTTTATTATATACTGTGTAGAAGCAGACATCTTGCAAAAAAATCTGTATTACCAAACGATATTCTAGGCCAAAACTACAGTAGAGAATGATACATAACACAAATAACAAATATCAAATATCATACATATTAGATGATAAAAAGTAGAATATTGTTTAAAGTGCACTACCAACTATACAATAACACACTAGCATAACTACTACTCTATATGAACATTCATGTTTATGTACCATACAACAATTTAACTGTAAAACAATCATTTAGGTATGCACACTGTACAGTTATGCAGGGTGAGGGCAAGCTGTTAAAGCTGACAGCTGACAGGCTGAGTAGGAGTTTAAGATGCTATAAACTAACAGCCTGTGATACTTGAGTAATAATGTCCCCACTGGGACTTAAGCAAGGTTTACATTTAGAAAAGCAATTTTCCATACTTTGTCAGGACTAATGCGATTTCTCCTTTCAGTGATAATCTGACCTGTCTGAGGAAATTCGTTCACTTGGTACAGATGTGGCCGCGATGCAGAGTTTTGTCTTCATGACCTGTGACAGCCTCTGGTACGCCATATGGTGATCTTGCCACCACTTCAATGGGTCAGCTGTTCTGTGGAGTAGAGGCTCACCTATAAAGCATCTGACTTCCATAATCGAGTCTGATGTGGCGTTACTTGAAACAAGATCTGAACATGGTCATCAGAATCCTTCCAAAACATTGCTGTCTGACTTTCTGTAATTGTTTCTGTTTCAGTGTTTCTTTCTTTAGTTGGGTTAGCAGCACTCACTGCCTTCTGCTGCTCTGTCATCAGTAAAAGCATGCTTTTTTAAAGCGAGGATCCAGAACTGACGCTTCTGCAAGTAATGTTTGAAACTCGATGTGGAATCTTCGAGACATACTTGTCTGCATGACACTTGGCATCCTTATCACTGGTTCGTGAAAAGCAGCATTTCTTAGCATTGTAGTAGTGATCTTCTGAAGCCCTTTTGCTATAATAATTACTTTTGAGTCTGACACAAACTTCTCCAGACTAATCTCAACTGTAACTTCGTCAAATGTTTCAGAACGTCACATGACTCAGTCACAACATCCCATTCTTCTGGACTCAAGGTTGGCAGGGTGGCATTGACCAGTGCAAGTGTCGATATAATCGGTTCTTTAAGTTGTTGGAACCTAGCTAACATGTGGTAGGTTGAATTCCACCTTGTCATAACATCTTGTTTTAATCTACTGAATTCACATTTGCTTTTGTGTAGACCTTAGTTTTTCAGAGGCTACAGTGCTTTGGTGGATGTACTCCACTATGCCTTTTACCTTATCCATAGTGGGCTTTATTTCCTTAAGTGCTTCTCTCACCACAAGATTTAAAGTGTGGGCAAAGCAAGGCAGGTACTTCCATCCTGTGAGCCTTATTGCTGCAGTAACATTAGCAGCATTATCACTGACAACTGCGACTACTTTCTCTTGAAGATCCCATTTTGTCGCAACCCGGAGAAGTTCATCCTTCAAGTTTTCAGCTGTGTGTCTTTCGGTGAATGAAAAACAGTCTAACAGGCATGAAATAATTTGAAAATCTGATGAAATGTAATGTCAAGTTACTGATATGTAGCTGGACGTTGTCATCGATTTCAGCGCTGTCCCAAATCTTGCAGCGTCTCTTGGAGTGCTCACCTCTGACAGCAATATTTGGGGTGGTTTCTGATGACTCCTCCATGAACACTGCACAGTCCAACTCTCTGGCTTTTGCTACTCTTTTGGCTGGATGGTTGATCTTATTGGAGTTGAAAGGAAGCTGCCCCAACTTTTGTTCATTGGATTAGGGGGGTCATGCAGTTTCTTAAACTGAAGAAAATAAAATTCCCCTTCGGGGGTCAGTTAACAAATTTTACTCAGTTTGGCAGCCCTTCCTGTCTTTTGTGAAGTGGCTAGAAGCACAGTCCCTGGCCTAGTTTAAATTAGCTTCTCATTCGGGTCACCAACCTGCATGCACTTTCCCGTTCTGGTGCACCTTTTTTTTCTCTCCTCTTTTCTCCCTTTTGTCTGCTATCTGTCTGGAATCCCTTTCCTGCCCCTTAGTTTAGGACCCAAATTACTGTTGATGGTTTGAAACTTTGGGAAGGTGGAATTGCTGGGTGTAGTGGGAGGGATATGATTAGTTCAAGGCACTATATTTTAAATACAAGAACAATGGCCCTTATTTTCCACTTTGCACTAATGAGAAGGCATGGCACATGGGATCATTCGCAAGACAACCCCAAGTCGAACACTACATGATTTCGGCCATCCTAAAAAGTAATTTAACCACAAGCCGATGGGGTCATAAGGCATGTTATTCTAACATTGCGATGAGTGATGTTTCTTAGCGGTAAACAGCTTTAATGAATCACCCAATGAAACACTGCCAGTTAAACACTATTACTGGCATGATAAAGGAGACATTTTATGTATATGGGCCATAGTGCTGTATGTTTTCAATTTGTGAACCTTATTTTGAACAGATTTACTGAAAGGAATTAAACCAATTTTAATGTCTTAACACTAGCAAGTGGCATCTTTGTTGTAGGAAAAGTAGTTTATATATTGTACTGAACTGTTTTTAGTTTGAAATTGCCAATACTGTTTTTTAGCTTTGCTTTTTCACAACAGGAAAACCTTTCACACTTCTGATTACACTACTAATTGTTTCCACCGGAAGCTTTTGCTTGTAAAACCGCGGGACACCACTCAGCACTCATTCAGCAGCTAGCACCACCTGTAACTCTATTAAAAGATAAGCATTGTCAGAAGGACAGCAGCATGGCAACTACTTAGATATGAACAGCTTGTTTAGTTTACACCCCTGAAAATAAAACATTGTGGTTCTTTTAAAATGGGATTGCCTGAACTTTAGAAAACGAAGCTTGGTGTGGGTCCAGGAGGCACACCAGGTTCATTAACCCATTTCCCAAGCCTTTAATCTTATGAGGCCAGGATAGATTTATCTCGGGTCACAACTGAAACGAGTTTGCTGGTCTCATCTTAGCCTGTGAACATTTGTCCACTTCACAAAACCATCTGTTTGGCTTTGTCCTTGCTTCAGAGAGCCCCAGAAAAATCCATCTATCAGTAATAGCAGCTGCAGTCTGTGAAAAGATTAATATTACTGTTATTTCAGACTTTCAATCAAGTATCTGAGCCACACACAAAAAGCATCATCATAGACTCTGACTAGACCTTCATGCCCCATTTGTTTTGTTTTATATGCATCAAAGACAGATGGATGAAAAACATATTTTTGTACACTTGATTCCCTTAGTAGTCTTTAGGTAGCCATCATTGTCTACAGATTCTTTGCATTGTTTTCCCTGTAAGCATTGTAACTATTATGCTGAAATTCAGGGCATTTAAATAGACATAAATATAATTCTCAAATTGAATACATAACATAGTGCATGCCACTGTGGTTTATAATATATATATATGAGAGAGAGAGAGAGAGAGAGAGAGAGAGAGAGAGAGAGAGAGAGAGAGAGAGAGAGAGAGAGAGAGAGAGAGAGAGAGAGAGAGAGAGAGAGAGAGAGAGAGAGAGAGAGAGAGAGAGAGAGAGAGAGAGAGAGAGAGAGAGAGAGTTTTTATATATTATATATACCCTTACTCTGGTCCCACGGCAGTCAAAAAAAAAAAAAAAAAAACATGGTTTAAGTTTAATTACAACATTGTGCCACCCGGTGGCATTAGGGAGCTTGGTTTAACTCCCAATCAAACACAATGCACTAATACAATTAGCCACTGCTGGCTCTGTGTATTGTAACCCCTCAGGGTTTTGGACACCTGCGAAATGCATTCCCTTTTTTCTTCATACTTCAATTTACTCATGATCTTACTGTGAGAACTATCTCCTGCTCCCTCTCTGGCCTCTGGCAGACAGGCAGTCTGCTTCCTCCAGACCGAGACAAGCCTGTCCTGGCTTTGCTCCCCCTCTCTGCTGGTCTACAAGCCCTCACTGAACGACAGGCAGATGAATCTGACAGGCTAGTTCTCCATATCTCCTGTCTCTACTGCACAATAGATGGGCTTTCACTGGCAAACATATCGAGCAGTGTTTTGACACTGTGCACCCTGTCTAAACTGCAGTGCATTTACTGTAATTCAGTGTTCATAATTACCCTCTGTGCTTTGTTGTCTAATTGATGTGACTCGACGTTTGTTTTCTGCCATATTGGCCTAACATTTTCTTATGCAGCATTTTATTTATTTATTTCTTAGCAGACGCCCTTATCCAGGGCGACTTACAATTGTTACAAGATATCACATTATACATTATTTCACATTATTTTTTACATACAATTACCCATTTATACAGTTGGGAGCATCTGTTTTTTGACCTGTGCATGGGGATTCTCTACAGTGGACACACAGTACTCAGGGGAGTACAGGGTAACCTGGTTAACCGAAACAACGAGAGCCCATCAGCGCGTCCTTATTGTTAGAAATTAATTTCCCATTATAGCCTCAAGTAAGACACCATGTCTGTTTATTCTGTGTTGTAGACCAGAGATTTTCTGAGGTGAGGTCAACCCTAACAGTGTGTATTACTCGCTGGCACCCTGTGAGACTAACAGACATGTTCCTGCTACTACATGCAGCAATAGGGTGTTATACATGGCATCTTCATACATCTGTGGAAGGAAACAAACTGAGGTCTTTTATAGAGCTGACATTTTATATATGGGCTTAAAAGATAGCAAACTACTATTAAACAGTAGCATATTTGACCACAGCACCCCATTCACACACACACACACACACACACACACACACACACCTTCACAGGCATAGAACAAAAACCTTGTCAAATAGAAACATTCAACATTCTCTTGTGGCTAAAACTTTAAGGGCTTACACTTGGAATTCAAAGTCGTTTCTGCTGCTGATCGTCATTATCAATGGGTTAGTTACATGTCATAAGCTATATTGCACTAAGCTGCATTACAGGGCACTACCACACGGTAGGACTTTCAAATAAAATGTCTATCGAAACAGAAGGAATGCTGTTGCACACATGTTAATTTGTTCAGCTTGTGTGCATGTATATATTTTTCCTTGACAACGCTCTACGCACCTCCACTATTTCCCCCTTTTGTAGTAAAAAGAGAGTATCTCCTGCACCATAGGCGCTTAACCCATGGTGCAGAAGGGGCACGTGCCCCCCCCCACACACACTTTGAGTATGGGGGGGTCAAACTATATAGAGAATAAACAAAAAAGGTAAGGAAGAGAGAGTATCAGTTATTAAAAATTAAATAATTTGTTGGGTTTTAGAATTAAAAATTAGGGTAACTTAGATTAAGCAGTAGTAAATATATTTAAAAAAGTGGCATTTTACAATCACACAAGCCTGATTTTACTTTAGTGAATATGTTGGCTACAATTATTATTTTTTTTATTAAAAACGTGTAACTTAGTTGTTGTAACTTAAATGTGTGTACTTACTAATAATTTAAACTCACATTCATTTAATAATAAACATTTAGGTATGTTATGTCCCTGAATGAGTAAAATATGTAGAAATAAATGCTGATTGATGAAAAGGGCGACTCAATATTTACCAATGCAGCTCATGATCACTAGTGCAGCTACACTGTGGCCGACTGGGGCCGTTGCCACATCAGGATGAGTCATGCAATTTTATTTTTTAAATTATGTATTTATTTATTTACTTTTGCCAGGGGCCGGTGAGTTTTTCTGGGGGAGGGGGGTTGGGATAGCAGTGATCCCATTGGCTGGATATCCCCGTCTCAGCCAGGAAAACCGTACACTGTAAAATATAGTAACTTAAAAATAGTTCCACCCGCTTGCCTATTAAGTGGCTGCTAATCTGATTGGCTGGATATATGTGGGATATGCATTCATCGCTGACTCAGTATGAATGAGGTTAAATGTGCATGTTTAGAATTTTTTTTAACGTGATTCAGTGCCAAAAGATCACCTTATTCGAGAGCATTATAAACATGGACCCATTCAACTCAGAACTACTGTACATTGCAAGGAAAGACAAACTGGTCCTGTTATCAGTGTTGCTTTGCCAGCAGTGCCGTTTACTGCATGCTTAATACTGTGGTCTTCTTTTTTATGTCTTGTTTTAGGGCTATTATTATTATTATTATTATTATTATTATTATTATTATTATTATTATTATTATTATTATTATTATTATTTATTTATTTATTTATTTATTTATTTATTTCTTAGCAGACGCCCTTACCCAGGGCGACTTACAGTTGTAGGTAAAAAATACATAACAAAAATTATAGTAATTATTTTTAGATCATTATTGACAAAAAAAAAAATGTAATTAAAGACTAAATGTCATGCTAGCTTCTTGTTACCAAGTGGCTATAAGTTTGCCTGCAACTGTAATACAACTGAATGTATTATTTATTATGTGCTTTCAAAATAGTTAATAGTTAAAAACAATGGTTCATGAAGGAAATAACAGGGTAGGATGGAGCAAGATGCAGTTTTTTTTTTTTCCCCCAATCACTACACTATGCACAGGTGGCAGTAGGTTAAAAATAAATTTAATTCCTTTGGAAATTGTATGTATTACACCATGTAACAATTTTTTATTTTTTTTTTGGTTCCTGTTATTTCCTAATTGCTTATGCCTCAAAAGTATAGAAAATGGCTATTATTCCCCACAAAATTTGCTTTTGTGACCAGGACAGTGATATTTTGAAATGTACCTATTTTCCAGAACATTCCAGATAGATTCAGTGCTGAGTAAACTTGGAGTAACTTCTAGAACTTTCTAGAACTTTCCAGTAATATAAATAGTAGTATAAATACAGGGGCCTTAAGCCCACCAGTTCAGTTTAGTTCCAGCTGCCTAAGTGGATACATATCTGCATTTTTCTGAGATGGCATCAAGAGGCTGCAAGCATCCGGCAGATGCATTTTGCTATGTCTGCGGCCAATTTATCAAGACAAGAGCGAAAAAGTACTCCATGGAAGCATCTGCTAAGATGTGTGAGGCGGGACTGGCCACAGCGGACCGAGTTCTCTGTGGGGAGGAACAACGTCAAGTGGGAGCCACTGGTGGACCCCCGGAAGGTGCTGATGCCACCACTGCACATCAAATTGGGCCTTATGAAACAATTTGTCAGAGCTCTAGATAAGGAGTCGGCAGCCTTCAAGTACCTTCAAGACTTCTTCCCTAAGCTGTCTGAGGCAAAGGTCAAAGCCGGTGTCTTCATCGGACCACAGATAAAGAAGATCCTGGAGTGCAATGAATTCCCCAAGAAGCTCACTAGTAAGGAGAAAGCGGCTTGGAACAGCTTTGTCGCAGTGGTTCGGGGCTTCCTGGGCAATCACAAGGCCGAAAACTATGTGGTGCTGGTTGAGACTCTGGTGAAGAACTACGGCACAATGGGCTGTAGGATGTCCCTCAGTCCATATCCTTGATGCTCATCTTGATAAATTCAAAAAGAACATGGGAGCGTACTCAGAGGAGCAAGGCGAGCGCTTCCACCGGGATATACTGGACTTTGAACGCCGCTACCAAGGACAGTATAACGAGAACATGATGGGAGACTACATTTGGGGGCTGATTCGTGAAAGTGATTTACAGTATAATCGTATATCTCGAAAAACTACTCACTTCTAAATCTTTTGTAGTCATTTTTGTATTACTTTAGAATAAATACATGTTAATTTGGATTCATATGTTGTGTTTTTCTGACTTTATGTGAACGAAAAGACACAAATTTGCCCGTTTTCTCATTGGAAATAGGTAAATTTCAAAATATCACTGTCCTGGTCACAAAAGCAAAGTTTTGTGGTGAATAATAGCCATTTTCTATACTTTTGAGGCATAAGCAATTAGGAAATAACACTTACTACCCAGGAACAAAAATTGTGTTACATAGTGTTATCAATGTTTTTAACATGGGCGTTTTGCCCCATCTGACTTGTGAAACTTTGTTTTTGTAACTTGTAAGGTATGAATAGTTGAAAATAGTATTTTCAATTCTAATCATTCGACATTGCCACGCTTTAATAAATAAAACTGTTAAGCTTTATTTAAACCAATGATTATAGTTTTCAATCTGGGTGTTTCCAGGAAAAAAATGAAAGAATACACCTTGGTTCATGAATATGAATCTATATTCATGTCAGATATGAAAATGTATTTTAATATTAGCTATGTAATAAGCTAATATGGGGGCATGCACTTTGGTTACGTTTTATGAACGTTTAAACCTTAGGCATTGACATTAGCTATTGCCAAAAGTTTTGCATCCCATTATAGAATTAACACATTTTGCTTCATAAAGTCGAATGAAACCTGCTGAATAATGTTACATTAACATATTGAATTACATACCGCTTTGTAGTTTTCCATATACGGACAAAAATTAAACAATTTGACATTTTGAAATCTAACATGAAATACTGTACTACTATTACGGCTTCTGGTAGACTTTTGCAATATAATTTTGTAGTTTCTTTGATTACATGATAAATAAAATATATAAATTATGTATGTATATATATATATATATATATATTCTAAACAATTCTAGGTGCTGCAAAACTTTTGGCTATAGCTGTACTTTGAACTGAATCAGAACAGGAAGGCTTGGCAAAAATTGAAAGTTTCTAGAGATTTGTATTTTTGCCCCAGTGGCAAACATGTTCTGGCTATGCCAGTGCTCATGATATACTGAAATCTGTTAGATTTCAGTATATCATCAACTCCATTGGTCTGGGGTAGGTACATTTCACATACTTGGCACATCAGTTTTTATTTATTTATTTATTTTGGTGACTAAGGATGCGGGAAGTGGAAGTGCTGTCCGTGCGGCCGAACACAACTGTACTCTTGTTAACGTATGAGCAGTGTGTGGCTGATCTGCACTGCCTGTAATATTGTCATGAATCGGCTAAGTGAGGGCTGGCATTTACTGTTTCAACCAATTAGCACTAAGCATTGCAATGTGAGGACAGGTGCTTATTGTTTCAACCTATAAGCACCAAACATTGCCCTGCAATAGAGTGTTTATTTTCCAAAAGTCAATGTCTGATGACTATTAAACAAAGTTAGATGCCCCTGTCCTGCACCACATTAGTCTACTCACCCACAAAACCTGGGATCTTTGTAAATCGAGCCTGAGGTGTTTTCTTTACATACAGCGACTAGTTTTTTAAACCTTGTAATGCAGCACAGCTGTGTAAAATCTAACTGTTAATGCCTATATGCTTATAATCTAAGCATGTAATATGGTATGTGCAACCAACTTCAATTCTTGGAGATTATCATTGCTGTGGAACAAAGGACCTAAAGACATGCTGTTATGACACTCAAGCCTATCTTAAACTGTGTCTAGGAGCCCTGCCTCATTTCCGATCCCTGGCCCTAACCCCTTACAAGAAAATTAGGCTCTAATATTTCACCTTTCTGGCTAAATTCAAACCACCAACCAAAATGGTGTGTTTCATTATAACAATAAAATGTACCATATTATTTAAATGAAGACTCTCCTAAATTCACGCAGATAATTTCAAGATCAAAAAAGACATACTGTACCTCTCTGGGCTTTATTGCACTTTCAGTATGCTTTAAATATGGTAAACGTTTATAAGATAATTAAATAAATACAGCTATAATCACTATTTGGCATTACAACTGCTTTAGAGTTACAAACAAAATGGCATGGCTTTTAAAAATATATGTTTGTGATCATATTATTTATCGTCATTTGAAACATCACCTACAACTGAGCTTTTTCATATAGCATCTATATCATCTTGGTCCAACTAGAGATGGCCAAATAATTTCTTTAAAATGTTGAAAAACAAGGAAGGTAATCTTCATACTTTCATTCAGCACATGAGTGCTGGAGTAATCATGAAGTTTTCAAGAGCCCGGTGAGGTGCACTGTGGAGGAGCTGTATGCATTGATACACAGATGCTGCCAAATGTTCTTATAAGCGATACAGACTTGTCACCTTAATGTTATTTTCTAGTTTTATAGGATTTTCTAAATCTTCACTAGTAAGCGTTTAGCCATTAAACCCTGGTGCATGTGCTTGGACACATTGTTTATTTGTGTTACTAAATATAATATTTATATAAACTAACTTATATAAACTAAATATCAAACATGGACTTACATTTTCTTGCACAAATGCAAACAAAAACACATTTAAAACAATTATGACAGAATGGTGTCAAGCACTTTGTAGAAAATAGATTTTTCCTTTTGCAATAGATTTGCTGAAGATGTCTATGGGGAATAACTGACTAAATGCAAACACTACATTTTTAATACCAGATCCCATTCTCTATCAGAGGAATTGAAGATAATAAATACTCCCATAGCATAATGTAGTCTAAATTGCATGGCCGAGAGAATGTGCTCCAGTCAGAAAAAGGTATGTTTTAGAAATTATCAATTGGAACGTCCAACTGAAAAACATTATTGGTATAATTTATTTGAAACGCTATTATATATTATAGCAGCAGTTTAAGTACTGTATTCTGTAAACATTTCGTCTCATAGTTAACATCATAGTATACATACAAACCAATGGAATACCGCGTGTGTGTGTGTGTGTGTGTGTGTATTAATAGAGAGAAAATACATGCGTGTCTGTCTCCAGTCAGAATGCAGTGAACTCACTGGTTGCTGACTTTGAGACTTGCGAGTGGGTATGACACACTGCCCCGATGAGAGGGAATCGCATCGCAAAATATTAAACATGTTTAAACTTCGTGAGCCGACTGAAATCGATCGGCCGATCCTGTAAAATCCCATCGCAAAGCATAACACACTGCCCAATGCGACTGAAAAAACGTGTCGCTACTGATCGCATTGGGCAGTGTGTCCCCGGCTTAAACAATGTGTATTTTTATTTCAATTACAAAAACATGATTACTGTTCTATATAACATATTTTTAAACTACATGTGAATGTTTTATTCCATTTATATGGATTACCTGTAAAAATAATAGGATTTGCAATCAAATATAAACAAGTAGCTATGCTGACGTGTCACACGGCTGGCTGAGTGGTGCCGTCAGATCCAGGAAATGAATAATACACAACAGGACAGATGAGGTGAAATGATGAAGGGGTTTGCTTGCGCCGGTTTATTATAAATAAAAAGGTTTGAACAAAACACAGGACATGGCACTTTACACCAAAATAAATAGACAAACAAAACGAACTAACATTAACAAATGGTGGACGGACAGACACACAAACACGGTGAGTTTAAACAAACAAGTATCGTGCTGGTCCTACCAGCACGCAATAGCAATTGTTCTCTTTTTAGTTTCTCCTTCTCCACACTCGTTCTCCACTCACCACACACACAACCCCGAGTGAGTAAAACGTGCATCTATATACACTGTTGTGCCGGGATTCAATTACTAATTAATTATTCACTTGAATCCCAGCACGTGAATTAATTATGTGCAACCTCGTGCTCACATATGATATACTTTAAATGCACGTGAAGTGATGTGCGATCCCGTGCCTAAATACAACTACACATTTTAAATCACACGTGAAACACAGACCCGTTTATATCCCGTGTACCAATGCCTATACACCAACATTAACACGAACCTTTCTTCTGTAATGTGTTCCAAACCTTCAAAGGTAGAAATGTACCCTTCGTTGCAGCCCTGGTCATATTTTCTGTAAGTGTCACACAGCCGGACTCTCACCACGACATTCAAAGATCACTTTTCATACAATAAAGCCAAAGGAAAAAAAAATACATTTAAGTAGATGTTTTCTCTACAGTATATTGTCTGTAAGCCTCTCAAGGCCTGTCTCGCACCACATATTACTACACGTTGAATTCAAGTTTCAAGAATTTCCTGAAGACCCCTGGCAACTTTTGGAGCCCAGATTGAAGACCAGTTGGTAAATAGAAAATCTCTATACAAAACTGCACTTGCAAAAATTAGAGAATTAGAGTAAAGAATGAGCCAAGCTAGAAAAACATCTATTAACCAGGTAAGAAATGTAACATTATCAAAATGTACATGATATGTCATTAACTACCACACACCTGTACATCAAACAACAGAGGTCACTGGGAAGTAGGGGCACAATTTTCTGTACATTTATTAAGGGGCTACTTGATTTGCCCAGAGGGGCAAATAAAAGTATATGTTCAATACAAGAATGTGTAGCTGTCAACAGTTTTACAATGAGCAATCCAAAACCTAGAGCTCAATTAAGTTCTATATTGAGACAGTCCTAGGATAAGGCTTTTATATTGTGAAGGATCAGGTGTTTAAAGGTTCTTGTTAGACTTGTGTTTGTTAAAAAGACTATCCTGTTATTCAATTAGTCCCATGGTGGCAGGAAAATAAGGTTAATCAGATGGTAGTTTGAATTAGCACACTGTGAGGGAAATCTGATTCCTGATTCTAAGGATAATGGGCTTGAATCTCAATTATTAAATTTACGTTCTTGTAGTCTCACAATTTTCAAATTTACTAGGAAATGGTTCCTAATTCTTATTTTGTCCAATATGAGTACTGTAAATCATGAAATTAGTCAAATCACCCAAAAACACTAAGTCAAAGTCTACATTGTAAGTGAACTAATATATAGTTTGGTGGCTTTACAAAAATAAGTAAAATAACCTTGATATTTAGATTTTTATTATATTAGATTTTTTTTCTATCAAAAGTGACCTTTTAAAAGTGCTTCCGAAGCAAGCAGCATTCTTATCCTCCTGTAATAACCTGAGACATGAGCGTAGTATCTGATCTTACAATATTACACTTGTCAGGCACAGGCAGACACATTAGCATTGAAGACGTTTATTGGGAGTACTATACTTTTTTAAAAATAAATAGTGTTTACTGAGTGTTATTGGTGTGACTTTTCATGTTTTATCTGGTTTATGTACAAAAATGCAAAAACATTTATTTTATTAACCTTAATTTAAAATAAATAAATAAAAAGCATTCAGGAATGACACACAGGCTAGTCAGTGCCCAATCAGGGATTACAGTTTGCAATCCCTGATCCTAATGTAGGTCTATGTTTAACATGGTTATCCTCTGTTGTTGTAATAATGCTGATCTCAATCCCCCAACCCTTGCCTTAATCCTAGCCTTAATCTAATCATTATCTTTTTAGTACTGGGAAACCAAGAAAATGACAGATAATTACCCCTGTAATTCCTGCAGAAGGTTGGATTCTGTGCGTAATAGTTCATTATTATGTTTTGTTATTTCCAGTAAGTGCTAAGGTCACTTCATGGACATGTTATAAAACATACGTTTTAACAATGATGGCAAGCAGGCGGTTTTGAAACCACCTAGTAAGAGATTTAGAGTTAATAACCACAGGATCAACAATGGCTTAATTAAGCAATTTCCTGGCTGTTAATGCCCCGGAGAGTTGAAGGCCCGAGACATAAGCCGAGGGACTTTAACCCAGCCGGGGCATTAACAGCCAGGAAATGCCCTGCCGGGAGGTCATTATTGCTATTATAAACCGTCTTTACGGTTTTAACAGCAATAACATTAAGATTTATAACCTTTTATTGATTTTTTTCTTTATGCCCTGCAGTGCTCGTCCCGTGCTGCTGCAGCGGTTCTTCGACGGTATAATTCCGCCTGTGAACAGCGAATGGGAACTATTTTTTCTTAACAAACAAACAAACCAAACATTTCAAAATCAAAATACAGTTTAGTTTTTAATTTATTTAAGACAGGGAAAATATTAAATACCGTTGTGTAAGATAATCTTGTGCAGTATCTAATGTTATAATACATTTAATACCCTGTGTAGTGGTGGTTGTTGGAAACCTCAGAACTACAGTGCCTTGCGAAAGTATTCGGCCCCCTTGAACTTTGCGACCTTTTGCCACATTTCAGGCTTCAAACATAAAGATATGAAACTGTAATTTTTTGTGAAGAATCAACAACAAGTGGGACACAATCATGAAGTGGAACGAAATTTATTGGATATTTCAAACTTTTTTAACAAATAAAAAACTGAAAAATTGGGCGTGCAAAATTATTCAGCCCCCTTAAGTTAATACTTTGTAGCGCCACCTTTTGCTGCGATTACAGCTGTAAGTCGCTTGGGGTATGTCTCTATCAGTTTTGCACATCGAGAGACTGAAATTTTTGCCCATTCCTCCTTGCAAAACAGCTCAAGCTCAGTGAGGTTGGATGGAGAGCATTTGTGAACAGCAGTTTTCAGTTCTTTCCACAGATTCTCGATTGGATTCAGGTCTGGACTTTGACTTGGCCATTCTAACACCTGGATATGTTTATTTGTGAACCATTCCATTATAGATTTTGCTTTATGTTTTGGATCATTGTCTTGTTGGAAGACAAATCTCTGTCCCAGTCTCAGGTCTTTTGCAGACTCCATCAGGTTTTCTTCCAGAATGGTCCTGTATTTGGCTCCATCCATCTTCCCATCAATTTTAACCATCTTCCCTGTCCCTGCTGAAGAAAAGCAGGCCCAAACCATGATGCTGCCACCACCATGTTTGACAGTGGGGATGGTGTGTTCAGGGTGATGAGCTGTGTTGCTTTTACGCCAAACATAACGTTTTGCATTGTTGCCAAAAAGTTCGATTTTGGTTTCATCTGACCAGAGCACCTTCTTCCACATGTTTGGTGTGTCTCCCAGGTGGCTTGTGGCAAACTGTAAACGACACTTTTTATGGATATCTTTAAGAAATGGCTTTCTTCTTGCCACTCTTCCATAAAGGCCAGATTTGTGCAGTATACGACTGATTGTTGTCCTATGGACAGAGTCTCCCACCTCAGCTGTAGATCTCTGCAGTTCATCCAGAGTGATCATGGGCCTCTTGGCTGCATCTCTGATCAGTCTTCTCCTTGTATGAGCTGAAAGTTTAGAGGGACAGCCAGGTCTTGGTAGATTTGCAGTGGTCTGATACTCCTTCCATTTCAATATTATCGCTTGCACAGTGCTCCTTGGGATGTTTAAAGCTTGGGAAATCTTTTTGTATCCAAATCCGGCTTTAAACTTCTCCACAACAGTATCTCGGACCTGCCTGGTGTGTTCCTTGTTCTTCATGATGCTCTCTGCGCTTTAAACTGACCTCTGAGACTATCACAGTGCAGGTGCATTTATACGGAGACTTGATTACACACAGGTGGATTCTATTTATCATCATTAGTCATTTAGGTCAACATTGGATCATTCAGAGATCCTCACTGAACTTCTGGAGAGAGTTTGCTGCACTGAAAGTAAAGGGGCTGAATAATTTTGCACGCCCAATTTTTCAGTTTTTTATTTGTTAAAAAAGTTTGAAATATCCAATAAATTTCGTTCCACTTCATGATTGTGTCCCACTTGTTATTGATTCTTCACAAAAAATTACAGTTTCATATCTTTATGTTTGAAGCCTGAAATGTGGCAAAAGGTCGCAAAGTTGCCACTTTCGCAAGGCACTGTATTACTGGACCCTTACAAGGCTCCACAGAGCAGGTATACTGAGTAGTAATGTGTGCTGGAGATGCAGGGGGGAGGTTGGCACATTCTTGCATGCTACATGGGAATGACCAGTGTTCTTGCCATTCTGGAATAAAGTTTTAAGAAGCTTGGGGACGTGGCTGGGGGAGTCTCTGCCAGCTTTACCCAGACTGTGACTCCTTATCTCTGCAGCCAGGTTGGTCCTCTGTAATAGGAAGAGCCCCACCTCTCCAAAATATAAAGACTGGATAGATTCCATGATTGAACTGACTCTTATTAACAGATGCTAGATAGACTATCCAATTAAAGTTAATGGGTTCACAAAAACCTGTCGGCCATATCATGAGATAAAATGTAAACTTGTATTCCTGATTGTCAGCGGTTTGGATGCAATCTAGAATACTGTATTCACAAGGTCTTGCTGTATGTGATGTACACAGGTATCATAAGCTCTAATACAAACTGATAATTATTATTGTGATAATAATAATTTGCTGTTTGAATACATAGCATAATGTCATGTATGATTTGTTGAAAAATCAATAAAAATTGTTGATGAAAAAAATAACCACATGGTCTTTAATAAAATGACCTGTAAAATATAAATATACAAACTATTTTTGCTTCACCTATAGGTCTCAACGTAATGTAATTTATAGCACCTATTGCCCAACAATGGCATACAATTCATGTGTTTTTGTGTAATGCATGTGGTTCGTATATAGTAGAAAATGTAATAGATTAATCTACTGTAATTGTCTTAATAGATGACAGGAAAAGCACCTGGCTTGTTTAATGCCAGCTGTATTTGAAGTATGTTGAAATGACCTGGTTGACCCTGAACCCAATCGTGCCCATCCTGAATACGCTTCATTGCTAATTCCCTATTATACTGGTTCTGTTTCTGTCCTAAAGGTGGCATTATCTCCCCACAGAATGCCCTTTATGTGTTGACCCATACAACACTGCATTGATTAACAGCAGACATGTCATTGTGTATCTCATGATCATGGCTTGATTTCTGTGTGCTGTATAACAGGCTGAATAAAGTGTGTCTTCTTTAGTGCCTTGTTTAAAAATACACAGCTTATTTTACATACTGTTAGATCGGTATGTGGTAACCAGTCCTTAATTTGTAATGAAAGAGGTGCCGGGGCTCAAGCAAAGATTTAATTTTAACTTATGACTTTGAACGTGCGTCGGTATTATTGTCTTCATACACTCGAAGTACAATGACTACTAGTGTTTACAACCACGTTCTATTCATATACAAAGTGCTGTAATAGCCAGCTTGTGCAATTTATTTTATTTTTTTTCCCCCGATTATGGCAATTTTAATACTACAGACTTTTATACTAGCTCAGGCTGGCGTACACAGTATATACAGGTGTCTGAGATATAATGGTAAATAGAAAGATACCGGTAACAGTATACAATAAGGTTTCTTACCTTAGTCGTGTTTTCAGCGTAAACTGCTTTATACGCCCTCTTAATTTGTTCCCAGATGATTTCTTTCTTCAACAGCACAGATAAAACATTCAGAAATATACTGTAACTACTTGAATGTAACAGGCTATATTTTTAGTTATTTAAAACATTTCCTTGTTGCTTGATTGATTTTGCTGTTTATTATTATTATTATTTAACTTTATGCAGCACACACTCTTAATTTTAACTTTGTTACATAAATTCCAGTTTTTATTTCTCTACTTCTGTCGCACGTCTCCTATTCTCGTCTCGCGGGACTCACGCGGTGAACATGGGTTGTGTTGACATACAGTTGCAGTATTTTCGGATGTTTTGATCTGTGTTTTCGTTTAAACTGGGCAAGTGACGATACTGCAGCAATAATCTTTAGAAACGTATACCATTTAATATCCCCGTGTTATATGATAACAATGCAAACCTTTTGTACCATATAAAAAACTCGGGCCGGCAGATTAAATTATTTCACCGCCATTATAAAAATAAAAACATCAAGGCGAGCTAGCAGCTCAGTGAGTCATGTGCTGTGCGCATGTAGGCGGATCGCGGCGTTGCTGCTTGCATCTCACGTGCACGGAAGGATTTTCAGAATGGATACTGTGTTCAGAATTAAGAAAAACCAAAATGAGAGATTTACTTTAATAACTAGACTGCAGCGAGCCAAGAGGTATCAGGGCTATTAACTGCTATGGCTAGAGGTGGCGGCACAAATTCAGCCCCAGCACAAATTCAGCACTGGTGGTAACAAAGCAAATGCTCTTATCACACTAAATGAATCAAGGGATCTGGAGAAGTTGGAAAGAAGACATTCTCTTGTTGATGTTCAATAACCTGGAATTATCTTTCAAATAATGGTGGGGTTAGGGTTATTTAGCATTTAGAATGCATTCTGTCACTGGCACATAAGGTAGCATGTTATGAAACATAAATATCTACCAGTCCAGATGATTAAAGATACCAGTTCATGTTTGTAGCTTGCAAAAAATCATAGCCAATACAAATAGAAACTGTGACTGCATACCATCCATTTTATTGTTAGGCTAATTATGAACTAGATTCTTCAGTTGTCAACACTAACACAAACCTCTAACCAGTTAAACATAATTGTTTGAAAATACTTGTCAGCAGGCATATATTTTTTGAGTAGTCAAGGATTTTAATTTGCTCAGAATACAATGGCAATCCTCATTTCAGTGGGTGTAACTGCTGAGCTGTTTCAGAAATTCAGAAAATGGAACATGTCAGGGATTTATATGAGAAAAGGGTGCATCAAAACTACATCTTTTTAAGTGCAAATTTGTAAATAAAACTATTTTACAGATAAAAAAAAAAAAAAACTAGCAAGAAGATTCTCAACAACTGAACTGTTCTAAGTTGTCTCTGGCTAGTTTTATGCTGTTGCAATTGTATTATTTCTCCAAATGTGCAATTGAGTAAAAATAGGGCCCTCTATGACAAATCAGTTAAAAAAAAAAAAACATACACACACGTGGCTTTCGGCCTTGGTTCTACAGGCTGTTACTAATCCATGGGGAATGGGTGCTGATGAAGGACCATCCTGTTTGACAGCTGTCAGTGAAAGCATAGATGTACGTCATTTGTGGGGGAAAGGGCAAAGAGAATTTGAGTGGTTGTCAATACTCAAGCACCCTGTTGAGTGAAATGTGTTGAAGCCCTATTGAGAATCTGAGTACATGGGGTGTGAACAGCATTTGAACTTATCAGCCATTCCCCAGCACTGCTGTGGGCTAGAAAACATGCCTGTCTGACGGAGAACTACAGGGCAGATTTTACTGTCCGTCTAAAATGGTCCTTGACATTTTGAAGATAAAAGCATAGGTTGTTTTTTTTGTACAGCATGCTGTCAAGCTTGTGGGTTCCAGCAGATGTGTAGGGCAGAGCCTAGTACAGACTCAGTGGGAAAAGATGATGCTCAAAAGTGCCTGCAAAACATACGACAGAGTGGCCAAGCATACGAGTGGCCACGCATGTGTTTTACAACATGTACAAATGATGATAATAAAATAAGCCTGGAAAAAATATTTTATGAATCTCAATGAATGAAGAGATGGGACTGAGGAATTACTATAACAACTATTTGTAACAATTGAATTGTGCTGTTCTATGCACACAGTGACATCTGTACACAGGATCAGATGTACTAGAACTTACTGTAGGTTTCCTGTGACAGTAAATACTTTCAAAATATTTATTTGACCCATTTATTAGAACTCTAAAGTATATTATTCTCTTTCCGATGTAATTTTATTTGGACAGATGGTCTAAAAATGTCTGTTCTGTAACTTTTAAACGTGTATTATTATCAGTGATTTCATGCAAGTGAACTGTAATAGGTCTACATCTTTACCCTTTATATATCTTTCAATACATGTCAGTATGGTGATAAAGTATGTTATACAGTACAGCGCACGCCCATCTGGATCATGAGCTGTAGCTTTCAGTTAAAAAAAATAATAATAATTTAACCAGAACAGGAAGTTAGCAGCATTGCCCTTATATCAATCCCAAATGGATTAAAATGGTCAATATATTTAGTTTCACTGAAAAGAATAAGCCAGAGAGCTGTGTTTAATAGATACAGTTCCTCCCATCTGCACTTCACGTCTTTTAGTAGCAATGAATAATCATAGAGCCCCAAGGCTCTGAATCAGCTCTCGAGTTTACAAGCCACTAAAGATGAAGGTAGGGCCACCACATTGAGTTTTTACATTTAAATATTGGTTTCCAATGGAGATGCTGACTGTTTGCATTTTTTAAAGTATATCTAGTATTGTTGGTCTAGTACTGATTAAAGTAATTGCAGTTATGTTTTCTCATAGCATTAGGTTGAAGCGTAATTCTTGCTGAGATTATAAAAATGAATACCAACAATAACAGTCTTTGCTTTTCATGCATCAGACTCGAAACAAATGAAAAAAGCACTGTTTTGGAACATACAATCATTAAGATATGTTGCATAAACAATGAAAACATCCCTATCGTACCCCACTATTACCAAGTTGTCCTGTTGTTCACCCCAAGTTCTGACCTTTTACAAGCATGACATGCTTTTTGTGCAAACAGAGCTACTGATCAAGCCATTGTGTGTGTGTGGCATCCAACAGCACAGATTCAGTCATTCTGTGAATATAAAGCACCCTATAGCAGCACTAAGTCATATTAATTACAGTACTAGACTTTTCACAGCTGAATGGCAACGTGTGGTAAATTGCTAATGAGTGCATGCTTTCTGTCAACTGTAAGAGCTAATCTGCCATAATTTTTCTAATCATGATAATAATGGAGTATGGAGAGGTGGCAGGCCTGCTGTATTACTGATTGCTAGGCATTTCCTTTAGAAATTGGGAGCCTGAATCACACCATGAAATACTGCAGATCTTTTGAAATAATTCTAATATAAATACCTATTTGTAGGGGTTAAAATTGAGGTACATATTTATTCTTTTTTAAAGGTGCAAAAATATTTGTATTTCATTTTATTTATTTTGTGATCACTAGTCCATTTTAAACATTCCTGGATGTGTCAGGTTGTCACAGATTAAGGCCCTTCTGTACTTGGATGCAGAAAAGGCACTCAGGGTTGAATGGCGGTATCATCACACTCTGGACACCTTTGGATTTGGCGCGCTCTTTCAAACTTTGACAAAGGGGCTTCATGGTAACCCATCTGCAATAGTTAACAAATGGACTGCTCTCCCCCGCTTTCTCACTGGGTAGGGGCACAAGGCAGGGCTGCCCTTTATCCTCCCTCTTATTTATACTGGCCTTAGAGCCTTTAGCGGAAGCCATAAGATCTTGCAAAACCATAAAGGGCATTTTTGTGGGAACCACGGTTACCCCTCACTAAATTGCAATGTCCTGTTAAATTGCCAACCTTGAACTATTATAATTTTGCCTTCTCTTTAACTGAAATAGCTTATTTGAAGGCGACAGGGAATGAAAGACCAGATTGGGTAAATATTGAAACGAAGATGCAAATTCCTTTTTCCCCAATTGATTACTTGGAACAGGAACAACCTGAGCAAATGCGTCCTAATCCTGTTATAACTCCTACTGTTTCAGGCTGGGCACAGACACATGTATTGTTCAAAGAGTCCATCGAATGCATCCTATATGAAAAAATCCTAAAATTAAGATAGCAGGTAAAAGTGTGAATTGGGGAAGTTGGCAAAAAGGGGGTATACATTATATTAAAGACTTATACACAGAAGGAAATGTTGACACATTTGAATTAATACAAAATAAGTACAACATTCCTAGACTTCTGGAGGTACCTGCAGCTCCATCACTGCCTAAAGGGTTTGTTAGGGAGCGGTCTGAAAATGCCACAGGCTTCATCAGCAGTTAAAGTTTTAAATCAGTAAATTAATAATTCTCACCAAGCGTCTGGTATATATTCCCTTTTAATAGATAATACAAACCCAACCTGACTGGAGTCAAAATAGCATGGGAGTGGGACTGGTATTACACTGAGTCAGGAGGACTCGGGAGATCGCCTTGCTAATATGAATAGACCCATGAAAGAAGCACATCTTAAATAATAGTTTAGTTTAGTTTAGTTTATTCACTTTGTGCCCACAGGGCCAGCACAGGTACATCTCAATAGTGCAGCACTAATACAAAGAGAAACCTAAGTAGACCATACTCAATAATAAGCAATACAGCAATTATTATACAATGTATAGAGTGGTCCTGAGAGACTTGTCAGCATGTTGGAGATGTACACAGAGTGTTGGGCATGTGGTACACATGCTGTGGGTCTGCTCACTTGTAACAGTCTTTTGGAGGAAAAAACAAAATGAATCCGCGTCAAAGCTTTGTCTGTTGAAAATGAAAGTAAAGATCCACCAGGTAAAATAACAGATTTAATATAAAAAATTTACAAATGATATTGTTATTTATTTAAAAAATATACTTGTGATATAAACATAATACTGAATTATCGTTTGTGGTATATGTTTTTTATTTGCAAAATATAGCAAAAATTAGACATAATTTCCATATGTGATGCCGAGAGACATATGCATGCATTCATATCATCCAGACTTAATTACTGTAATTCACTCCTCTCTGGTATCCCAAAAAGTGTGCTATTTCGACTGCAGCTCGTCCAAAACACCGCCACTAGGATCCTAACTAAAACTAGGAGAAGGGAACACATTACCGCTGTTCTGGTGTCTTTACATTGGCTCTTTACATTTTGCAGTTTTCCCATGTTCTACATTAGAAATGTTTGCGAATGAGAAGAGGCTGTTCGGACCATCAAGGCTCGGAGACAATTCACCCATACTAGGGGGTTCTAATGCAGAACAGAATATTTAAATGTCCCCAGTGTTTTAGCTCCTACTACGTCACCTGGTAGGCTATTCCATTCATTTATAACTTGTGTAAAAAAAGTGCTTCCTACCTTCCATTCTAAACTGTTCTACTACACCTTTACCATAGTTTACCACGGTTTGCTATGCTTTTAATATGCCATACCTATTCCTGGCATTTACAGTGCATAACATGTTTTAACAAATACCTGGGTTCTTTATACAGGAATGACATGGTAGATAAACATTAGAATATACAGAATGATTTATAATTCACACAACATTGTTGTTTTACATTGTTTTCGATTCCACTGGCCAAATGGTGCATCACAGCGTGTCTCTGTCAGAGATATTTTTTCCTGTGCATGTCATTCTCCACGTACCCTCCAGTTTTTCATGAAGCTCCGACAATGTTGTACAAATTATTAGGACAGGGGAAAATATTGGACATTGCGCATATATTGAAGTGGATTGTATTTAGTTGCACTTTGAGGATTGAATGTTAAATTCAGACACATGTGTCACACCCCTTTTTATCATGCTGAGAATTTCTTTGAGATACTGTACCTGCATATTCCAATTTAACAGAATTAAAGAAGGACCAGTGATCAGATCACCAGTGTCAATAAGAGGTACAGAGGAGGGATTTCAATGCCTTGGATTCGCCTTCTTATCTGACAGGTCCATTCTACCAACAGCAGGCATGGGAATGTTTTGCCCATGGCAAACAAAATAGGGATATATCTGCACAGCAGTAGCTAAATAGATTTACTTTCATGAATTTAGCTGCAATTTCTGACAGAATGGACATGAGCAGTGACCTTAACTAGGCATTGTCTTACATTTGATTTATCTAAATGTAGTTATTGTAATGAATAATATTAAAGGTTGCATTCATTTATAATAGTGAAACAATCACATGTGACTTTGAAACACTTTGGTTTTCAAAAAAAAAATGCTGTATAGAATACTTAAAAATAATTGATTATCTTTTCCAATGTCTTAACTGACTGCTTTAACCCATCTCAAGGTAGGTTTCTAATAAGGCAAAATCCTGGTCATGTTCCTTCGTGTAGGCCGGATCTAGCCTCAGGTGTTAGCAAGATTGAGAGCTTGGTTGATTTTACGGTTGACATTTCCTTTATGTTTGTTTCTCTGTGGAAGGTTGATTTGCACTGCTGCTTTCCCTGTTTCTAGTTCATCAGCTTTAAACACTGGCTTTTATGTTTTCATTCTGCTGAGATTCTTAAAATCACTTTGTTAATGTAAGACAAGGTTTGATTTGTTTGAATCAGCTGCATAAATGTTGCCAGAGTTACATGTTCACTGCCATTAAATCCCAGTTGGTAGCAGTTATTGTAAGTACTGCAAGCATCGCTGTGAGGAGAGCCAGTATGTTTTTGTACATCAGCCACTGCCTTTTCAACTGCTAATATCTCTTCTATTTCATAAGCCATTTGAGATTACCACTTCGTATTTTTAATGATGTAAGATCTAACGCTTTACCGTATTGGCTTAATTCACGTGCCAGACCCTTTTTGTGGTAGTAATTGCAGACAGCTGTCGCTACTTTTTATTATTTTTATTATTATTATTATTATTATTTATTTCTTAGCTGACGCCCTTATCCAGGGCGACTTACAATTGTTACAAGATATCATTTTTACATACAGTTACCCATTTATACAGTTGGGTTTTTACTGGAGCAATCTAGGTAAAGTACCTTGCTCAAGGGTACAGCAGCAGTGTCCCCACTGTGGATTGAACCCACGACCCTCCGGTCAAGAGTCCAGAGCCCTAACCACTACTCCACACTGCTACTGCACTGTCAAGGCAAGTTTTTCTACTGCTGCAGCATGTAAAAAGGAACACAACTGGGCAACATTTCTGAAGCTGAAATATGCCATCTTAGAAACAATGAATATGAGTTGAAACTCAGTTCATGGTCAAGAAGGATGATAAGACCTGACATTAATCTCTTTGTCACCACTGTACTCTTGAGAATTTAAGAGCATGGGGTTGGAAACCTTTTCCAGGAGACAATGGGCTCTATGTACTAATATTACTTACATGTTCGTAAACACTACGAATTCGTAGCCCTCGTTCTTCGCAGAATGTTTGCGTGCAATGTACTAAACAGCTCTTTTTCATGAAGAACTACAGTAATATCACAGCATGTTTGCGAACAGCATAAATTACTGCTCATTATACAGAAGAGATCTGAATTTGCATCTTATTATAAATAGATTTGCAACGCTGAAAGTCAAGATTTAGAACTTCCTTCTGGCAAAGATGATGATGACATTGTATGAAGGCCAGATTGATCATAGTCTTCACACCACAATGTATGAGACAGTTTGCAGTGTTTCAAGTAAATAGAAAACTGTCAGTAGTACTACATTAACATGTTAATATATCTTCAAAAACAGTTTGCATTTGGCACCTTTGATGGCCTAATCCCTTTATAAATCTGAATTTAAAACAGCTGCAACGGCACCTGTATTATTGTTTACTAATATATTCTTTTTTAATTAAAATTTCAGAAACTTAGTCTCCCATGGAAGATATCGTTTCCATTGATTTAACTGTGTTACCTCCCGACGAACTTAGAGACCTTTCTATTGGAGAAGCGCAGAACTACATTCAAATTAATGAATGCAATCACGCAAGCACATCTACTCCCAAAGTTAATGGAAGCACACATAAGCCAACACGGTACTCGGTATTTGTAAATCCCCGGGTTTGAACTGTAACCAGAAGTCCAGTTTTACACACCAACACTAAACACAAAACACAAACACAGTTCTTAGTGATAGTGAATAAGTGCAAGTGGTATATTACAGTTCTCCGTGAAATGCAGGGGTGAAAGTGATGTCCTGGTTTATGCTGGCTTTCGCTACAGCTCTGGATCGTGCTACTGGTAGTCTATTAAAAAACAGATGACGGTTAACAAAAACGAACAAACGCAAGACAAAACTCATGGTTCACGATACTGTGACTCTTTGTAGGTTTAAAACACTAACCATTTGCCAAGGAACAGATCACTTACACTACACCCCCAATATATACCCTCGCTCATGACCCCTAGGTTAACGAGTGCATCTGCTCCACCAATCCTTGGATGCCACGCCATTTCCCATCCGAGTCATGAGTTTGGGTACCGTAGCTCCGTCCCCTTCTTAAATGACCGACTTCCACCTACCCTAAGGAATAAACTGTCGTGCCATTTAGTTAAGGGTACTCTGTTCCTTTTATACAATGCCCTCACGGGTCGGGAGGGAGATCTAACACCAAGAATCATTCAATTTCTGTCACAAGAATGTAATAAGCAACATTACAATGTAATAATGTATTATGTCAAACTGAATGTGATTATTAAACGTAACGCAGACAGACCCTGCAGCACTGCAAAAACAAACCAAAATGTATATCTAAAAGAAAGGGTCCCCAAAAACGGAAAGCATAAATAAAACTAAGCTTGTTTCTATATGTGGACATTTACCATAGTAAATGTGCACGGTAATTCTGCGATGTTTGTACTCGTCTGTAACCTAACAGTGCTTCCCTATGCTTTCAGTGCTTTAATTTAATAATATTGCAGAAAACGTTTTGTTAAAATCTATGTATATTTTAGTTGTGTAAAGGGAAAAGCTACAGTACATATAGTAAGTCGGCTACACAAGTAAATACTTTTCAGCATATCTCAGTTGTTTATGCACTACGTAATTAATTAATAAATATCAGTTTGTGTTTAATTATGATTTGTTTCCGTGTTTCCCTTCCATTATTAATGTGAAGTTTAAAATAAAGCATCTTAAAATATAAAAGAAAACAAAATGCATTTTATTGCCATTGTCATTTTAATACAGACTAATAATAAATACATTTTGTGTGGTTTATATTTTGAGGTGCTTTATTTTAAAGTAACTAAAAGCCCGTAAATGTGTAAACAGGAAGTTTCACATACGAACAGCTTGTTGAATCTACGCCAGTGAGGGGCATGCGTAAAATAACAGGAACAAACCAAAGTCGTAACAGGGAAAAATGATAATACATCAAGGGTAAGCATGAAACTTCGATATTATAATGATATTATAACTTTATCGCGTGCCTCACAACGCTCTGAGGTGTCCGTATATTCGACGTATTGCATACTCAGCCTTACATTTTCCACAAACTCTATATGTATGTGTAACAGGGCGAGCAGCCCTGTACATTGTTTAGTTATTTTTAGATCGGGGTCTCCCCCTCCGCCCCTGTGCAGAGTATTGTTTTTGTTTATTATGATTTATTGTATTATTGTATTTATGTCGGCGAGCGCCGTATGTTTTATTGTATTGTATTTATGACGCCGTAGCGCCGTGTTGTTGTTTTGTTTATTTTTAAAACGTGTCCTGGCAGAGGCGAGATCGGTGCTCGTCCTCTGCCAGGAGTAATAATTAAAACTCGTGCAGAAGGTGGCCATCTCCCGAATTAATTAGGTGATTTAATTTGTTGCTAATCGGGAGATGGTCACCTGTTATAAAAAGCCTGCAGATCTCCAACTCAGGGTGGGTGTTGGAAGGAGAGTGAGCGAGAGGATTAAAACGAAACTAAAAGTAAACTCCAGGAACAGTGAAGGCAAATGCTCAGCCTGACCTGGGTTTTGTTTATTATTTTTGTGTTCGTGATTTTGTTTTGTTTAACTATTTATTTTGCTCTGTGAGCGACTGTTTTCTGTTTGAATATTTTATTTATTTTTTGGATTCTTTGAATAAAACAGCGCCCGCGCCACTGCACCTTACTTTTTGTTTTGTTGTCCCTTCTTCTGCCGTGACGTCAGACCCTCGGTCATTCCTGCCACAGTATGATTGTTACAATATGTCAATCTATACCCAAATTGAACATAATATGGGTAGCATTACAGTGATCAAGACAACTGTTTCCCTTGAATTCAGTTATTTAAGATATAGTGGTAGCCATAACCAGCTAGTCACCTGTCACAATACTGTCGCAGTGCGACAGCTTTGCAATCCTGATTTTTCTGTTGAACTAAAACCAATATAGCAGGCTGCATAAAAAAATGCTTACCAGTACAAATACTCTAGTAGTCCTGAATTTTAATTCTTACTGTACATTGTCGACTTTTGTCACCTATTTTTTCCCTTGCATGCTGTAGCCCCAGAGCACCCACTAACTCAGCCTCTTTTGTTCATTTATATAATATCACCAGAACTATTTTCATTCTGTAGCATGGTGCATTAATTAATTCTATTTTCATTCTGTAGCATGCTGCATTAATCCATCTCTTCAGCGAAAGCATTGGATAACTTATTGATATACTGTAAGCTTCGGCATATTCAAGCTGTTACCGCAGTCATACAGTACAGCAGTGGTGGCCAATACGTGGATCACCAAAGATTTTTGGCGGATCTCAGTACAAATCAGAACAAGCACTAACATATAAGCATACAACAGTTTTTGTTACGGCTGATGGGAGAGCCTTCTGTGCCGTCCAGTAGCACAGATGAAAATATCCCGACAGTTGCTCTAACAATTCTTCTTCCAGATTTTGCAGAAATCTTACTTGGTCTTCCACACCTAGAGGTAGTTGCAGTAGTTTCTGTTCTCCTGTGTTTGTTAATAATAGCCCTGTAACGGGACGAGATCTGTACTGGCTATCTGGCGTATGCATGAACCTGTAGGGGAGGGGTTGGGAGCCCTATGTCAATCATGGCGATGACACAGAGAGGTTGGGTGAGGGTGTGTTCTCTCCCTCTCTCTGAGTGGACGGCAGGCGAGCCTTGTGGGGGTGCCTGACCCTTAAAAACTGTGTTATTCCTCAGCCCCGCCCATCTAGGAAGAATAACAGTGACAGTCCTTGTTGTGAAGCCACGAAAAGGACAGGCAAACGAGGCTGAGGAAGACAGCCAACCCGGAGAACAAAATAAATAAAATAATCTGTATTCACGTACCTGTATATCAGGACATGTGTAGTTTAGCGGGGAAACCCTGGGCAACCCCATATAGTATAGCAGGGGAATAACAAAGCGCAGGCTAAAGACCCGAGCCGTGCGGGTAGCAGCGGTGGGGGAACGCTGCAAGAGCAGCACCTTTTAACTTACTTTTGCTCTTTTTATTTTGAGCACCTGCGTGTGCACCGCTAGTGAATGGCCAACCTTTTACCATTGCTGGTATTTGGTTGTGCTCTGGAGCCAGTGCTACAGTGCCACCTTGTGGCATAAATAAATCTGTGCACCAAGTTTCCAACTACATTTCTGTCTTGTGTCCAGTGAATTCCCACACCCTCCCACAAGCCCACACAGTGCTTTTCGGTAAACTGAGACTTTCTGCTTTTTTTCTGGTAGTTTTTCCTTTTGCGTTTAGTTGTGTCACTGCCATTTTGAGATCATTGCTGTACTCATTTTTTTCAATTTATTTGGTTTTCAATCATGATAATTGTCAATAATTAGCCACGAATGGGTTTCATACTAATAATATGTTGATTGCCCAAATACTTTTGTCAAAGTATGAAATTTATTTTTGCAAGTTATTTTTCATTTCTTGCATGTAATGTAATCATTTGTTATTTTATTACAAAGCTGAATCTCTACTTTAATTTATATCTTTCAATAGAACAATTACAAATTATAGAAATCACTGTTTTTTCTCTTTTTTAACTGCCCAAATACTCTCTCTCTCTCTCTCACTCTCTCTCGCTCTCTCTCTCTCTCTCTCACTCTCTCTCTCTCTCTCTCTCTCTCTCTCTCTCTCTCTCTCTCTCTCTCTCTATATATATATATATACAGGGTATATAAAAACACAGATATGCAAATATTTTCTTTTGTTGCCATGCTCCAACCTACATATCAAAATCCCAATGAACTTGTTCTGTTAACTTACTTTGCAAGGGGCTGTAAGGTAAACATGGAATTAAGTACTTTGTTACGCTGTAAGGATGAGACCATGTATCAAATCTTAACAATGTTTATTATTATTATTTATGTATTTATTAGCAGACACCCTTATCCAGGGCAACTTACAGTTGTTACAAAGTATCACATTACAAAGGATCACATTACAAAATATCACAATACAAAATATCACATTACAGATAGCAGCAGAAAATTAGTAGTAAATAAGAGCAAATGCAAATAAGATAATTTAAAAATACAAATAATTACATTTGAGAGTGATTACAACTAAGAGCAGTTAAACTTAAAAATATTTGGTTATACGAGTAAAATTCCATTAAGAGCAAGTAGTAAGTAAAATAAATGGATAAGAATGATTTCAAATAGGAACAATTACAAAAAACGTGAATACGGTTACCTTTATGAGTAAAATCAAGGACAAAATACAGAAAATATAATTATGATTGAGAGCAGTAGTAGAATACAGCAAAGTGTGGAGCAGTTAAGTGCAAGTACAAGATGCAAGTACTGATACAGTTAGGTGCCATATACTCCAGTGTAGTCGAGAGTTGTGAGGTTTACAGATGCTGTCTGAACAGGTGTGTCTTGAGGAGACGCAATTCTATTTATTTCAAAGTCACTTTTAACAAACTGGTTTAACATTACCAACACATTTTCTTCTGTATGATTACCAATATATTTTAACTCTACAGGGCCTTTGGAACTAAATACCAGATTCTATACAAACAGACACCCTTTCTTGTTTCTCCTAAATTCCACTTAAACAGTGCTATTTAAATGTACAGATCAAAACCATGCAGGTTAATTACTCTAAACTTGAGTTATTGTGTTCACCATGTAGAGTGTGACAGACAGACACAATCAGCACATACTGGTCCCCATTTCTTTAATGAGAACCCTAACCACAAAGAAGAAAAAAAGACCAGTTCTCATTCATAAAAGTAGATTTATGACAGTTGATCATGGTTTGCCATGTTTATTAATAAGCTTAACTATATTCTTCTAGTCTTGTACAATGCTTACCTATGCATTAGGAATTAAGATTTATAAAATATCAGTGCTCATTGGTCTATTATCATTTGTGTTCCAAAGCAATGGAAAAAGCACAGTGCACTGCACACAGTTCGTCATGAAAGTAGCAGGCTTTATCATTGACAGCACCAGGAGGCAGAATCTGGTCAATCTTAAGGAGGCAGTGTGGTCCAGTGGTTAAAGAAAAGGGCTTGTAACCAGGAGGTCCCTGGTTCAAATCCCACCTCAACCACACATTGTGTGATCCTGAGCAAGTCACTTAACCTCCTTGTGCTCCGTCTTTCGGGTGAGACGTATTTGTAAGTGACTCTGCAGCTGATGCATAGTTCACACACCCTAGTCTCTGTAAAGTCGCCTTGGATAAAGGCGTCTGCTAAATAAACATATAATAATAATAATAATAATAATAATATGCGTTACCATGGTTTCACTATGCTTTATTATACTTTGCTATGCTCTTACTGTGATACGCTTTTAAAGGGGTATTTTAGAACTCACTGGGGTCTATTTCAATATTCTAAACATATCTGTATTGTGTAAAGTGATGTTAATAATGGGGTTTATGAATCATCCCTTTAAGAAGATACTAGTACAATTAATATATCATTAAAAGGCACAATCTCAATATATACTTAGAGATGTACATATATATATATATATATATATATATATATATATATATATATATATATATATATATATATATATATATATATTGTGATGACTTGTATGTCCCGGACCATAATTTGGAGGCATTAGGACTCTGGGTTTAGGGACATATGTCTTGGTGAAGGACTCTTAAGTGCTTGATTGTTTTGGTAATTGTTTTATTGATTGTTTATTGTTTAAGTGTTTTTTCAGTTGGGCTAATTGGGGTAATTAGAGCCCCTTTAAAAGGGACAGGGAGAACCTGTTAAAGAGGAAATAAGAGAGAGATAAGAGAGCGCATGCCAGAGTGTATTTGTGTTTTGAGTTTGTTTGGTTGCTTTGTTTAATAAACGCACGCTACGGCGTTTTCATTACATCCTGGTTTCCTGGTCGGTGTTTTGAAGAGAAGACAAGGTACTGCACCCACTGATTTCATTACATATGGTACCAGAAGTGGGGCTTTAAAAAAATAAATAAAATAAATAAAATAAATAAAATAAACTAAACACTGAAAATGGAAGACGTTTTGAAGGCGATGTTGCAGCACACAGTGCGGCAGCAACAAACTACGGCAGCCTTGTTACAGCAAGCTGCTCAAGATTGTCAAGCTACTGCTACCATGATACAGCAAGCCACTGCAGCACATCAACAGCAAGCCGACCAGGACCGTCAAGAGTGGAGGACGATGTTTGGCCAGTTGTTGACAAAAATACCAACTAAAGATCCAACGCCAGAGGCGACACGCCCAGTTAGAGCAAGCTACTTCTTACAGAAAATTACGCCAGGTGACAACCCAGAAGCCTATCTCTTGGCATTCGAGAGGACAGTGGAACAAGAGGCTTGGACAAAGGACCAATGGGCCGGTATTGTCACACCATTTTTGAGCGGAGAAGCACAAAAGGCTTACTTTGATTTGGAACCAGGAGAAGCCGCTAACTATTCACTTCTGAAAGCAGAGATTTTGGCTAGAGCTGGGGTCACTACTGCTGTTCGGGCCCAGCGATTTCATTCGTGGAGGTATGAGGAAGGGAAAGCTGCCCGTTCACAATTGTTTGATCTGATCCATCTGGCCCGAAGTTGGCTTCAGCCTGATGTAAACACTGCCGCCCGGGTGGTGGAGCTGTTAGTCCTGGACCATTTATTAAGAGGACTGCCATCAGGCTTAAGAAAGTGGGTGGCTCAGGGCGATCCTAAATCGGCTGATGAACTTATAGCTTTAGTAGAGAGACACCTGACCGCCATGGAAATCGCCCGTCCGGCTTACCATAAGTCATCAAGGAGTACCTGGAGACCCCCAAGCCCCAAACAGCGGAGTGAAACCGGTAAGAGGGGGGTGCTGAAGAGCGATATGACACCGTGAAGGGACCTTGGGATGGGGATAAATGGTTCTTTGAGAACCAAACTGTGAGAGGGCATAGCCCAAGAAAAGTACAATGCTTTGATTGTAAAGGTTGGGGACATATTGCTAGATTCTGTAGACAAGAGAAAGAACCAGAAACAATGGATTGTAACTTAGTAACCACTGTCAATAACCTGTTCACATCTAAATCACAAGGGGCTGAATATGTAATTCCTATACAGGTAGCTGGGAAAAAGTCGGTAGCCTTTTTAGATTCTGGGTGTGGGCAAAGTTTGATTTCAGCTGACTTGTTGGGGGCTTATGAGCCAATACAAGGGTCGGAGGTACGCATTTGTTGTATCCATGGGGATGTAAAAACTTACCCCGCCACTTTGGTAGAGGTGGAAATTGGTTCTCAGCTAGTTAAAATAAAAATGGGTGTGCTTCCTAGGTTGCCATTTCCAGTCATTATGGGGCAGGATTGTAAGGATTTTAATCAGTTGCTGCAAACCCAGGAGGTTCTTATTCTAACTGAGGAGCAACCAGGGCCCTCTACTGACCAAACGGTAGAACTGTTTGATCTCTTTCCTTTTGGGGAAGACCTGTTGGGAGAGCCTGGGAAAACTACATGCACCCGTAGCCAGAAAAGGAGGTCCCAGGCTAAACCCCAAAGGCTTCCCAGTGGGAAATAGTCTGGAATGAGTACGATACCACAAGATAGTCTTTCAGAGTGCAGTGAACCAGTAGATACTGGCCCAGGGGTCCCTGAAGAACCACAAGAAGTATGGAATAAGTTAACGGTAGCTCATATAGATTTTAAGAAGGAGCAGGTTGAAGACAGTAATTTGCAGTATGCCCCTAGGACAGGTGGTTCAGACGGATGAAGGTTACTGGGACCATAGAGATACAATGCCAACACCACACTTCATTGGAAAAGATGACTTGGTGTATAGAGTGATTAGAAATGAAATGGGAGAATGGCTCGAACAGCTTTTGGTCCCTGCTAAATTTAAAGAAGTGGTTTTACAGCTTGCACACTCTCATCTGTTAGGGGGACATATGGGGGTACAAAAAACAAGAGATAGAATAATGACATGGTTTTACTGGCCAGGGATTTACAAGGAGGTGGAAAAGTACAGTTTGGATTGTCCAGAATGCCAGTTGGTTTCGGGGCGGAAGCCTAAGCAAGCCCCTTTGATTCCCCTACCCGTAATAGAAGTTCCTTTTGAAAGAGTTGGTATGGACTTAATTGGGCCCCTAGACAAGTCCAGATCTGGATTTCAGCATATATTAGTAATTCTTGATTATGCTACACGATATCCAGAGGCCATTCCTCTATGGAATACCAGTACTAAAAATATTGCCAAATCTCTCATGCAGGTGTTTTCTAGGGTAGGATTTCCAAAGGAAATTATCACAGACCAGGGAACCCCGTTTGTTTCTATGATTCTAAAGAAACTTTGTCAATTGTGTAAAATAAAAAAGTTGAAAACTTCAGTTTATCACCCGCAGACAGATGGCCTTGTTGAGAGGTTCAACAAAATGTTAAAGCGGATGCTTAAGAAGGTCATTCAAGTAGATAGAAAGGACAGGGATACTTTTCTCCCCTATCTGATGTTTGCTATTAGGGAGGTTCCCCAGGCATCCACAGGCTTCTCTCCCTTTGAGTTGCTCTACAGGAGGCAGCCAAGGGGAATCCTCGATGTAGTAAAGGAAACATGGGAAGAAAGATCGAGTTTGGGAGAGAACATGGTTGAGTATGTGACAAAAATGAGAGATAGAATGGAGAAGGTGAGCTTGTTGGTAACAGAAAATCTAATTAAAGCCCAGGAAAAACAGGCCCAATTACAATAGGGGGGCCAGATTGAGGGAGTTTGCACCAGGGGATAAAGTGGTGGTTTTACTTCCCTTACACGTGCATAAGTTCCTAGCTAAGTGGCAAGGTCCCTACCAGATAGTGGAGAAAGTGTCCAATGTAAATTATAAAGTGTTTCAGCCAGGATGGAGGAAGCCATACCAGATTTATCATATCAATTAGTTGAAGCCATGGCGGGATAGGGAGGTCTTGGTTACTTCTATACCGGAGGGAGATCAGAGACTCACACCTGAGCCCTTAGACGATGGTGGCCCAGACAATGCCAAAGTTGGGGAACATCTATCTGCCGTTCAGAAACAGGTAATTCATAACTTGCTTAAAAGATATGACAATGTTTTTTCGGATTTACCAGGCAGGACAGACTTAATCGAACATCACATAATTACTTCCCCAGGGGTGATAGTACAACAGAAACCCTATAGAATTCTAGCAGTGATTGGTCTAGCCCTATTGTTATGGTCCCGAAACCTGATGGTACAGTTAGGTTCTGTATAGACTTTAGGAGGGTCAACGAGGTGTCCAAGTTTGACGCTTACCCAATGCCCAGGGTCGATGAGTTATTGGAAAAATTGGGTAAAGCTAATTACATTACAATGCTTGACTTAACCAAGGGGTATTGGCAGGTTCCTTTGGCGCCAGCGTCAAAGGAAAAAACTGCATTTGTAACGCCAGAGGGGTTGTACCAGTTCACTGTCTTGCCATTTGGTTTACGTGGGGCTCCTGCTACCTTTCAAAGGTTAATGAATAAACTGCTTAGGCCTCATCAGCAATATGCTGCCACTTATTTGGATGATGTTGTCATTTTTAGTGTGGATTGGGAATCCCATGTAAAAAGAGTGGAAGCTGTGTTAGGCTCATTAAGGGAGGCCAGTTTAAAGGCGAATGCAAAGAAATGTGCATTCGCTTTACAAGAAACTAGGTACCTGGGGTTCTCACTGGGACGAGGTCTGATAAAGCCCCAGCTAAATAAAATAGAAGCTATTCTGGCTTGTAAGGCCCCAGTGAATAAGAAGCAGGTAAGAGCCTTTCTGGGGTTAATCGGGTACTATAGAAGGTTTATTGAAAACTTCGCCTCAAGAGCAGCTCCCTTGACTGAGTTAACACGAGCTTCAGCTCCAGTCATGGTAAAATGGTCAGCTGAGGCTGAAACAGCATTCAATGATTTAAAGTCAGCAGTGTGTTCCGAACCAGTGTTAGTAAGCCCAGATTTCAAAAAAGCCATTTATATTACAGACAGCTGCATCTGAGGTGGGCTTAGGGGCGGTCCTTTCTCAGGTGATAAAAGGGGAGGAACACCCAGTACTGTTCTTGAGCAGGAAGCTTCTGCCTCGAGAACGGAACTATGCGACTGTAGAGAAGGAGTGTTTGTCTGTGAAATGGGCTGTAGAAGCCCTAAGGTATTACTTATGGGGCCGTAAATTTACCTTGGTTACAGACCACGCTCCATTACAGTGGATGCATAGAAATAAGGATAAAAATGCCAAGGTTACCAGATGGTTCTTGGCCCTACAACCATACAGGTTTGTGCAGAGGGGGAGGATATGTGATGACGTGTATGTCCCGGACCATAATTTGGAGGCATTAGGACCCTGGGGTTAGGGACATATACTCCATCTTGGTAAATGTTCCTGTCTCTAAGGAGTCCATCTTGGTGAAGGACTCTTAAGTGCTTGATTGTTTTGGTAATTGTTTTATTGATTGTTTATTGTTTAAGTGTTTTTTCAGTTGGACTAATTGGGGTAATTTAAAAGGGACAGGGAGAACCTGTTAAAGAGGAGAGGAAGTAAGAGAGATAAGAGAGCGCATGCCAGAGTGTATTTGTGTTTTGAGTTTGTTTGGTTGCTTTGTTTAATAAACGCACGCTACGGCGTTTTCATTACACCCTGGTTTCCTGGTCGGTGTTTTGAAGAGAAGACAAGGTACTGCACCCACTGATTTAATTACTATATATATATATATATATATATATATATATATATATATATATATATATATATATATATATACTGTATGTATATCTATCTATCTATCTATCTATCATACAGTAGTTTAGTACGTGCAAGTTCCGGAACAATTCTTAAAATACTTTACATTTAATTTGTTGTTATGTACTGTCAGTTTTAAGGAATTGCAGCTTTATTGGGAACTTCAAACGCCTGACCCTTTACAACTTACAGGAAGTGAATAACTTTTAGAAACACTTTAGCTATCTGCAATGCCTGCCATCATTATGGTGCTGTGACTCAATCTAACCATCTGGGTGAAGTCCAATTTTACTGCTGTGACTCTTACATGGTATATATGTTACGGTAAAAGTCAGAATTTGGTCAATCTTAAGTTTTACCGGTAAATGTCAACACTTACCAAATAAGGTGGTAAATGTTAGAAATTATGAAGAACTAGATTGCTTTTCAGACATTTACCTGTTAATCTTAAGATTTAACAAAGCATATTGGTAAATGCAGGTATATCATCAAATAATGTATTTATTCCTGCATATAAATAGTCAACTAACAAAAAACATTAATTTCAAAGAATATATCTATTTCTGCATAGACGTTTTCCATTAACAAAATAATCATTAATGAGTTTACAGTAATGCACAATTGAGCAATTTAAACCAGTTCAACATGGTAGTAAACAATATTGTGGTCCACGTGTGTAGAACAACCAACATTCTTGTAAATTTGCTTATAACTTGGAGCTACACAGGACTCCTGAAGCCTTACAATAGCATGTTTTCTTGGAACACTTTTTGTTGCACATACATCGTTTGAACCCTTGCCCACCAGAAAGAGACTGCTAAGAAACAATTTCCCTGTCATGTTGGCAGCTACATAAATGCAGGAAAGCAATTAGAAAGACATTTGGCACTTGATTATTCTTGAGATTTACTGGTAAATGTCCAAAGTAAAGCAGTAGCACGTTTATTTCAGACATTTACCAGTATATTTTAAGATTTGCCAATATTCAGACTTTTGCCGTAACATATACACACACAAATCTCATTGTTTCCATCTTGAAATTTCCATCATTTCCTCAGTTTTACACTCTGGTTAATGATTTCAAAGTCTTTATTTTGTTTATTTTTATTAATGTTATTTATTTATATATTCTTCTTTAAATGCACTCATTCGCATTTATGTACTGGTCATATGGCTCTTTCTAGTCTTGTTAGTAACATATAATGTTATGATCCACTTAAATACTGCAATATAGTAATGTATTGTTTGCTTGTAAAAACAGATTGAACAGTTGCATTTTATTTCAAGGGTTATTTGCGCTCCAGTGTCCTGTTGATTAATTTTTTTCACGAGTCCCTTTTACAGGAATAGGGCAACTTGTATTTTTAGTATTACCCACAAAGCAGCACCCCTAGTTAGTGCCATTGGTCACAAGCTGATTTCAGCAGGTGGTGCCGCTGAAGAATTTAGAAAATCATTTTTGGGGGGCTATTTTCAATAGCAATAGTATTTCCAACTACTAACCATAAGATTTATAAAATATAAAAAGGCACAGTGTACTGCACACACAGTTCATAAGAGTCATGAAAGTAGCAGGCTTTATCATTGACAGCACCAGCAGCTCCATTGCACCCCTGTAGCACCCCAGCACCCCTAGTTCATGCGGGCCTGGGCACAGGACACATACATTTGTATTGTCAATTGCAGTTGATTTTACTGAATGTGACTTTTATAAAATGATTTGCCTTTTCTCTTTCTGTATCTTTATTTAATGCAGATTTTGCATTCTGAAAACTTGACATCCTACAACCTTTGTGGAGTAATTTGATAAATAAATTCCCTTGTGCATCTCCTTAACTGACTGTCACAATACACAACTTATTCTCAGTGAGCTGGTGGGCGTTTAATGGATTTCTTTGAAAGTCAACAGGATCTTGTGGCCAGATATTCATGCAACTTTAATGCCTCTGTTTGCATTGGCATTATCTTGCAAGTCTGTGAAATTCAAAAGTGTTCCAGGGAATTGCTACTACTCTAAAGCTGTGATAATGATTCTATATGGTATATATTTAAATGAATATAAACATGTAATTATTTGCCTATTGGAAAATTAAAAGGTAACCTCATTAATACAGGTACACTTATCTGTAACAAAAAAAAAAAATTCACAGAGAATGCATATAAATAGCATTTGAATAAATGTTTTCTAATACATGTTCTAGTTAACTTAAATAAATGGTTGTCAGGGCGTAAGCAATATAGCAATATCTATACCGTGTATTAGTTTTTATTGCGTTAAGGTTTTAATCAATGATTAAACAGTATTGTAAATATAAAACTGCTGTACAGTTAAGCTTCTACTAATGCATATTAAAGTTTTTCTTGTGTACAATGACAGCTTTATTATTATTATTATTATTATTATTATTATTATTATTATTATTATTATTATTATTATTATTATTATTATAGCTACATAAATATCAAACCTTAAATCAGAGTACCATAATGAATGTATAATTTTAGGAAAAATTGTAAATAACTTCTTGTATGCTGGCTGCGTTTAATTACTACAGTACACTAATCATATGCTGGGGTGTGCTGAAAATAAAAACATGACCTAGTCTGTAGTGTGGTAGATATGCAGGTGGTAATGGGGTGTAAAAATAAATACATTACTTCTCACAATTCTCAGATTCAGGATGCATCCAGAGTTCTACATTGCTGGAATGCTAGATGTGGACATCCTCACTTCAACACAGTAAGTTAACCTTAGTGTATTAGTGATTTTTTAATAACTGAAAATAACCGATTTGCCAAATAATAATACAAAAACCAACCCCCCCAAACCAAACAAATAAAAAACGAAAATTGAAAGCCCTAGATATGTGCAACGCTTCAATTGAGTTACTTTATATATTTTATATTTTCTTAATTTATTTTTTTGTTATTTTGTTTGTTCACTTTAAATTGGGACTATGTTCTGTCCTGCCGCAGTCTGCAGTGATCTATTGGTATCAGTGTATTACTATTGGTTGTATGAACGACGGAACGTTCATTTCATTGGTTCTTTGTTTCCCGGGGGCGGGGTTGTGGGAATGGCTTCTTTTTGAATCTCAGTTGAGCTGCAGTGGTTCAGGAGGCAGCATGTCCTGTATGAAGTGATGGATTTGCTCACCCAGGCCTCAATTATATATAAAGACATGTATTTCTTATTCCAGCTGCTCTGTGATTGTTACTTGTGCTGCAGTACTTCATCAACTGAAATCCAGAGTCGAGTGCTGTGCTTGCATAATAGTCTGAAACAAGCATTGAAGGGTTAAACATATACACGTTCTCCTATTACAGTTTACTTCAACGTTCAGACAAACTATTCAGGCACTAACATTGAGCAGGGGCTGAAATCTGAATTCCTAATACTTTCAATGGCTGGCTAGTATTCAATGGCATCAAACCTGACATACCTAAAATGATAAGTAGTAGAAACGCTATAAAATACTACAAAGAACAGATAAAAAATAAAACCTTAAAGAAACTACATAGCAAAGTGGGAGTATAGAGTGGGATTTAGCCTTCACATGTCCTTCCTTTTAAAAGTGTAGTAGTAAGTGAAGCTTTAAAATCAATTCTCCTGAAAATGTCTCAATTTCAGACATTTACCTTTCCTGGTAAATGTCTGAAATAAACATGATAACGCTTTACTTCAGAAATGTACCGGTAAATCTCAATTGCCAAGTGCCTTTGGCTAATGACCGAATGACCCGCTTTCGTGCATTGTAAGGCTTCAGGAGTCCTGTGTACTCCAAGTGCCACAAGAGTCTACCATGCTGCAATAAATAAGTAAATATGTCTATTCACAACCTGTCTGTAGTGTTTTGTGACATAACCAAAGTGTGATTTTCTGTTGAAAAAAAAATATTTAATTTGCATTTAACAGAATGTTTGTTATTTTTCATCAAACTACTACTTGGAGTACAACAGCCTTCAACATCATTGTGAATAGGTTTATACTCAAATTTACCACTATGGCTACATAAGTGGATCGCAGTATTGTTCAGTGCCATGTTGAAGTAGTTTAAATTGCTCAATTGTGCATTACTGTAAGCTCACTAATGATGATTTTGTTAATGAAAAATGTGTATGAGAAATATATTCTTTTACACTAATGACATTAATTCTGTTAATTGACAATTTATATGCAGGAATAAATACATTTGGTACATCATAAGATTAATTGGTAAATGTTTGAAAAGCAATCTGTCATCTTTGGACATTTACTACCTTATTTGGTAAATGTTGAGATTTACCGGTAAAACATAAGATTGACCAGATTCAGACTTTTACCGTAACATATAGAATATCAAACAAGACAATGGCAGAGATAGTACCTATTTATAGCGTAACAAATGCTACTGTTAGTTTAGGTTAATAATGCAGTTTTTAGATACCAGACCTTTAATTCAGTGCAATGAATTTTACAGTGCTCAGATACTGCCCCTTTAATTCACTGACAAGCAATGTAATGCAAGTAGAATAGTGCTACAGAGTTTCTATTGCCTTAGTTATGACTTGTGTTCTCATATACATCTCAATACTGATTTATACTGTGATTTCATAATGCTAGCTACTGTTCTATAGCAATGCTTACTGTTATTATGGTAGGTTTACATTTACAAGAAACTGAGATAAGTCTGCCCTAGTTTGATAATTTAATTGTCCAATCAGAAAATCACTTGCATTGTTAAGTTTAAACACTGTCACGGAGTTGCACCATAAGTGGGCAGGTTTTTTGTGCTTTGCAGTGCTGTGGACTGTGGATGAGAAGAGAGGTACACTGGAGTACTCTTCAGGACAGGGGGTATGTTATGTAGTTTAGGTGGTAGATAAACTATGTGGATATTTTCGCATGCCTTGGGGTATGTGTATGGTATAGTCAGTGCTGCTTTACGCAAGATTATTTTCATACATGCTGTGTTGCAGCGCTAACAAACTGGAAAAACTCCTATTACTATAGAATACAAACCCAAAAAACGAAATGGGCAGGGCTCAAAAATGACAGAATAACCAAGTGACAGCGACCAAACAAGTAGTCACAGTCTTAACACTGGCTTTGCCCAACCTGGCTGGTGTGCGCTCTAGGTGTGGCCCTGAGGTATCTCAGGATTAACCCAACCCTGTCAAATAGCCTTCTTAGAAAGCCTACACTCTGTAGGGTCAGATGGACCTGGGAAACATCATTAAGAAGGAGCAACGGGGAACTCAAAAGCACCTCTAGACCATCCACGTCTGAGAGAATAGACACTACCTACAATAATGAAACTTTAAAATGACCTGTATCGCATTGGAAACTAGTGCAAAGATGACAAGCTATCCTTCCAAATTAGGCTCTTTTGTTGAAATACAAATGGAAAATTAGATAAATCTGTACTTATGGCTACCACTGTAGATAAATAGATATAGACTGCAGATTATGTGGCAGATCCTGCACCTCTCTCAACTACACAAGCAAACAATTGCAAAAAGTAAGTCTTTGTCAAACATATTAAACTGTCAGGCAACTAAGACAAGAGGAAACCACCGCTGAGAGATCAATACAATTGTTAGATGCTCTTTAAAAAGACACATCAAATATTATGAATCGAGGTTCTGTGAGCTCAGTGGTTAGGGAAAGCGCTGGGCTGCAGTGTAGAAGGCAGTGGGTTTGAGGAGCTCAGTGGTTAAGGCACTAAAAAAAAAAATACATTTTCCAACTTGTGAAGGGAGAGGGTTTTTTTTTTATTAAAAAATTCAGTTTTATATACTGGGTAACAGTATGCCAGGCTCTCTAGTGCTAAGTTTTGTTTGATCTGGTTTGTTTATTTATTTATTTTTTGTATTACGTTCTGGCAGGAGTGCCTTTTATTTAAAAAAAAAAAAACAGTTTCCATCATTTTGTCAGCAGCAGTACAGGCCTGAAGCTCTTATTGCCTTTTATTAGATAGACCACTCAGGTGCGAATGTCCTGCTAAGCCTGGGCTCAGCCACTGTCTTCAAATGAAATCAAGAGAAATTGCACATGAAATTCTAGCTCATTCTGAGCAGGGCTAATACAGGGCTCCACGGCTCAGAGACTTCCACACACAACCCAGCAGCTTTGAGCTCATTCTGTTTATCTGCTCCCCGATCACGGAGGAGACATTCTGTGTTTGAAATAATCGGCTTCTCTGTCTGTAACGGGCAGTGTTGTGTGAGGCACTGCTGTTACACAGCCTGACCTCTGCAGAGATGGGGGTGTTTGCTCCTCGAAACAAGCTTGCCTCTTTTGTGCAGCGGTTAAAGTGCTCACTTGCTGTGTTTTTAATTGTATTTTTTTTTTTGTTCTTTATACCGAATCCTGATTTAGCCCCCTGACTAGAAGATCAACAGCAGCAATTACACATCACTTATTACACAAGTCGCATGACAATCATGCTATAAAAGCATTGTCATTCATAAGAAACAGTTATATTACATTAATTATTGAATCCTATTTATAAAATAAATGAACTTGTTTTAGTACATGATGCTAATAAAATAATTCCGATAAAGCTTACCTAATATATATTGCTATCATTTTGTAGGTCATACGCATCATACACATGGGAGGAGTCATACGCAAAAAAAACACTCATTATCATATAATAGACATACCCCCCCACCCCCAACTCAACATGACACAACCATCATGAAAGTAAAAATAGACATAATGAAGTGTTCTTACCTTTGTATCAGTTAGTGATCAGCAGATGTGTCAGCCGCACAAAGAGCACAGCGTGTGGTTTTCACTAACTCTACTGTGCAGAATAATCTTTTTTTTTTCTGTGGGCAAATATCGAGACTTTCTTCCTATGCATCGGGACGTGGGACATTTGCTAGGAAATCGGGACTGTCCCAACTATATAGGGACTGTTGGCATGTATGGGATTGGTTATAAAATATGCCTGATTTTATAGTATGTCACATATAAGGATTGTATGTGTTTGTATATGTAACATACAGTACTTTCCATATAGTGTTTATAATCTAAATACATTTTTTTACAATTAAATACATGTGTTTTTTATATATATTGTAACACAGCAGGGAGGGGGTTAATCCTCCTGCATAAAAGAAACATGTGAGAATGCACATTTGTTTGATTGTTTATCCCCTGCACCTGGTAATTATTGTTAAATTAGGACCAGGTGCAGGGTATTTAAGAGAGGCAGCTAGTCTGCTCATTGCTGCTGAGTAGAAGGAGGCAGATGGTGTGCTCTGTCTCCGAGCAGTAAGACTGAAGTAAGTGCCGTGTCAATCCTGTGTTTTGTGTTGTGGGGAAACGGCTTAGCCGTCCCATTTGATAGTCAGGGTGTTCCTGAGTCTTAGTTAGCGCTCCGAAGGAGCTAGGTGTTTGTTTTTGTTCTGTATTTTGTTTATTATTTGTATTATTAAAAGTGCGCGGAAGCGCTGAACCCCCAATTTCTGTGTCTGGGTCTATTTGTAAAGGGGCAACGAACCTTAAGTGGGGGCAAGTTATCACTATATATATATATATATATATATATACAGTGCCTTGCAAAAGTATTTAGACCCCTGACCAATTATCTCATATTACTGAATTACAAATGGTACATTGAAATTTCGTTCTGTTTGATATTTTATTTTAAAACACTGAAACTCAATCGATTATTGTAAGGTGACATTGGTTTTATGTTGGGAAATATTTTTAAGAAATAAAAAACTGAAATATCTTGCTTGCATAAGTATTCAACCCCCACACATTAATATTTGGTAGAGCCACCTTTCGCTGCAATAACAGCTTTATGTCTTTTGGGGTAAGAATGTACCAGCTTTGCACATAGTGTCGGAGTGATTTTGGCCCATTCTTGGCAGATTTGCTCCAGGTTGTTCAGGTTGGTTGGACGACGCTTGTGGACCGCAATTTTCAAATAGTGCCACAGATTCTCAATGGGATTGAGATCAGGACTTTGACTGGGCCACTGTAGGACATTCACCTTTTTGTTCTTGAGCCACTCCAATGTTGCTTTGGCCTTGTGCTTGGGATCACTGTCCTGCTGAAAGGTGAATTTCCTCCCAAGCTTCAGTTTTTTAGCGGACTGAAGCAGGTTCTCTTGCAGTATTTCCCTGTATTTTGCTCTATCCATTCTCCCTTCAATTTTATCAAGATGACCAGTCCCTGCTGATGAGAAGCATCCCCACAGCATGATGCTGCCACCACCATACTTCACTGTAGGGATGGTGTGTCTTGAGGCATGGGCAGTGTTAGCTTTGCGCCACACATAGCGCTTTGAGTTTTGGCCAAAAAGCTCTATCTTGGTCTCATCTGACCACAAAACCTTTTCCCACATTGCAGCTGGGTCACTCATGCTTTCTGGCAAACTCCAGACATGCTTTCAGATGGTACTTTTTGAGTAACGGCTTCTTTCTTGCCACCCTCCCATACAGGCCAGTGTTATGCAGAGCTCTTGATATGGTTGACTGGTGCACCATTACTCCACTCCCACCCACTGAACTCTGTAGCTCCTTCAAAGTAATTGTTGGCCTCTCTGGCTTCTCTCACAAGTCTCCTTCTTGTCTGAGCGCTGAGTTTTGAGGGACGGCCTTTTCTTGGCAGTGCCTGGGTGGTGTGATGCAGCTTCCACTTCCTGATTATTGATCCAACTGTGCTCACTGGGATATCCAAACACTTGGAAATTATTTTGTACCCTTTCCCTAATCTATGCATTTGTATTACTTTATCTCTAACTTCTGTAGAATGCTCTTTGGTCTTCATTTTCCTTCAGATTCACAGCCTGACCAATGATCCTTCAACAGTGGGGTTTTTATGCAGAAAATGTGACAGCAACTTTAATGGTTCACAGGTGGAGGCCAATGGTAAGGTAATTGTGTCCTCGTTAGGGCAATTTCTTTCATCGGTGTAAACTGGGAGCTTCCACAGCACAGGGGTTGAATACTTATGCAAGCAAGATATTTCAGTTTTTTTTTTTTCTTAAAAATATTTCCCAACATAAAACCAATGTCACCTTACAATAATTGATTTTGAGTTTCAGTGTTTTAAAATAAAATATCACACAGAACGAAATTTCAATGTACCATTTGTAATTCAGTAATAGAAGAGAATTGGTCAGGGGTCTGAATACTTTTGCAAGGCACTGTATATATATATATATATATATATATATATATATATATATATATATATATATATATTGTTTATAATCTAAATATACGCCCTTCGTTTGGTGATTGTTTTATACAAATTCCTACACATTTTCATATTTTATCCATTATCTGAGTAAGATAATATATAATTTCATGAAAATTTAATAAAATATTAGTGTACATTTAAATTGTGCTGTAGAAAGTTAGTAAGTTTTAAAGGATTACTGTTATGTAACATTTGCCATGGATATTTAATTGATGCAGGCTGTGGAGAAAGCAGCAGGGCTTATTTTGTATAGTATCTGATCAAAGAAAAAAATAAACGATTACATTGCATATATTTATAATATATTGAAAATATATGTTATTTCCATATGGGTTAGGCTGTCATGTATTAATGGAGCTCATTTAAAAGAAATCACAAAAAAAAACCAACACTTGGTTGTGATTATGTAATTATGGTGTTATTATATTGTGCAGCATGGACAGATCCACGGAATCAGACTGTTCTACTAGCAGAACACAATACTGGCAGACTTGCTGTGTGTTAGGGTTTCTGCTTATGGTGTCCCTTTCACTCAAGCAGAGGAGAATGGGTTATAGACATACAGTATATCACAGTCCAGCTCCAAGCATCTTTCTTGAGGTTAAACCATAAGAAACTGTGAAGAAGCCAGTGCTGCCTTCGGTATACTACTTAAAAACTGCACATGCTGTAAAATCATAGTATATCATTGTTAATGGGGGGGGAGGGGGGATGATAAAAGCATTTTCCAGAGTTGTACAAAAGGTAACTTCAGAAAATAGAGAGAAAAGGGAAATTAGATTGAGAAGGGATTATTTGGTAAAGCAGTGTGATTTTGTCAATTCCGTAGGGTTAATCTGTCATAAATTGATTATTGTCCTGTTCGTTTATGATCCTCACTTGTCCTGGTGGGGCAGAGAAAGCACATTTAATTAAGGAAAGTTATAAACACAACAAACCATCATGGCCCACTTTCTCTTCAGGCTTCATGGCCCAGCAATCACAGTACTGCAATGCATGTTTTTAGAGCGCCTCCTCCATCCTTCAAACCAAAGTGTAAGGGATTCATATTCGGGGTGCCCTACCAGAGTATCTGAGCTGCCTCCCATGACTGTGTAGGCCTCAATACAGGGACTCGACAGACTTGTTTAGTAGACCCCCTAGCTCAGTACATTATTGAGAACAATATGTGAAAATTGAACAGAATGGACAGAACAATATGTGAAAATTGAACAGAATGGACAGTCAGCACGACCCACTCGGTTTTGCTTATGTTAAACCTCAGAGTAAAGTAGAATTCTCTTAATCAGATACTGTGACTGGCTCCTAAATGTACTACAGCATTCCAGTGGTTGGAAATTGTTTTAGAAATGTTTCTTATAACTGTACTAAGTGAAGTTTACTTTCTGAATAAAGATGAGTGAGTATGTATAGTATATTTTAGCACCTTGTAACTGATACAGTAAAATGTGTGTTCCAATATCAAACTAAATCTGAATATTACACAAAAGACAACAAGTGGTTCTTGTTTTTGCCATTGTTAAACACATTCAACAACCAATTGTTCCATGACAGTAAATCTGTTCATCTGGTTTCTGCCAGTGAGCCACAGTGATTTAAACTCATTTTCAGGCGTTACTTGGTTTTAGAAATTAGCATACCAGTATTTCATAAAGTATTTAGTACATTATAAGCAGTGATCAGAAGAGTAGTTTTGGAAGAATATAGTGAACAGACACTAAAGCAGGATACAACTAAATGTGAAACTGCTAATGACAAATTATATTGTCCCATGCATTTTTGAAAATCTTGCTCAAAAATATGTATCTGTTTTCAATTTCACTCATACACATTTTGAGAGGCATTTCATATTCAATGACAATCATGGCATATATAAATAACTGTATTCAGTGATTTAACATGGTAGGGATTAGAGTTTTTCAGCTTTATAAAGTTCATCAACCAATGAAACACGTATATAAACAATCTGGACACATGGCAGATCTAAATACAGCACCCTAATATGTTCAAATCCAGATGGGGGTTTCCCCAGGTCTGATTTATTGATCTACTTATTCCATAGATCAACCACAGTTCCCGCAGGCAGGGGTTTCTCACAGGCGGAGGAGGGACGCGAACCCAGGACCTCCTGCTCTGAAGCATAGCGCCGACACTGCTGTAAAACAGCTGGCTCCCTTGCAGAAGCTGGTATCAAGCTTATCATATTTGATTGCGTCACCTACCAGCTTTGACCCCTACCTCCGTGCATGCTACAATATCAACCCCATGATCTTTAATGCCATCTGTTCCTGTTATCTTTTGTGACAGTGTCTGTTTATTTTTTAGAAATCAATGCATTTAAATGGATTCTTTAAAACCAATCATTCATTTACCCTTGTTTTTTATGCCCAATTTGCAGCTTCGACTGTGAGAAACCTTTAGTTGAAAACTAGATTAATAAAATGTCTGTTGACTAGATTAGTAAGATGTCTCTTTATCTTATCCTTATACATGGTCACCTTTAGTTTCTTAGAACACTTCTATTCAAAAGTACAAAGGCATTTAGTACAAAAAAATAAGTTTCACAACAAACTCAAGTGGGATAATTCAACATTGGCAATGTTAAAGTATGGACAATGAAAGATTAAATAGACTTGGTTATTTTGATCAATGTGAATATTAAATTCCCATTCATTTCGGTGCTCTGGTGCACCAAACGTTAAGTGTATATTACTCAGGCAACGTAAAAGTACAGACCCAGTGCTTTCCAATGACGTATTCACTGTTGGTATGCGGTATTTCTAGCCGGGGCTATGGTTGCCTGAAGGTAAGCCACTCATCATGTGACAGGGGAATGTTGCATAGGTTTGTTATGAGTCGATTTTAGCAGCCAGACGGAAAGGGTTGGTATCGTTGGAAAGCTTAGAATCTCAGCAATACCCATATACGTAGTTCGGAGAGAAAAATACAGCCTCCAGAATGCAATAGTACAGTCCTGTGAGATGTCAGATCGGTGGGTTTATTTCAGTGCCTAGCTAGGTTGTTAAAGAAGCTACAGACCAGTGAAAAAGGCAGCGTGAGAGTTTTATCCATTGTGTCTTGTGCCAGACAGGAACTGCTTTACAGAATGGCACAGAACGTAATAGGCATGGCCTGAGCATGTACAATTGTAAATAGTTCTCTTCAGTGTTCCATATGTCATGCTTCTGTTTTGTTCACAATCAAGTTGCAATTATGCTCGGTTGGTAAAAGAGCTAATAAAACAATGTTGTTTTCACACAATTGGCTTCATTTTTTCCCCCATGTTCATTTCATATTGAAGTCCAATGGTGCAGTGTTTTTTGAGCCATCTATGATTACAAAATATATAGAGACCAAACATGATTATTTTTTTGTGTGTTTTTTTTTACCTATATTCTCATCTCTACTGCATATAGTATGCCTGATCCTGTTGCATGAAAGGCAATTGTGTGCCTTTCATTTGATAGAAGTTACATGCATGCAGCACAAACTATCCAGTAGTTACACATACAGTGAAAAACAGGTCGAACTAGGTCTGAGTTTAAAGAGTTAACAGAGCAGTATTGACAGGGAAATACCAAAGCAGCAATAAAACTTGCTGTAGTATCACAGTGAATGCTGCTGGATCAGTAGGTGTCTACTGCACCCTCTACCCAGAAGCAAAAGGGAATTGTATTTCATCAGACCATGTATATGTTGGTGCATGTCAAATACAGCTTCATTTCTAGAAAACACACACAGCTTTTCATCCTAACTGACTACACAGAAATACCAGCTTCCTTATAAATAGGGCTTCTGATTTTCGGTTTTAACAGATAAAAAACGCTAAACCACCCCCAATACAAAAAAAATGAAATTGTTGTATATCAAATAAACACCGGAAAAACACTGGAAATTGTTACTCAATTCATGTTGACTTGAAAACAATAAATAAAATACCTCCTTCCTGACTTGTATCTCTCATTGATTCTTCTGAATACTTTAGCCCCACCCCAACTACTGAGTGGCAGCAAATTCCTACATTTCTATGGGAGGATTGTAACACGCTTGCACGATGTTATTGCTTGCGAGATTTAAAGCTATATTACAGTACTATAGGTAGTATTTAAAACTGAATTGCAAATTGTGGCGAAATGTTAAAAAAATGCCTAAACACAGAAAACCCCCAAGTGAATATGCCCGTGACCATAAGGATTTTGTTGTGGAAGACAGTAAAGAAAAGAAGGTACAATTGAAGTACTGTCGAGCTGCTATACATACTGTGGACAGAAAAAAACAAAAGTAAACAAAAACAATAATTTCATACAGTATATGAAAGGAAATTACATATACCTCAAATAGCTAAAAAGTAAGCCCTGTTTATAAGACACTCTCCTTATACAGTCGTTTCAATTCAATTTCTGCTTGTTTGAGTGAAAAGTTTGAGATATCAATTGAAGGCTTGATTTACTTTTTGTAAATAGTCTTAATATTTAAAAATGGGTAAATAAGGATAAATAAGACTGATGTAACTACGACGAAATTATTTTAGCACTACAGTACTGCACTTGAGGCCATATTTTCAAGTTTAATGAACTCCTATTGAAAATACAACCGTATTGTACAAAATTGAGAAGCAAACCACTTGAGAGTGATTAGATGATTAGTATTAGTTTTGTAAAGTCAGTAGGTGTATTTTCGCCTTTCAACAAATAGGAATTAAAGTCTGGAGCAAACCTACATGCCCCTTGGTATCTACAACTTAGTTTTAGCAGTATTAACAATGTTATTCTGCATTGTTAATTTGGAAAGCAAATTAATGATTCATAATGTACACACTGCCCTATTGGGGCAGATTAATTAAAATGGAATATACAGTGCCTTGCGAAAGTATTCGGCCCCCTTGAACTTTGCGACATTTTGCCACATTTCAGGCTTCAAACATAAAGATATGAAACTGTAATTTTTTGTGAAGAATCAACAAGTGGGACACAATCATGAAGTGGAACGAAATTTATTGGATATTTCAAACTTTTTTAACAAATAAAAAACTGAAAAATTGGGCGTGCAAAATTATTCAGCCCCCTTAAGTTAATACTTTGTAGCGCCACCTTTTGCTGCGATTACAGCTGTAAGTCACTTGGGGTATGTCTCTATCAGTTTTGCACATCGAGAGACTGAAATTTTTGCCCATTCCTCCTTGCAAAACAGCTCGAGCTCAGTGAGGTTGGATGGAGAGCATTTGTGAACAGCAGTTTTCAGTTCTTTCCACAGATTCTCGATTGGATTCAGGTCTGGACTTTGACTTGGCCATTCTAACACCTGGATATGTTTATTTGTGAACCATTCCATTGTAGATTTTGCTTTATGTTTTGGACCATTGTCTTGTTGGAAGACAAATCTCCGTCCCAGTCTCAGGTCTTTTGCAGACTCCATCAGGTTTTCTTCCAGAATGGTCCTGTATTTGGCTCCATCCCATCTTCCCATCAATTTTTACCATCTTCCCTGTCCCTGCTGAAGAAAAGCAGGCCCAAACCATGATGCTGCCACCACCATGTTTGACAGTGGGGATGGTGTGTTCAGGGTGATGAGCTGTGTTGCTTTTACGCCAAACATAACGTTTTGCATTGTTGCCAAAAAGTTCGATTTTGGTTTCATCTGACCAGAGCACCTTCTTCCACATGTTTGGTGTGTCTCCCAGGTGGCTTGTGGCAAACTGTAAACGACACTTTTTATGGATATCTTTAAGAAATGGCTTTCTTCTTGCCACTCTTCCATAAAGGCCAGATTTGTGCAGTATACGACTGATTGTTGTCCTATGGACAGAGTCTCCCACCTCAGCTGTAGATCTCTGCAGTTCATCCAGAGTGATCATGGGCCTCTTGGCTGCATCTCTGATCAGTCTTCTCCTTGTATGAGCTGAAAGTTTAGAGGGACGGCCAGGTCTTGGTAGATTTGCAGTGGTCTGATACTCCTTCCATTTCAATATTATCGCTTGCACAGTGCTCCTTGGGATGTTTAAAGCTTGGGAAATCTTTTTGTATCCAAATCCGGCTTTAAACTTCTCCACAACAGTATCTCGGACCTGCCTGGTGTGTTCCTTGTTCTTCATGATGCTCTCTGCGCTTTAAACGGACCTCTGAGACTATCACAGTGCAGGTGCATTTATACGGAGACTTGATTACACACAGGTGGATTCTATTTATCATCATTAGTCATTTAGGTCAACATTGGATCATTCAGAGATCCTCACTGAACTTCTGGAGAGAGTTTGCTGCACTGAAAGTAAGGGCTGAATAATTTTGCACGCCCAATTTTTCATTTGTTAAAAAAGTTTGAAATATCCAATAAATTTCGTTCCACTTCATGATTGTGTCCCACTTGTTGTTGATTCTTCACAAAAAATTACAGTTTCATATCTTTATGTTTGAAGCCTGAAATGTGGCAAAAGGTCGCAAAGTTCAAGGGGGCCGAATACTTTCGCAAGGCACTGTATTTGAAGAGGACTTGATTATATATACAGGGATACCAAGATGCATTAGTGAGGAAGGGATAAAGCAACAAATACCCCACTCCAAGTTATTCTGCATTTATTCATCTGCCCCAATATCTATTTAAGGATGGTTGTACCCTTATAAAAGTTTCCCATTGTAAATGCATAGCAAAGTGTAATAAAGCCATGTAAATGCATGGGTAATCATTGTAAAGCCCAGAGAGTTATGGTAAAGCACAGTATAGCCATGGGACAAGCATGGAGAAAATTCCATGCTTTTTATAAGGGCATATTTTTATACCTTACCTTTGTGGTTAAGAACTTCATCCGTAAAAGACCATTTTAAGATATGAATATTTCTGTGATTTTTTTATCTCTTGTTCTGTAAATGGCTCTCCCAGTCACCCTTGGAAATGAATACATTGCTGTTACTAATGAGCGTCTTGGACTGTGCTGGATAACGAGAGCTGTTAATTGACAGATCACTGCTGAGTTTAGAAAACACTTCAAAATCTGCTAACCAGATACAGATACAGATGCAGATTCTCTGGTATATTCAAGGCCTCTTTTAATCTTCAAAACCTGCCTTTGATGCAATGACTGAAATTTGGAAAGGAAAGGTAGTCACTGTAGCTTGACTGACCAGACAAGAGAGGACGGCTAGAAGAGTGGAGAGGACCTTGTGGAGTTAATTGTAATTGTCAAGGGGAAAATGTCCAACATAGCGGTAAGTATTTCAATTGACAGTTGTAGCTTAATAAAAGCAGGATTGAAGCTTCCCAATTCAATATAAATACATGTCATTACAATACAAAGATTACAAATATATTTAATATAACTTTGTGTTCCAAAGATGCTAATCAGTTACGTATCAGACAAAAATAAACACACATTTTGAAAAGTAAAAACAAATAACTTTGTTTATTCAGAAGTTACACAATTCAATAAAAAATATTATATCAGCATTATCAGAACTGGCATTCAAATTATATTTAAACATGTATTAATAACACATTTCAGCAGAAACATTTAAACTAAATGTATTTGCTATTTTATGCATTGTTAAATTCAACAAACTGCATAATTACCATCCCTAGTGAGTAGTTTAGACGAAAACAATGACACGATGATCATTGTCCAGATTTTGTAGAAATGAGGGATCCTGTAGCGATGTTTTCCTAGATACGGCTTAGCTGTTTTGAAGAATTTAACTTGAAGAAAGTTGTTTTAATACTTTGTCTTCAAGATGATACATAATTATTTTTCAAGCGATTACTGGTGTAGTTACAGTTTTAAGTTGCACTTTGTATTAATATTCATAGCAAAGTCTTACCTTTTACCTCAGCCAAGTCCTTGGTTTGTAGAAAAGTTGTTTTTTCCTTAGAATGTTCCGATTTGAAGTTGCTTACAATTAGAGATTCAGAGTTTTTCAAATACAGAGTTTTAGTAATCTTCAGAGATTTTCACAGGATACAAAGTAGTGATTCTTAGGAGTGTCAATTAGAGGAGAATAGAAAAACAATAGGTTATATTGTAGACCAAAGATAGGAAGTAACTAGCCAGTTACATAGGTAACAATTAACTTCCAATGAACAGCCACAGTTTTGTTTAAATGTCACTATGATAGGTCAAATTTATTACAGCGTGTGTTTTCACAAATCCTCATGGCTTGCTCATAACCTATTCTGAAATGATTGGTTAGTCTGGCAGGCCTGGCAATTCAAGTATTCTTATGGCATGCCCAATCTTACAAAAGCAAAATTACCCTTTAAGATTTAGATAATAACTTTCAAAGGAACACAACTCTCGACCAATACAGTATTCCTTCGAATTTAAGACGCCCTCAAATTTAAAATGCAGCTCAAATTTCCCACCCTCAAATTGAGGAAAAAAAAATCAAATAAAGATGCATTTACAAAGGTGCATTTATAAGAAAATGACGTATAGAGGCAGTTTGCGACCGTCTGCTGTCACACAGAGCATTACAGTTATGAGCTGCTTCTCATTTCCAGTCTGCTGTCACACAGAGCATTACAGTTATGAGCTGCTTCTCATTTCCAGTCTGCTGTCACACAGAGCATTACAGTTATGCGCTGCTTCTCATTTTCAGTCTGCTGTCACACAGAGCATTACAGTTATGGACTGCTTTTCATTCCACTTGTGATTACTCACTTGTGTTTTTCTCCCTCTTTGTAAACTGTGGTATTGCTTGGCAAGTAGAAAAATACAGAGGTCTGATTACAGGGCAGCAGTGTGGAGTAGTGGTTAGGGCTCTGGACTCTTGACCAGAGGGTCGTGGGTTCAATCCCAGATGGAGGACACTGCTGATGTACCCTTGAGCTTTACCTAGATTGCTCCACTAAAAACCCAACTGTATAAATGGGTAATTGTATGTAAAAATAATGTGATAACTTGTAACAATTGTAAGTCGCCCTGGGTAAGGGTGTCTGCTAAGAAATAAATAATAATAAAACAATAATAATTGAGCCTAATAATAAAACACATTGTAAAAGCTTCTATTCGAATTCCTCAGGAACTAATGAAGCTTTGTGACAGTGAGGACCCTGTCTCTGGTTCAGCTGCGCTGCAGCCATGGTAAACCTGGAAGGCTTGCCCGGAGCTGAGCTGATCAAGAGGTCCTGATTGGCTGGGGGCGTGCCTGGGGAGCTGAGCTGATCGAGAGGTTCTGATTGGCTGGGGGGCATGCCTGGGGAGCTGAGCTGATCAAGAGGTCCTGATTGGCTGGGGGGCATGCCTGGGGAGCTGAGCTGATCAAGAGGTCCTGATTGGCTGGGGGGCGTGCCTGGGGAGCAGAGCTGATCGGGAGGTTCTGTTTGGCTGGGAGGCAAGACTGGGGAGCCAATGCCCGTTTAAGAATGCAACACGGCCATAGCTACACAGGCGGGTGCTGAGCAAAAGCTTGCTTTGTTTACATCGAGCAGGAGAGCGTCCGCTCCTCAGGATAACTACTACGGAACCCTTCAGTCATGTTGCTGTTTGTGTACATGGGCTGTCACATGTTGTTGGCAATTTTAATACATGCATCACTATACTTATTATTATTTATTTATTTCTTAGCAGACGCCCTTATCCAGTGCGACTTACAATCGTAAGCAAATACATTTCAAGTGTTACAATACAAGTAATGCAATAAGAGCAAGAAATACAATAACTTTTGTTCAAGCAAAGTACAAGTGTGACAAACCACAATTCAATAATACAGCAGATAATAGTGATAGTTACATCAGGATATGATTAAATACAAAATACTACAGGTTAAACACTTGGCAGATTACAGTATTCTGAAGTACAGGATTAAATGCAGTAAAATAGGGGGCACATAAGAGCAAAATAAAGCACATTTAAATGAAGGGTGATAGTGTCCCAGGATAAAAACAGAGGAGTATACTGTACTGGAATTTAAGACGCAGGCCATTTTTGAGAAGAGCATAGATGTCTTGTAATAAACTACAGATTATCTTTTGATGTCCAGCAAAGGTGGCTAGTTTGAATGTCACCAGTTGAATACTGATGGCGTATTAGGTTTTGGTTGAATATCTGATAACATTCAGTGTAAAAAATATGCAAAAATGCAGAAACTCAAACAGGGGGCAAATACTTTTTCACGGCACTGTATATACAGAGCATCAAACGAACATAAGAATGTTTACAAACGAGAGGAGGCCATTCGGCTCATCTTGCTCGTTTGGTTGTTAGTAGCTTATTGATCCCAGAATCTCATCAAGGAGCTTCTTGAAGGATCCCAGGGTGTCAGCTTCAACAACATTATTGGGGAGTTGGTTCCAGACCCTCAATTCTCTGTGTAAAAAAGTGCCTCCTATTCTGTTCTGAATGCCCCTTTAGCTAATCTCCATTTGTGACCCCTGGTCCTTGTTTCTTTTTTCAGGTCAAAGTAGTCCTCTGGGTTGACATTGTCTATACCTTTTAGGATTCTGAATGTTTGAATCAGATCGCTGTGTAGTCTTCTTTGTTCAAGACTGAATAGATTCAATTCTTTTAGCCTGTCTGCATACGACATGCCTTTTAAACCCAGGATAATTCTGGTTGCTCTTCTTTGCACTCTTTCTAGAGCAGCAATATCCTTTTTGTAACGAGGTGACCAGAACTTAACACAATATTCTAGATGAGGTCTTACTAATGCATTGTAAAGTTTTAACATTACTTCCCTTGATTTAAATTCAACACTTTTCACAATATATCCGAGCATCTTGTTGGCTTTTTTTTATAGCTTCCTCACATTGTCTAGATGAAGACATTTCTGAGTCAACAAAAGAAACTTCTCACTATTATAACACATTTATTTTGGGAAAAAATAAGGTATATAAATGATGGACATTGACGAAATGTTTTTGGTTTCTTTTTAATCATTCGATCATTCATCCATGACCATGACACGCTTGAGTGACTATGACTGACGCATATGCACTTAATCGCCTAATTAGTGAGACAATTGATTGGACACTGGATATGGAGTGATTTCAGCTGTTGAATTGCAAGCTTAAATAAAAGCAATAAAGAAAATCACAGAAAAAACAATATGCCACGTCTGTCAAAAGAGCAGCGCCTTCGTGCAGTCGGCATGTTAGAGGCTGGACTAGGGCAACGTACTGTGGCTCGCTGTCTTGGGTGCTCACAGCCAGCAATTTCAAACCTGGTGAGATGGTATAACCAGATACACTCTGTCAACGACAGGCCACAAACTGGGGAGACCAAGAGTCACAACACCTGCCCAAGATCGACAGATCATTTTGCAACATCTTTGTGATGTCACTTGTTAATCCGCACACTGTATATATACACATATATATGTAACCCCCTTCAGCAAAGCAGGTTATTTGTATAGCTATGGTAGAGTGACTGAGCTCTTTAGCACCGCAGGGAATCTGTGCCTCTGCCTGTGATGACACCTGGGCAGGATGTGCGTCTCAATTTGAGCTGGGCAGAGCGAGAGGGAAGGAGGAGACTCGAGACTGAAAACAAAAGCCTGGCAGCTGATCGGGAGAAAATAAACGGAAAGACCCAATACAGACGGTGGAGCGACGCTTTCACTGTCAAAACTATTACAGTTTAAATAAATCTGTAAATACCTAGTATCCAATCGCTGAATGCATCTACAAATGAAAAAGAAAACACCAGTTTGAATAAAACGACACTGCTCACGTTGCACGCCGCCTGACACAGGGGACAGTCACGTTGACTGCAGACTAGACAGCCGACCCTGCAGCTTGGCCCACGCTCGCCACAAAAGAGAAAAACAGATCTCAGGTCAGTTTGAATTGCGGGATATTCCTCTGTGAATAGTGAGAAAATATATTTGGAAGTGTATTGTGAATTTGAGGAAAATTACATTTGATTGGAAGGAATAATTGGCAGCTAAAAACAAAAAAGAAGGAACGACAGTTTAATAACGTAAAATACATTCAACCTGCAAGTCAATGACATTCACAAACCTCGTGGAAAATAAGAGTACTCCAACGAAATAAAACACAGAACTAGTTCTGCACAACAGGAACATTGACTGTAAAAAATACAACAAACAATACATGTGCACAGTGGGAGGGATATAGATTGAATAGCACCCTTTTCTTTAGTTTATAATGTTTGTTGCCCTTTAAGCTGAACTGCATTTATTTAGCAATATCATCTATATTACTATAATAAACCCAATCATTGTTGTTATAGTATACTATTGTTGTGTAATTTGTGTGTATATATATGCTAAGCTGTGTATAATTGTTAATACTATTACTACAGTAATACTCCCCTGTATAGTTAAATGATATTCTGAGTTAACTATAGGGAAAAAAGGTTTTAGGGTCATTATAATATTGAAGTGAAGTATTGACTGTGTTGCTGCACAATACCTCTTCAGAAACACAGCTGGAGAGTTAAGGTGGGGGAACCTATATTCCCCTGGAGGCACCACGTGTTCAAGCTGCATTGTTACACAAAAACCCAGGCCGCCGAGACCTCTACAACCCCAGAGAGGACAGCGGGTAAGGGGCTCCTGTTACCATCACACCTGCTGCATGTTATACGATACAAAAAATAATCCCTTATATATATATATATATGTGTAACACAGCAGGGAGGGGGTTAATATCCTCCCTGGATAAAAGATGTGCTTATGCACAGTTTGTTTAATTATTTAATTGTTTTATTGTTAATTATCCCCTGCACCTGGCTATCATTTGTAAATTAGAGCCAGGTGCAGGGTACTTAAGGAGAGCAGTCAGTCTGCTCAGGGCTTCTGTGTGAAGGAGCTCGATTGAAGAGGTGCTCAATCGTTCTAAAAAAAAAAAAAAAAAAAAAAAAAAAGGTAACTGGGTGTTCCTTTTTGGTGTGTAAAATTGTGTGTTTTCCAGTCGGCAAACAGCTTAGCTGTCTGGCTTACTAGAATTAGGATCCTGAGGTGTGTAGTCAGCGCTCCAAAAACGGAGTTAGGATTTTTGTTTGTTTTGATTTGTAAAAAATTAAAGTGCGTGCAAATGCGTTTCTTTCAATTTCTGGTTGTGGAGTCGTGTTTTGAAGGGAAAAGAGCCTATGTGAGCCTGTGTGGCGAGCGTCTCCTTTACATTATATATATATATATATATATATATATATATATATAATATATTAATTAAATTAATTCAGGAATTCTTTTACCTGCCAGATTGTTACTATGCTTTGACGTGGATTAATTTCGAACCCTGGTTATGGCCTCTGCAACCGTCTTTAGATAGAACCTTGAACTCAGTCTATCAATGTGCAGCTCAGTCTGTCAATGTGCTGTCAATGTTGTTTCCTACCTTTACCGGTGTTAATGGAGGGACTACGGGCTGTTTTCTTTACTGTATTATTATTTGGGCAATATCTACTGATTTCAATCGGTCATTTTCATTAGGCAGGTCTCTGTTGTTTCCTACCATTAGCGGTGTTAATGAAGGGGCTACAGGTTGTATGGATAAGCAGTCAGATCGGTAACTGGTAACTTCTTGACTAAACTCTTTCACGAGGGAACTGGGGTCCAAGTCACAAACAACAATAGAAATCTGAAATGATTTCAGTCATTTCAAAGTTGTAAAAAAGTTGTATAAAGCAGGTATCGGTGGCAGTATTGTTTGAATATTGAAGCGCAGCTCAGTCCTGAATTTCAGCAGCACACTACTGGAATATAAACAAAGGAGCGTTCCAAACTAGCCCTGGTAAACATGTTAACCCACTCATGTTACCCTCTTGATGAACGGCATGGCTCAGACTCCACAAGGTGTTGGAAGGTGTCTCCAGTGGTGTTGATCCATTCAGTCATAAACATGTCAGACTTGACAAGCTTCTCTAACCATGTTTTCCCTCTGTTCATCACTCTCTGCAGCCACAGCTGTCTCTCTTGGTGACCCCTTTCCATTTGTTTTGCCATTGCTGATGCAGATGATCGGTCTTGGAGCAGCCTTCCTTGACTGCCTTCACAACTGTGTCACCTTATGTGTACGCACTACCTCTTTCTAATGCTGTTAGAACTTTGCTCCCACACAAATGTGACATCACATGATCAGCATAATTTGCATCTATAATTCAGAGTGATGCCAAATCCAATCAGGTAGACAGGTATTTATAAAGAGGTCAGACACTGTAGATACAATGTCAAGTTGCATAGTAAACACTTCTTAAAGCAGGCTGCTCTTCTATCTGTCTGTGATTGCAGTCCCTGGCTGGATGACCTGCAGTGCACCATGTTACAGGGTCTAACTTCAAAACCCTACCTGTCTCAGCCAGCAGACAGCAGGAGCAGATACAACACCCCCTGGGAGCCAGATAAAAGGTTTGCTCTTTCTAACTAATGTTTTCATTCTCGCCACAGGGAGCTCCTTACGAAAACCTGTCTGCCAAGAACATTTCATTCTAACTTTTCTTCTTTCCTCTGTATTTTCATGACCTTCATACTGGCAAAAAGCTTTGAGAAATACATATTTCTAGAGAGATGGAGGAAGAAAGGGTCCTTTCCTATTGCGAGGTGTCTGGATAAAATAGGGCAGAGAGATGTAGAATTAAGTTTTTTAAATTTGTATCGCAACATTCAATGGGTTCTTACTTAGATGTCTCCCGGATGACTGTTTATGAGAAAACTTAAAGTGTCTGTCACTTATATCAATTAAACCATGTGTATTTTGTTCAAAATGGTATTATTCTTATGGTAATTACATTTTATCAGTTTGCATAATAATTCCATCTTTATATTGTTTGGTTTGTTTAACCTTACAGCTGCCCTGCAAATAGAACATTTGTTTTCCGGATGTGCCACGGTGAAAATGTCACTTTTACATTGGTCTCATAAAATCTTTAAGGCATTTTATAAACACACAACAACGCATTGTTAAAGTGTTCCAGACCCCCCCTGCAGTGTTTACAAGAAACACATTACTGCACCTTTACTGCATTCCTTGTTATCTATATCGCAGCAATATATTTTTCAACATAATCCCAATTTGTTTTTATATTTTTATTCACACATCATAGGTACATCAACTAAGGAATTACTGTTTTCAACTTTTACTCAGGAACATTCTCCATGAGAGAGTTTATTTCTTCTACATGTAACACAGTACTTAACCTTTTAAAGGTAAGCAATGGTTCTAATAGAGGTATCAAATCCTTATCTGAATCTTAGGTTCAAAGGAGGCTGGTTATCTAGTCCAGTTGTACCCTATGGGTTCAATGCTCAAGGAAAAAAAATAATATATAGAATGGTTAGAAAACAATCCAAATGAACAACAGGACTCATGTGATCAGTTGACCAAAACTTTTCTTTGTATTTCAATACAGTTTAAAAAACAGTAGAATTGAGATCTCAATAAAATAAAAATAAAGTATCAAAAAAAAAAAAAAGTCTTTGTGCACTTTATTTAACTTTTCCTACCACCCGCCAAGTTGGAGCAGTGTTGGTTTTCAAGGTTTGTCCTTGCTCATAAAGCAGGAATGACACTGAAGACAGTCGAAGTTGGCCGAAGTTGTAGCAGTCAAACTTCTGGGATCTTCTTAAATCTCAAAAAACAGAAAACCAGCCAGGATTCTCTATTTTCTTTTTTATCAGACGAAAAACCATTCAAACTTGGCTCAGTTTCAGTATCCCCGATCTCTCTGGTACTCTATTTCCTATAATCTTGAATAATTACTCAATATTTTTCAATATTTTTCTTGTTATTTTAATCTCTAGGCCGCCTTCTTGTCTTTTCTGCTTACCACGCGCTAAGGAATGGGAAGTGAAAAAAAGTTCTAGACGTTTCTTTCTATAAGGGACCATCAATAAAGTACGGACTGCAATGAAAACTCTGGTTACTTAGGGATCGTCTCACAAGCACAAAATAACCTGGGTTACATACACATTGCAGTGTATCCAGTTCATGCTCCCTCCTGCAACAATGCTGGTGCTCTGATTGAAATTAGTGGAGTATTGTGGGAACAGAAAACCCTGTAGTGTTTAGAAGAGAAAAACATTTTCTCCTGGCAAGTGCCCCTGAGTAAATGTTCAGAAATGCATTCCCTAGTTGACCTATGATGTGTGATAAAAATATTCAAAATATATTTAAAAAATAAAGCTGCGTGTTCTGTAACACCTTCATTTAATCAGTGCAGTGATAATATTTAGCAACTGGGAAGTTTATGACTGCTTATGTTCTCAGTTTCAGAAACAGCACTGTCAAATCCTAAATTTCAAATATGTGTTTTATACACATATTAGTGTCAAACTTATTGCTATTCTTTCAAGTAGATTCTGTAAGTGCTTTAAAATAATTCTCAAATGAGCCACTGCAGTTACCTGTGAGCATCTATATTTTAAACCCATCGCCATTACACCTGGTTGCCCTTAAAAAAATGTACCATGTTAAATGTGCACAATAATTTCGATGTTTTCGCATGCTTTTCCATGGTTATACTGTGCATTTACTATAGTTTACCATGTTTTTAATATGCATTACCTTTGCCATGCTAAACTTTTGTAAGGGTGAATACAACATTTCATTAGAGTTTTAGATTTCCAATGAGATCAAAACGGGACCCTGTGTAGCTGGATAGAGGTTTTCTGAATGGACCAGGCTTATTTTTCAATGGCTTGTACACGGTTACATCCTTTGTGTTTACCAGTATATTTATGACAAGACCTCTCGTCATTGACAAATTAGGAAAGGCCAGAATGAGCAGACCTTGTCTTAGGCACTGAAAAGGTTTGTTTTTTTGCTGAGCTTGCTGTGGTCTCCTGCTCCATGCTGGATTTAGGTCAGTGGAGTGAGTGCATTGCAAGGCAGATTTCCTTCTCTGACCAATATGCTTTGTTTTTGTTTGGTTATAGTACAGGTGTCCTTGTTTGTGGTTGGTTTAGAATACATGCAAGTGGGGGCATTTGTTTTACATACAGTACTATTAACCACTGAATACTTTTGTAAGATATGGTTTAAAACAGTATATGATTACGCAACATCTTATTTTCACATTTTACAGGTACAGTAATAATATTCTCCAGTGCTGAGCCCACAGCACTCTATAGTCATACAGCTCAGGGAAGCTCACTGGATGCTTCTGTGTGTAACACAAATCAATTGCATTACATTCCAGGGTTCATGGATGTAAAAAGTAAAAATACAAAATGTACATCATTATGTTGGATGGACACAAAAGGGTTACACTCTAATATTAGGCCTTAACAGTTTGCAGAAACTGCTGATTTTCACAAACACCCACCATGATATCATATCTAAATAACCTTTCAACTTGCCAGGAGCTAAACCTAACCCTCCAAACACTGAGCAACATCAAAGATCAGCATGTTTTACAAACACCCACATATAGAAACAATACCCTCAACAACAAATATGATGCCTGTCTTGGCAGTAACCATTGCAGAAAATGTATTTCCAACACAGTCATTCTGAAAGAAATGGAAAAAAGGGGAAAGGTTTCTCAGAAAAGTCATGTATTAGAAGTCCATATGGTTATCTTTTGAGTAATACCAAAATATATGTTAGAACATAATACATTTACGAATGAGACAAGGCCATTTGGTCCATCAATGCCTTTCCGGTTCCTAGTACATGGTTTATCTCAGTGTTGTGAAGTCAGGTTTTTGAAGGATCCCACTGATTCAGCATCAACGTGGCTAGGTATCCGTTGCATACCCTCACAACTCTCTGTGTGAAGAGGTGTCTCCTCTGCTTCTGGTTTCTGTGCTGTGCTATACATATTTGCCAGGGTCACCACTGTCAACATGTTTTAAGATTTTAAAGACTTCAATCAAGTCCCCCCTAATTCCTCTATGTTCTAGATCATAGATTCGATACAATTCCCTCAACCTATCTTCACACATGTAGCTCATTCCTTCATGCCCTGGGAAGTTCAATGTCCTTTTTGTATTGTGGGAACCAGAACTGAACACAGTATTCTAAATGTAGTCTCACCAGTGCATTATGCAGCCTCATCATAATAGCTTTAAATTTCTAAAGTGGTCTGAAAGTAGGCTAAAACAGACAAAAACAAATATCCCAATGCAGTACTTTTGGAGTGTACTGTACACTATGTATACATCTTGTAGCTATTGTTTGTGTGGCTTTTAATTAAATTTGGGCCTTTAATGGCTGTTGGTGCACAACAATACTAATATAAGAGCCTCTTCTGTTACTTCAAGATAGAGAACGTTCCTGTAAAAAGAACAATCCCAGATTCCTCTTCTGTAAAGCGATAAGCTTTTGAGGGAGTGCAGTAATGTACACGCACAGCTGATGAACCTGCTCTGCTAGAGAGAGAGTCTTTTATTGTATCGATTCCAGCATCTCTCAGAGCGAGAACATTGCAACTGTATCCCTGCTTGCCTGTAATCCCCTCTTTTCAGTTCACTGGGAGCAGCTGCCGAACACAATTGAGCAGTAAGCCAATTATCTTCTAATCCCTGCCTTGGTGCTCACGCTCCAGCACACCATTGAGAAAATTTACAGGGATGCTGTCCATTATTAGTTGTTTTCTGTGGCGTGAATCCCACCATTGTCTCCCTTCACCTTACACACTCTTAACTTGTCGATGCTGTAGTGTTGCGCTTTAATGAAGCTACAAATCGCTCATGTTCAGTGCTTTTGTACTGCAGCTTAAAGCACACTAAAGTATTATATTTAGTTCTTGAGTGTAGCGGCATGCACCATATGAGAAAGCCTAGCAATTTCCTTGAAGAATACATGGTGTGAAAAGGACATTTACTGTATGATGGCTCAAATTCTGTGTGCTTTGTCTTTTTAAAATAACAATAATCTGAAACTCTGACATTTGTCTGTCACCAATGGGTCTTGCACTTTTGTAGCTGCTGCTCTGTTGTAACACCTACTGAGAGATAGGGTCTTTTATTGTTGACAAGTCACCCTAGTTTACACCTTTTTTGTTGATCAGGATTGTGTGCATGGCTAAATATGGAAGTGCCTTAAAAAGCATTTGTTGTGCTCTGGATATATCTAGATGGGATCTAAGCAGAAGATAATTCATTTGTTTGAGATTTACAGCCCAGACACGAGTCATTTCTGTTTGTCCTACATTCTGATTGAGTCTCAACCATTAAAGGCACATGTGTGAGAACAGGCTGCTCTGAGTCACATGGCTGAGGTAGGAAAGGGTTAATCAGTTGAAGACAAGTCCTCAGTAATTGCTTTATAAAGAAGGTTGTCTGACCGGAGCTGTCCACTTTCTGACAGTGCTGAAATTCAAGGACACACAATATCTGAAAAAAAAATCTTGCCTGGCTAGCCTGTTTTCTGTTCATTTGTGGGAAAAGTGTTTTCTGAAACACAAAGTTAAGTTTGTAAGTTTATTTTATTTTCAAACACTAAAGAATGCTGTTGGTGGATGTGAGGCACATTTTTATATCTCTTTATGATCGCATGATATGTGTTCTGCACAGCACATACACTGTTTTATATGTTCTCTTTAAAGCATGTCAGGCTTATAACTTCTGGTTGGACGTTGGAATTATCTAAAAGAGTGTATGTATGGGAGAATGAAAGTCAGTTACAAAAGAAAGAAAAATCCACCTGCTGGATAATATGACGGTAGCATTATCATTTGTGAGTGTGCATGATTTACAGTGTTGGGCGCACATCCTTCCAGTTTATAAATGTTTCTGGCATTATTAATAAAGTCACACCAGCATATTTTTCCATTGGGGCAGGGGAAAAAATACCAATTGGGGTGTACACATGCCAATTCTTCCCCCCAAAACAAAGAGTTTGTAAATGATTTGCTGTGGAAAACATCAGACACATATGCTGTGGCTGTTATTTGATGCACAATGACATTTTTATTGCATACCTGGGTTCCCCATGGCCTGTTCTGGGTAAGTTGCTAAATTCAGCACTCTGTTGGCTAGATACACTATATAATGTGTGGCTATCCCTGAGCACAGCCATTAAATGTCAGCCCTGTATGCATTCTATGTATTCTATGACATCATTTATGTGATCCTGCGTCTTCTATTAGAGTAAACAGAGGTGACATTTTTATATTTTGTATTTTATTTATTTTATCACATTACAGACATCATCAGTCAATACAGCACCTGGATGAGTTTTGCATGACAGACACACAGTAATCCCTCATAGAAGTGAAGTGCATAAAAAACAGTCTTGTTTTTGTGAATGAAATGGAACTATTCTCTACTGTTGGCTTCTTTAAAACAGAAACGGTTTCAGGAAGAACAACATTTTCTTCAATGTAAACCTGGCTCAATCTTAATAATTATCAAGAAACAGAAACAAAATGAATAACTGAATAAGTCTGTATTCATTTGTGAATTTGACTTTTAGAAATTGGAATGGTTTTGCTAATTGCACACCGTTGCTTGGTAAACCGTTTAACTTGTTTTCAGTCTCTTGTTGAGTTTGCAAGGAGCTGAATCCTGACACAAGCAACCCAGCAGAGCCCTCAGCTCATTGTGTTCAGAGGAAAAACAGCCAATTCTGACAAATTCATTAGAAAAGCAATCTCTTTATTAAACAGATGACAAGAAAAACCTGAACATGCATAAAAGAGTACTTAGTACTAACCTCACCGATGCACTGCCTTTAGTAAAATATATTTTTAAATCTCTTTTTATAATTTGTGCTGTTTATTTAAAATATTTGCAAGTACAACTAAATATCAAATTCCTGCTGTCATAAGCTAGCAGAGACTGGTCTATTCCTCTGTGTTTCTCCATAGACGGAAATGTCTAAGCTTTGTGTAGGGCAAGGTAGCACAAATAGACTGAGAAGCCCTTGACATGTAATGAAGCTGGTTTTGCAAATTAAAATTAATTTTATAAGAGTGGTCTAGGGTTACTTCCCAAATGGTCTTTGACAACACCTTTGTAAATGGCTATTGTAATTTTATGTTTTAAAACCATTTTTTTCATGTAGATGTTCAACATTGTCATTGGATAAAAACATATTAACAACTTGTTTCTACTAAATTTCATAACACCCTAAATTTATAACACAGCAATTTTAAGTAGTTTCAAATGTCATTATTATTATTTTGCCCATAGTATTGTATGGGGTTCCATGTGGTTTGGATCATGTTGCTCCAATATCGACTTTTCATTTTCATCAGAATTTGGCTTTGAGCTTGTCTGGAGAATCCCAACTGCCGGCACTAGACAACCTTCCTCCTTCTATTCAAATAATGTTACAATGTGACCTTTCAACTCTGCCAGCCCCATTACTCTACATGCATATACGAAGATAGTAGGTGGGTCTAGCAGAGCTGAAAGGCCACATTGTCACACGATTTTAATAGAAAAATTCTGGAAACAGTGAAATGAGACTAATCAGGATAATAACTTTAATCTGTTACTTGCTTAATAGAAGTTGTGAGAAACCCCTTCAGAAGAATTCGTTTGTGAGGGAGTTTTTCTTAATTAAACATCCTACACATGTCCCCTGTGAATCATAGACTGACAGCCAATGATCACCTGCACTGTGAGCTTGAACCACTTGTAGTGTAGATTAGAACTGACATAAAGGTAGAAGAGGTCTGATTGCTTTGTGACAAAGATCAGTTAAAATGCGCTCTAACAGGGTGTCATTTTCACCAGGCGTCTACTTTCAGAACAATCCCAATTTAATGAAAGGATCAGAATGTTAATAATTCCTATTAAAGTTACCCTTGTTATATGACTGTTGGGTTTACTGCTAATTAGCTGTGAAAGCCATAATCAAGTTTTCAACCTTGCACATCACATGTTCTCAGACTGAGTGATGAAAATAGATTTTCACCACCAGTTTATTTTATCAGTTGACAGATCTGACAATACCATTCAGAAAAATGTATAAAAATCAGTTTTATAAAAAAGCCTGCACTATCCAGTTAGCTGGGTTAACCTGCACTTCTCCAATGCTAAAGAATGTATTCTATCACCTGGAAAACCAGCAATCTCCTCAAGCACAGGACATATTTCTATAACTTTTGAGCCTCACGTATGGAATATCGCCAAGATGTCGTTTTTTCATCTTAGTAATATCGCCTGGCTACGCCCTGTTCTCTCTGTGCCTGCTGTGGAGAAACTGGTCCATGCCTTTGTCTCGTCCAGACTTGGCTACTGTAATGCCCTGCTTGCTGGGGTTTCCAAGAACACCTTCAACAAACTGCAGTATGTTCAAAACTCAGCAGCCAGGGTTTTGACTAGGTCTCGATCTGGTGATCATATTACCCCTGTTCTGGAACCCTTACACTGGCTTCCTGTTACATTTCACATTGATTTAAAAATATTGCTATTGACTTTTAAGGCCTTGAAGGGTGTGTCTTTTGTCTATTTGTACCCCTGGACGCAATTTGCGGTCCATTGGTGTTGGACTCTTATGTGTATGAAGTGTGGGTGATCGGGCCTTCTGTTCCTATGCCCCTAGGTTGTGGAATGCCCTTTCCAAAGAAATTAGGGACTCTGAATCCTTGAGTGTTTTTAAATCTTGCCTTAAAATGTATATTCTGTTTTTTTTTTTAATATTATATTTAATACCCTTTTGATGACAGAGGGCCAGATATTAAAAGATTTTTCAAATTTATGCAACTTTAATGGAACTCTGCTTGTGGGGAAACTGCCCTTGCAAAACTCGCTTCTCGTGTGAATATCTGACTGTAGCAGGGCGGTAGAGAGCCCTGTACGTATTTATTTGTTTATTTTATTTTAGAACGGGGTTCCCCTCCGCCCCTGTGCAGATTTATTGTTTAGTGTTTGTTTATTATGATTTATTATTTACATGACGGCGAGCGCCGTATGTTTTGGTATTGTTTTGTTTAGTGACGGCGTAGCCGTTTGTTTAAAATTAAAAATATTTAAAAAAAGAAAAGGTGGTGTTGGTTCTAGAAAAGGTGGTGTTGGTTCATTTGAAAGCAAACTCAGTATGTTTGCGACATTGCTCCCCCAAAACTTTTTGCGTTGTGAAAGCAAACGCATTCAGGTTCACATGGAAACAACTTGCTCCAAACAGCAAACCAAACTGTGGAAGTGATGTATTCAAATGCCAAGGAAGTGACCAGCCTTTTCGCTCAAACACTTTTGAAAAACTACTTGGAAAATGTCTTTGTGAGGGATGACCTGGAGTACTGCTAAAACAGAAGCTTTGTTTGAAGTATGGGCTGATGTGTACATCCAGGAACAAATGGAAACAACACACAAAAACAAAAAGATTTTTTCTGTGTTTTCCGAGCGCTTAAAAAGTAAGGGCTTTGAACGAAGCCCTCACAGTGCCGAATAAAAGTGAAAAAAAATATGGCAGACGTACATTAAAACGAGAGGTAGATGCAACACTCTTTCGGTATGTACAGTATCTTCTGCAGTTATTTGGTGAAAGCACCAAATAATGCACAGGAAAAGCAAGAGCAATCTTCCTGGTCTGAAACTAACCGAACATAAACTGAGAAATGTTTGTTTGCAAGTGAACCATGATGCGAACTAGGTGTGAAAGTGCCCGTAGTTTCACCCTTGCTGCGGTACTTTAGTTACGACTGTTGGTTTCAAACTACTTTCGTATGCAAATGTACAAATCTCACAGAAGTTTCGCGCTTACCCTTGATATACAGTGCCGTGAAAAAGTATTTGCCCCCTGTTTGAGTTTCTGCATTTTTGCATAATTTTGACACTGAATGTTATCAGATCTTCAACCAAAACCTAATATTAGATAAAAGGGACCGTGAGTGAACAAATAACACAAATTGGTACATATTTCATTTATTTATTAAAGAAAGTTATGCAACACCCAATGCCCCCGTGTGAAAAAGTAATCGCCCCCTTAGACTCAATAACTGGTTACGCCACCTTTAGCAGCAATAACTGCAACCAAACGCTTCCTGTAGTTATTGATTAGTCTCTCACAGCGCCGTGGAGGAATTGCTGTTCACCAACGGTCCCCATCCAACTTGACAGAGCTTGAGCAATTTTGCCAAGAAGAATGGGCAAAAATTGCAGGATCCAGATCTGTAAAGCTGGTAGACACTTACCCAAAAAGACTCACAGCTGTAATTGCTGCCAAAGGTGCTTCTACCAAGTATTGACTCAGGGGGGTGAATACTTATGCAACAAACAAATGTCTTTTTTTTTGTTTAACTTTTGTGTCACAATAAAAAATATTTTGCACCTTCAAAGTGTTAAGTATGTTGTGTAAATCAAATGGTAAAAATCCCAATTAAATCCATTTTAATTCCAGGTTGTAACACTACAAAATGTGGAAATGTCCAAGGGGGTGAATACTTATGCAAGGCACTGTATGAGGTTCTTACTGTGGAATGCAGTGTTTGGTTTTCGCCAGACATAACAGGGCCCATGTCTGCCGAAAAGTGGTTTATAATCAGAGTATACTGAACTTTTGGCTCATCTGTCCATAGAACATTGTTCCAGAACTCTTGAGGATCATCCAGGTGCTTTTTGGCAAACTTGAGAAGAGAATTCATGTTCTTCTTAGTGAGCAATGGTTTCCGCCTTGCTTCTCTGCCATGAATCTCATTTTTACTCAGTGTCTTTCTGATGGTGGAGTCATGAATACTGACCTTAGTCGAGGCGAGAGAGGCCTGCAGATCCCTGGATGTTGTTCTAGGGTTCTTTGTGACTTCCTGGATGATTTTACGCCTTGCTCTTGGATAGATTTTGGCAGGACGGCCACTCCTAGGAAGATTCACTACTGTCCCAAACTTTCTCCATTTGGACAATATGGCTCTGACTGTGGTTCGATGGAGCCCCAGAGCATTAGAAATGGCTTTGTAACCCTTTCCAGACTGATAGGCATCAAACAACTTTTTTCCGGAGGTCTTCAGGAATTTCTTTTGTTCGTGGCATGATGTGCCTCTAGAACCTGTGTGCTGACAACTTCACTCTGATGGTAAGGGCCAAAGTTAGTCAGATTTATATTGGGCAGGGCTGGCCCAAATCAGGCCTGGTTGTTAACCAAAGTACTCAAACAGCTGACCGTAATTATCCTTTTAATTGGCTTGAGTTATCTAGGGGGGACAATAACTTTTTCACACCTGAAGATTACATATTTGATTACAAGCACACCAAACAAATGAAAGAAGTACCAAACATTGGTGTCATCTTTTCTCTCAGACCCTCTATATACTACTACAACCCACAAAAAAATCTGACCAAATACAATGTGAAAAATGTGCAAAAATGCAGAAAATCAGACAGGCGGCAAATATTTTTTCACGGCACTGGATTATCATTTTGTCCTGATTTACGACTTGGGTTTGTGCCTGTTATTTAACGCATGCCTCTCACAGGCGTAGATTCAACTAGCTGTCTGTATGTTAAACTTCCTGTTTACACATTTACGGGCTTTTAGTTACTTTAAAATAAAGCACCTTAATATATAAAATAAAACCACTTAAAATGTATTTATTAATAGTCTATATTAAATAACAATGGCAATAAATGCATTTTGTTTTGGTTTATTTTATATTTTAAGGTGCTTTATTTTAAACTTCACAATAATGGGAGGGAAACACGGAAACAAATCACTGCAAAATTCTTTAATTAAACACAAACTGAAATGTTCTCAGTAATTAATTAAATAGCGCATAGACAAGACAACTGAAATATGATGGAAAATATTAACTTGCTTATCTTACTGTGTGTACTGTAGTTTTTTCCTTTACACAGCTAAAATTTACATAGATTCTAACAATACGTTTTCTGCGATATTCTTAAATTAAAGCACTGAAAGCATAGGGAAGCATGGTTAGGGTACAGACGAGTACAAACATTGCGTTTTTTTTTGTTTTTTTTTTTGCTGCTTTCTTTTTTGTAATCCTCTTAAGGTCATGCAAATGTTTCAATGTCAAGTATCTGTCGCTTAGTGTCCAAGTGAATTAATTTTGTTAGTTATTTCTTTCCATGTTTCTTTTTGCAACAATAATAATAATCTTTATTTTTATATAACGCCTTTCATAGTGGACCACCATCACAAAGCGCTTTACAACATACGAGACTAGGGTGTGTGAACTATGCATGAGCTGCAGAGTCACTTACAACATCGTCTCACCCGAAAGACGGAGCACAAGGAGGTTAAGTGACTTGCTCAGGGTCACACAATGAGATTTGAACCGGGGACCTCCTGGTTACAAGCCAATTACTTTAACCACTGGATGATGATTTATTCCTATTTCTGCTCCAGCCATTATTTCTCGTGTTTACTATTCCAGCAGCTTCTCAGTATTGACTGTGGGGAAGCATGTTAGTATTGAGCTGACTTCAGTGTACAATGCATGATTCGTGGACTTCATTAATATGCTGCCCCACCTCACTTCTCCAAAGCCACAAGAATAGTTAATAATGATCTAAACTGAAACATTGTACTGGGAATCATACACAACACTTGGGTTTCAAATAGTTGAGATGACATGTTTAGGAAGTATAGATGACACAGCAAGTGTATAGTTTGAATACAGGTACAGTTCATTATGAGTACCTCTAGCACCAAGGTGATTTATTGAACCTTGTTTACCAGTAGAGACAAATAAACAAATAGACCCCCAGCTCCTACATGCCACATTCATATGTTAGGAATCTGAAGCTTGGTTATAGCTCAGAAAAAATAAACTAATAAAAGGGTATCACATTTGCTACAATGTTGTATGTGTCTACTGAAACATTTCAATGTAAAACAAAGAATATACTTTGAGTCTTTTGAAATAATGTATTTTTCAATTGTAGTAAACCTTTAAAGACGTCTCTGGTTTCAGAGTGTGAAGTCTCGGTGAGTGACTATTCTTTAGATTTCAAGTATAACTGTGCTGTGTTAGCAAACTAGAGGTGACAGGAGAAAAATATGCAAGTACTTAACTTGCATTAGTATCTCCCCTCATTATTATGATAGCAACATGTTATGGCAAGAACAGAACCAGTATAATAAATGTTTTCATGTTTTATGATTGTTTTATTATATGAGTAGTGGCTAGAACAGAATTTTTTATTTTATTTAACATCATGTAATTAAAGAAAGTTTTGCATAAAAAAAAATATGAACATCATTTAAATCTTTTATGTAATCAAATAAATTAAACAATGATATTGCAAAAGTCTACCGGAAGCCATAGTAGTCATACAGTACTTCATATTAGATTTCGAAATGTTACATTTTTCTATTTTTTTCAGTTTTTCATTAAGTTGATGGGAAACTACAAAGAAGTAGGTAATTCAATTTGTTAATGTAACATTGTTCAGGTTTAATTTGACTTTATGAAGCAACATTAGTTTATTTTACAGGGTGATGCAAAACTCTTGGCCATAGCTGTATATCTGCACGTTAGAAAATATCTGTAAACCTTAAACATGATTTAGTATAGCATTATTGTTAGAGATCTTGATAAAGTGAAAACAGGATGAAGTCGCCTTTTCTGGAAGACAAAGAGCAGCAGCAGGTTTACAAAACTAATTAATATTTAATCTGCTTCCAGGAAATCTCTTGAAGGCAGGAAATGTCTATCATTGCAATCTAACGTCTCCAAGACAACGGCTCCAAGACAACGGCTCAATGGTGCACCAGCCCCCCTGTTATCAATGCTTCCCTCATTCCAAAATCCTCCTAATCCTTCAACTTAAATGAGCAAATATCACTAGGCCAGGCCTGCTAGCAAATCTGGGCTTGCATCACTCTTAATTACAACCAAAGCAATCCCCCTCTAATAACAGACAGTGTCACTCCACATCCAGCAATCCTCCTCTAATACCATACAGCATCACTCCACCAGCAATCCTCCTCTAATACCATACAGCATCACTCCACATCCAGTAATCCTCCTCTAATACCATACCGTGTCACTCCACCAGCAATCCTCCTCTAATACCATACAGCATCACTCCACATCCAGCAGTCCTCCTCTAATACCATACAGCATCACTCCACATCCAGCAATCCTCCTGTAATACCATATTGTGTCACTCCACCAGCAATCCTCCTCTAATACCATACAGCATCACTCCACATCCAGCAATCCTCCTCTAATACCATACAGCGTCACTCCACATCCAGCAATCCTCCTCTAATACCATACAGCATCACTCCACATCCAGCAATCCTCCTCTAATACCATATTGTGTCACTCCACCAGCAATCCTCCTCTAATACCATACAGCGCCACTCCACATCCAGCAATCCTCCTCTAATACCATACAGCATCACTCCACATCCAGTAATCCTCCTGTAATACCATATTGTGTCACTCCACCAGCAATCCTCCTCTAATACCATACAGCATCACTCCACATCCAGCAATCCTCCTCTAATACCATACAGCGTCACTCCACATCCAGCAATCCTCCTCTAATACCATACAGCATCACTCCACATCCAGCAATCCTCCTCTAATACCATACAGCATCACTCCACATCCAGCAATCCTCCTCTAATACCATACAGCATCACTCCACATCCAGCAATCCTCCTGTAATACCATATTGTGTCACTCCACCAGCAATCCTCCTCTAATACCATACAGCATCACTCCACATCCAGCAATCCTCCTCTAATACCATACAGCATCACTCCACATCCAGCAATCCTCCTCTAATACCATACAGCGTCACTCCACATCCAGCAATCCTCCTCTAATACCATACAGCATCACTCCACATCCAGCAATCCTCCTCTAATACCATACAGTGTCACTCCACTAGCAATCTTCCTCTGGAGCCATATCCCTGTCACCAACAAGCCCCCTGACTTACAGGATCCCTGACTTACTTTTACTTCCTTCACTTTGAAAAGTATTAAGAGGCAATTAATTTGATTGTAGCTAAAAAAAGTCAGTAAAGCTTTTCTACTTCCATTAGCCACATATGTCCAGTTTTGAAAGAAACACATGTTATAGCATATGTGTATTTTCAATTGAAGGTATGATATCTGGTACTAGATTAGGTTAATGGACGTTTCCTTCCCTGCATTAACCTGCATTTCTCAGGTCAGCTCAGCAGTGTCTATCTAGGTCATATTACTGGCTGAAATAATGTCAGTCAATAGAAAGGCAGCAGACTGGTTAAAGACAGGAAATAATCAGAAAAGGGGTGGGGACATTTTCACTATCAAAAAGCATGGCTTGAAAACCAAAATGTATTTAACCAAGTGTAGTACCAGATATCCTGTTTTAAGATAAAAAAAAAAACATACATATCTACATATTTTTCATTCACAACTGCACATTTATGATCTATATAACTAATGGGCGTGCATAACAGATATTTGTAGGTACCATGGAATTATTTTGTTAGCTATAATCACTTTAAAGGGAGAAAAGCCTGCTACATCATACACACATTAGCTTGACATTCAGCACAAAATGTTTAATTATTTACAGTTTCTTATTGATTTTTTTTTGTGCAAACACAAGTTGTCTCTGTAAGCACTCACCAGTGTGGGGAAGCGATTAAGAATGCTGGGTTAAGTTCTGGTCACCACCTTACCAAAAGGGATCTATTTAGCCTTGAACAATGAAGAATTAGGGGGGTCTTTAACATCCTAAAAGGAGTCGGCAAAGTTTGCCCTAACCAATACTTTAAGCACAGCACAGAAACCAGGAGCATAAAGTGGAGATCATGACACAAATGAAATGAAAGCAAATTTAACCATACAAAGTTGTAATTATGCAAAACAGAAGGGCACAAAGAATATCCCACATGTTGCTCAAAAACTTTTAGAATTGAATTTGGTAAAATCAATTTGATCATTTACACTACTGATAGATTAAGAGAAAATAAAATGTAAAAAAGTTTAATCCTTTTCTCCTTGTTGAAAAAAAACAGTAAATGATAAGAGCTGTTCGTGGAACTTGGTATACTTATAAGGATTGAGATGAACAAGGGAATGTTTGAACACAAACAAAGAACCAAAACGATCAGACATATAAAGCTGTATTATATACAAGTTATGAGGGGTGGGGCACCGCTCTGCCATGTATTTATTACCTTAAGTCAACATTTTATTTTGATATTTGTATTTTATTATTACAAACACTTTTCATGGACCCTGGCTGCAACTCACATTCATCAAAGGTGAATTGCCTGTACTACTGTCACACTATCATATAGCTCACATTCATCAAGGGTGAATTGCTTGTGATACTGTCACTCACAGCTTACTGTGCCTATGCCTCAGTAACACAGCACTGGCTAGCTGGAAAGGTTTTTTTATTTTTTATATACCATAGAAATGCCCAGGCTGTGAAAAACGACTTAATTCATAACTCATCTTTATTTTTATCCAACGATATGAAGAAGTGTTTAACCTTTCAGTTCTCAGCTTCTTACTTCGAGTGTATTCTATCACTGCTTGGGACCCATTGCTCATGGGATGTGCTGTTAACACTGACTCACAAACACAGGTGCACATAAAGCACATTTAATATGCATTGAAAACAATGCTGTATTTTCTAGTTACACTCTAATCTATCGTTTGTTTTTGGACACAGCTTAGATTACAATTTTTGGATTATGAGGAAAATGTTAAATGTAGAACAAGGGGATGCATTATTATTATTATTATTATTATTATTATTATTATTATTATTATTATTATTATTATTGAAGTAACTGAGTTAGGATATGTTTTTTAATACTTCTGGTACTAGTAAACATTAGTTAGTATGCACATTTGGACTCAGTTGGTATTTAATTTAATTAAAGGTTAACTGTTTCCAATTAAGCATTGTTCATTTTAGAACAGCTGCGGTACATTGCTTTTCAACTACACCCCAGCATCACAAACTTCAGGGCTGATCTGAAACATGAAAGGTGTCTAAAAAGTAAAAACGGTTATCTTAAATAATATAAAACTGATATTTCATACCTGTGTTTTGTAATCTATTACAGGTCATCTCATACTTTTCAGTGCACCCGTGTCAGGTTTCAAACACGTACGCGGATATCAGAAGACCGGCAGCAACACAATAAGAGCACATTCACATTGGAAACACCTTGGAATCCATTACTTCCAGAAATGATGACGTATGAGAGTCCTATATATTTAAATGATTCATACAATTCTTTTTCACAGCAGCTGTAAAGTTAATGAAGCCATGTTCCAAATCACAGCTCCATATACATCTTAAATGAGCTCTAGATTGCACAGGCTGGAACTATAACAATGTCTTTGAATATAACGAAACCCTGCGCTTACATATGTCAAAATTGTCCAATGAATGTGAATATTTCTAAATACTGCATTAACAAATTGTGCTTGGCAATAAAGCAGCTTTTTGTCCATCAAGATCACAGCAAAGGCAATCGCTTGGGCTATCTTTTTCTTAAAGGGAATGTCAGTTGCTCCTGATTTGCTAGCATCTTCTGACTCCCACTCTTTCTCATTGGTCACGCTAATGGAATTCCACCAGTGCCCAGCTCAAACTCCTATCAAAATCACAACATGAAGGGGACACGCAATCCAGCGCAAACATAAAGTGCTTTGACCTTAGAAATCTAATCTTACTCTACATTGCAGTATGAAAGGTGAAAACATCATTAGCAAAAGTTGCATTTTGACAGTAGTATATTTTGTGTTTTTTGCTTTGTAAACGCACTTCACCATGTGGTTGCTATAAAGCCTCTTGCCAACATTAGTTCCTGTTCAGCAATTCTAGGAGTCAGTACTTTGACTTGCCAACACTTTTTACATCCTGTTTAATCTCCACTTTGATCCACTGTAATCCCATTTCTAATGTGCTATCCAAGGAATCTTCCAGCCAAGATCTGCAAAAGTCTCCCTAATTCCCTGCTCCCTAGGGAAGATTTACATCAGGAACAATACACAGCCCTTAAAGAGATGCCCCAATCCAACTGACGTTCTGCTCATGTCTAGATCATTAACAACAACATGTGAAAAACGTCAATGAAGAAATACAATATTACAATAGCATTAAGATATACAATATTACAATAGCATTGTATTGAAGATATACAATATTACATTAGCATTGTATTGAAGATATACAATATTGCAATAGAATTTTTGCCATAGACCACTTTGGATTAAAATCCAATTTATGTACAGTAAATTAATTAGCTGTAATTACACATCCAGTATTATTTATAGCTAGCGTATTTACGTGTTATTGTTATGTATGGACAAATGAATGTGCCCTATAAACCATTAAATCAAGAGCCTTTCTTCCATTTCATATACAGTAGTTTCACTGACACAAAAAATATCTATCCTTTGTAAAGTTTATCATCGTAAAAGTATAGAAAAGTGTAATAAGGCACAGTAAGAGTATGGTAAAGCATAGGTAAGCACTGTAAATCCTAAAGAGATATGGTAAGCAAATATAAAAAAATAAAAAAAATAAAATCATGGCTAACCCTGTTAAACGAGGTGAAAAGCATGGGATCCAATGCTCAACTGAATGAATCTAGATCAACTGAATGGATCACAATGGGTTTTATAGTGCACGTGTTACTAAATCTGAAATATCCTGATCTCTGCTTTCCGCAACTCATATCTATGAAACCATTTGAGATCCTCAAACAAATATTGGGACAGTTAATACAACTTGCCATGGGGTTTTTGTTTGCCTGTTGTACCCACACTAAACATTTTAATGAGCTTAAATTCTTATCATTTTCCAGGAATGCAGAATGGTAGGAATGCAGAACGCTAGGTTAACAAATACATGCAGACGATTTTAATTAGAAATCCATCTCACAAGTTCAATGGTACCCCAAACAATATCCATTTACTAGCAATGCAGTATTGCTTGAGAGGATTCTGAAAACTTTGTTTTATTAAAACCAGAGAAACAAACACACTCACATACACACACACACACACACATTATATATATATATATATATATATATATATATATATATATATATATATACACACAGTAACCTCCAAAATTATTGGCACCCTTGATAAAGATGAGCAAAAAAGGCTGTATAAAATAAGCAACACAGGTAATGAGCTATATTTTATGCTCAAATATATGGGAAAACCATATTCATTTATTCTAATACAATTGCTCAGAGAAAAAGTTTTTTTTATTAACAAGTAATAAACAATTTTCTCAAAAAGATAGGTGTCAGAATTATTGGCACCCCTAAAGATTCTTATAAATAAAATCAAACAAAATTAAATCTGCATTAACATTCTACTTTAAGTTCATCTCAGTCTTAAGGAACTGTATTGTGGCCTTCCATGGTTTCCTGTTTCACTGGGGTATAAAAATGAGGTAACACACATGAAATCCATTTGTCATCCATCACCATGGGGAAAGGCAAAGAACTCACAAATGAAATGGTTGTTGACCTTCATAAATCAGGCAATGGGTACAATGTTCCAGTGGTAAACTTGCCTGGTAGAGGACGCAAGTGTATCTTGCCCCCACGCACAGTGAGGCAGATGGTTCGGGAAGCAAAGGGAAATCCAAGGGTCATAGTTGGAGAATTACAGAACTTGGTTGCATCTTGGGGTCACCAAGTCTCCAAATCTACAATTAGACGCCAGAAAAAGCCTTTATTGAGAGCAACCAACAAACGTAAGCGCCTGGAGTTTGTTAAACAGCATTGGCACTTCGACTGGAACCAGGTGCTATGGTCAGATGAGACGAAAATAGAGCTCTTTGGCCAAGCACACCAGCGGTGGGTTTGGCGTCGAAAGAAGGATGGGTGTGCAGAAAAGAACCTCATAGCTACTGTAAAATATGGTGGTGGATCTTTGATGTTATGGGGCTGTTTTGCTTCCATTGGTCCTGGGGCCCTTGTTAAGGTCAACGGCATCATGAACTCTACCCAGTACATTTTAGCCAAAAACCTGGTTGTCTCTGTCAGGAGGCTGAAACTTGGCTGCAAGTGGATCTTCCAGCAAGACAGTGACCCCAAGCACACATCAAAATCCACAAAGAAATGGTTAATGGACCACAAAATCAACATTTTGCAATGGCCATCTCAGTCTCCGGACTTGAACCCCATTGAAAACCTGTGGTTTCATTTGAAGAGGGCAGTCCATAAGCGCAGACCGATCCAGTGGTTAAAGAAAAGGGCTTGTAACCAGGAGGTCCCCGGTTCAAATCCCACCTCAACCACTGACTCATTGTGTGACCCTGAGCAAGTCACTTAACCTCCTTGTGCTCCGTCTTTCGGATGAGACGCAATTGTAAGTGACTCTGCAGCTGATGCATAGTTCATACACCCTAGTCTCTGTAAGTCGCCTTGGATAAAGGCGTCTGCTAAATAAACAAATAATAATAATATCAAGGATCTGGAAAGATTCTGTATGGAGGAATGGTCTAAGATCCCTCCCATTGTGTTCTCCAATCTCATTAAACATTATAGAAAAAGACTTGCAAGGGGAGGGTGCACAAAGTACTGAAAACAAGTGTCAGTACAGGGTTTTGTTTTTTAAAACATCTTGAATCTTGAACATCTTTGCTATGTCATTATTCCTCTTATTGTAGTTTTCCTGACACAAGTGGTTGCCATAGCAAGCACTGGACTCTCAGCTGTCTCTAATAATGTCTCTGTTGCCATGCCTCCCAATGCATTAGCCGACCCTTGGACTCCAGCACACAGCTTGCCCCCAATTCAATATTGAAAGTAAACTAATTAAGCTACCTAGTAAAATACAGTTAGAAGGTAGCTGTTAGTTGAAAAAAAAAATCATGCCTATTTATAGTTTTGCAAAAAGAAAATAAATATTGAACCAAGGGAAGGAGCATTCTTCATTCAATGAAAGTTAGAAAATGTCAGTGATATGAAAACCAGTGCTCGCACACACAGAGGGTCCTCATTACACCAGTATGAAAACCAGTGCTCGCACACACAGAGGGTCCTCATTACACTGATATGAAAACCAGTGCTCGCACACACAGAGGGCCCTCATTACACTGACATGAAAACCAGTGCTTGCACACACAGAGGGTCCTCATTACACCAGTATGAAAACCAGTGCTCGCACACACAGAGGGCCCTCATTACACTGACATGAAAACCAGTGCTCGCACACACAGAGGGTCCTCATTACACTGATATGAAAACCAGTGCTCACGCACAGAGGGTCCTCATTACACCAGTATGAAAACCAGTGCTTGCACACACAGAGGGTCCTCATTACACCAGTATGAAAACCAGTGCTCGCACACACAGAGGGTCCTCATTACACTGACATGAAAACCAGTGCTCGCACACACAGAGGGCCCTCATTACACTGACATGAAAACCAGTGCTTGCACACACAGAGGGTCCTCATTACACTGACATGAAAACCAGTGCTCGCACACACAGAGGGTCCTCATTACACTGACATGAAAACCAGTGCTCGCACACACAGAGGGCCCTCATTACACTGACATGAAAACCAGTGCTTGCACACACAGAGGGTCCTCATTACACCAGTATGAAAACCAGTGCTTGCACACACAGAGGGTCCTCATTACACTGACATGAAAACCAGTGCTCGCACACACAGAGGGCCCTCATTACACTGACATGAAAACCAGTGCTCGCACACACAGAGGGTCCTCATTACACTGATATGAAAACCAGTGCTCACGCACAGAGGGTCCTCATTACACCAGTATGAAAACCAGTGCTTGCACACACAGAGGGTCCTCATTACACCAGTATGAAAACCAGTGCTCGCACACACAGAGGGTCCTCATTACACTGACATGAAAACCAGTGCTCGCACACACAGAGGGCCCTCATTACACTGACATGAAAACCAGTGCTTGCACACACAGAGGGTCCTCATTACACTGACATGAAAACCAGTGCTCGCACACACAGAGGGTCCTCATTACACTGACATGAAAACCAGTGCTCGCACACACAGAGGGCCCTCATTACACTGACATGAAAACCAGTGCTTGCACACACAGAGGGTCCTCATTACACCAGTATGAAAACCAGTGCTTGCACACACAGAGGGTCCTCATTACACTGACATGAAAACCAGTGCTCGCACACACAGAGGGCCCTCATTACACTGACATGAAAACCAGTGCTCGCACACACAGAGGGCCCTCATTACACTGACATGAAAACCAGTGCTTGCACACACAGAGGGTCCTCATTACACCAGTATGAAAACCAGTGCTTGCACACACAGAGGGTCCTCATTACACTGACATGAAAACCAGTGCTCGCACACACAGAGGGTCCTCATTACACTGACATGAAAACCAGTGCTCGCACACACAGAGGGCCCTCATTACACTGACATGAAAACCAGTGCTCGCACACACAGAGGGTCCTCATTACACCAGTATGCAAACCAGTGCTTGCACACACAGAGGGTGTTTGGCTTGCAAACATCTCAACTACAACTTGTGACAATGTTGCAAACTGGTTTAACAAACTGGACAAACATAGTCTCATGTCAATGGCACCAAGGGCAGTGAGCACTGAAGGGGACTTATTGGGCAGTGAGCACTGAAGGGGACATATTTACAACCCTTTTAGGGTTTTAAAGGTTACATTTGGTTCTAACTGTGATATTTTAAAGCCTGCTATTATAAAGGTTTACCACAGTACATTTCAGTTTCCCTGTTTTTCCCATGGAAAAACAATGCATTTACCATGTTTTTTTAATATACTTTACCAATCCGTCCTGGAATTTACAATATCTACCTATGCTTTTTTACACTTTTCGATGCTTTTACTATAGTAAACTTTTATAGTAGTGTAACAAGAACTTGGCTATCTTTATAAAGGCCCCAATTTCACATTTAGTTGGTGGAAAGGGATCTTAGGAAAATCTACATTCATGCAATAAACTGAATGTGGAGTGATTTGTCCTTTATCCTGAAGTACACGTCAACAATTAACTTCAGAACACCTTTAAAACCGAGAGTATATCTTATTGTTCGGTAACACCGTGTAACAAATTTGTTTTTTTTTTTTGGTTCCTGGGTAGTAAGTGTTATTTCCTAATTGCTTATGCCTAAAAAGTATAGAAAATGGCTATTCCCCACAAACTTTGCTTTTGTGACCAGGACAGTGATATTTTGAAATATACCTATTTTCCAGAACATTCCAGATAGATTCAGTGCTGAGTAAACTTGGAGTAACTTCTAGAACTTTCTAGAACTTTCCAGTAATATAAATAGTAGTATAAATACAGGGGCCTTAAGCCCACCAGTTCAGTTTAGTTCCAGCTACCCAAGTGGATACATATCTGCATTTTTCTGAGATGGCATCAAGAGGCTGCAAGCATCCGGCAGACGCATTTTGCTATGTCTGCGGCCAATTTATCAAGACAAGAGCGAAAAAGTACTCCGTGGAAGCATCTGCTAAGATGTGTGAGGCCTACAAGGCATATTTCAGCATGCCTATCGGGGATCAAGACAAGACAAAAAATTTCAAAATATCACTGTCCTGGTCACAAAAGCAAAGTCTGTGGGGAATAATAGCCATTTTCTATACTTTTGAGGCATAAGCAATTAGGAAATAACACTTACTACCCAGGAACAAAAATTGTGTTACATAGTGTAATCATCAGTTGAGCTGTAGTCATACTAAAAAGAGACAATGATTTCCACACAAACTGAACTGCATGTGCAAGGGCTGTAGTATGTTTTGTAAAAGAAATTACAACAGAATATCCAAGATTTCATTACTATTAGCCATACTAGTAAACGTGGAGTCTTGAATTTGAATGAATTTGAACAGATTTAACAGATTGATGTCCTTGTTTTTCTCCCATGTTGTGTTGCTTTTTTGTGTTTCTCTGATCCATCCACTTATTGGTGTTTTATAATGTGCTGCAACCCACAGTTCACATGAATTTTTACATCTACGCAGAGTTTCAATAAGAAGAAGGAGAGGAACAGGGATAAACAACAAGATCATGTTTTGTCTGCTTATTTCTGTTAATCTACAACAGATACTAAAATATGTTTTTCATGATGTTAGTGTTCAAACCTCTTCATAAAGAAGATGAAGACCCATTCACACAGCTGTGATGATACTCTCAACGTTACACAAAGTGTCTGTAGGGTCACAGGAGTTTTCCTTCACCTTTATTCTGGAGTCTAGGTAGTAACAATAGGCTTAAAGAATATTTTAACCTTAAATATTCATCAGCTTGGAGTGCAGAGCTTTTAAGAAAGAAGGAGCAAAAGCCCCTCCCTTGCCGTGACCCCTGAATCCCCCCTGTCTATGTGATGAACTCTGAGGAAGCAGAGCCGTGATACAAAGAAACATGTGCTGCTTGTCTTCCCCAGCAAGGGCAGTCACTGTCCTGGATTCCCCTTCCCTGGCCTCAAACCCCCCTTAATAAATTACAGACCCAGGAAGGTGGTGTTTAGGGGTGTCAGAGTATGAAAAGGTTTAGTTTACATCCTTTTATATACTGCATAGAAAGGGTTTAAATGTTCAGGGGAAGTGTTTAAACCTCACGTTAGCATACGTTACTCATTGTTTTGCTTTTTCATATTTCATGCTTATTTTACATTGTGACTCAGATTAAGCAGATTTTCCTGCCACAGCACTATACTGCAAGTTCATTCCAACATTATAGGTTATATAACCCAGATACAGTTTGTATGCTGCCCGTAGGAAAGGAAGATAAAGTTAAACCAAGTTACTACTTGAAAAATGAGAGGGCATAACTGGAAGCTGAGTTAAGTAAGGTTAGAACAGAAGGTAGGAAGCACTTTTTTACACAGAAAGTTATAAATGCAGCGAATAGCCTACTAGGTGAATAAGTAGGATCTAAAACCCTGGGGACATTTGCCCATTACATTAGACACACTAGTCGTAGCGAGTGGCAAGCCTTGATGGGCCGAATGGCCTCTTCTCATTCCCAAACTTTTTTTCTGTTCTTATGTTCTAATGGTGCATGTGGTTGTGCTTCCCAAGTCTTCTGAAATTACAGTGGCTCTCAAAAGTATGCACCCCCCTTGGACTTTTCCACATTTTATTGTGTTACACATGGAATCAAAATGGATTTAATTAGTTTTTGACACTGATCAACACAAAAAAAGTCCATAATGTCAAAATGAAAAATAAAATCTACAAATTGTTCTAAATTAATTACAAATACAAAACAGAAAATAATTGATTAGATAAGTATTCACCCCCTTGAGTCAATATTTGGTAGAGGCACCTTTGGCAGCAATTACAGCCATGAGTCTATTTGGATAAGTCTCTACCAGCTTTGCATATCTGGACACTACAATTTTTGCCCACTCTTCTTTGCAAAATTGCTCAAGCTCTGTCAAGTTGGATGGGGACCTTTGGTGAACAGCAATTTTCAACTCTTTCCACATATTCTCAATTGGATTGAGGGGTCATTGTTCTGCTGGAAGATGAATCTTCTCCCAAGTCCCAGGTCTCTTGCAGACTTCAGCAGGTTTTCCTTCAGGATTTCTCTGTACTTTGCTGCATCCATTTTGCCCTTTATCTTCACGAGCTTTCCAGGCCCTGACGCAGAGAAGCATCCCCATCACATGATGTTGCCACCACCATTCATCACGGGAGGGATGGTGTTCTCAGGATGATGTGCGGTGTTAGGCTTGCACCAAACATACCGCTTAGCATTGAGGCCAAAAAGCTCTATTTTGGTCTCATCAGACCATAGAATCTTCTTCCACTTGGTCTCAGAGTCTCCCACATGCCTTCTGGTAAACTCTAGCCGAGATTTGATGTGAGTTATTTTCAACAATGGCTTTCTTTTTGCTACTCTCCCATAAAGGCCAGTTTTGTGAAGCACCCGGGCTATTGTTGCTGTATGCACAGTGTCTCCCAGCTCAGCCGTGGAAGACTAACTCCTTTAGAGTTGCCATAGGCCTCTTGGTGGCCTCCCTGACTGGTGCCCTTCTTGCCTGGATACTCAGTTTCTGAGGACGGCCTGTTCTAGACAGATTCACAGTTGTGCCATATTCTCTCCATTTCTTAATAATGGACTTTATTGTGCTCCGGGGGATATTCATTGCCTTGGAAATGTTCTTATATCTTACCCCTGATTGGTGCTTTTGAAGAACCTTATTCCGGATTTGCTTTGAATGTTCCTTCGTCTTCATGATGTAGTTTTTGTTAGGAAATGTACTAACCAACTGTGGGACCTCCCAGAGACAGGTGTATTTAACCTGAAATCATGTGAAACACCTTAATTGCACACAGGTGGACTACATTCAACTAATTATGTGACTTCTAAAGACAATTGGTTGCACCAGAGCTTATTTAGGTGTGTCATAGCAAAGGGGGTGAATACTTATGCAATCAATTATTTTCTGTTTTATATTTGTTATTGATTTAGAACAATTTGTAGATTTTATTTTTCACTTTGACATTATGGACTTGTTTTGTGTTGATCAGTGGCAAAAACTCCTAATTAAATCAATTTTGATTCCCCGTTTTCCACAATAAAATGTGTACATTATGTGCATTGCTGATGGAAAAGAGGCCAAGTGTGTGCAAGGAACTCAACAACAGCTTCATTATTTAAAAAAGGCAACCCGTGATCATTCTAATTCAAAACAGATACAGAAAACAGACTTCAGCACCAACAGCCAGCAGGAGGCGAGCACGCTAATCAGCCAGGGGTAGAGTGGAAGAGGGGAGTGGGAGGATGGAACGTGCCTGTGTGCTGTGTACAGAGCTCTGAAACTGTGATAGCGGATCAAAAAAATGATTTGTTGATTATTGGGGCATTGCCTGCCGTGCTCATAAACCTATTCATGCATGAGAGATACTGCAGTTCTTGTGTAAAGTGGATATTGCAATACCATAGAAAGTTATTATCCACTTAAAAAATGTAGATAGGGAAGACCAATTTTATGTGACAGTAGAACCTGAATATCATGACCTACAGCTATGGCCAAATGTTTTGCATTTTTTATTGAGACAATTAATAAAACTATATGAACATAATTTATATATTTTATTTTACATCATATAATCAAAGAAACTACAAAATGATATTGCAAAAGTCTACTGGAAGTCATACCAATAGTACAGCATTTCATAGTTTCAAAATTTCACATTCTTTAAGTAGATGAAAAACTACAAAGCGGTATGTTAACGTGACATTATTCATCAGGTTTCATTTGTCTACAATTCTATAGGGTGATGCACTTGTGTTTGCACATATTCTCATATGAATTTGATGAGTGTACATTATATGCACATATACTGTACCCCCTTGTTTGAATGCCGGGTTGTTGTGATAACCAGACAAAGCCCTTCTCAAACTACGACAATGACCTTGTCAGCTGTACTTAGTGTCAGAGCAGAAGCAGCAGGGTCTTGCCACTGCACTCCATACCAAGGCAATGAGCCCCTAATAGTGCTGCTGCAGGGCAGTGCTGATAGGGGCAAATGGGAAGGTAATGAGAGAGACAGAGAGCAGGAGAGACAGAATGGCAGGGAGCAGCCGCATATGCTTGTTTCAGTAGCTCTTCTGTGTCAGCCAATAGTTTTATTATAACGACCAGCCCCAGGACGTTCAGTACTGTAGCAAATGTAAGACCAAGCTGTAAGCTATAAGTCAGGGCTTGAAGTTTTCAGGTCTGGATAGGTCACAAACAAAATGAGGAATCATTTCAAATACTAGTTTCTGGTACAAAACACATTGGGCCATGATTTCCAAGTGCATACAATCAGACTGTTTTACAATGTTACAAAGATAAAGACAAACAATTTAAGCACACTGTGATGAAGAACTCATAACGTATAGGTACACACACAAAACCCCACCTAAAAGACTTCAAGACTGTTTTGGTTTTAAGAAAACGCAAGCCGTAACCTGGACTCAAACGCATATTTAAATCTGCCTCCTGACCTTTGTGTGTGGCGAGGGTCTCGGTTTATTCACCAAAATATAGTTAAGAAAGAAGTGTTGGAGAGGTATACAAGGGAAAAGGTAATAAGGGACTAGATAAGGTAAAAGATAGAAATCCTGCATGTAGAGGGGTGAATAATCTTATACACAGCAAGAGGGTGGTGGGGCCTTCCGCTATTTCACTTTTTCAGGGTTCCAGTCAATCTGCATGACAGGCGCTTCGTAACATGGCTCCTTCTCCATCCCCTCCTAATTCAGTGCCTTAAAGGGATAGCCCTGCATTTGGACGTTATAAAACCATCCCCTTTAACCACCCAGTAACATATATATAATGTGAATTTCACAGAATTTAAAGTTAGTATCGGTAGCCATCTTGCTTACACTCACTTACAGATGTACAGCTGGAACTATGAAACCAATTACCTGCAAAAAAGTAGTACTTTTTATAAGCCACTATAAGCCAAGGTCTGCAGTCCGTATTTTTTGTTATGAATCAGTCAAGAAAGTAATGTTTTTGAAGCACATAGTTATTCAAGTTTTTGGCATAGAACTGTCCATCTGATATTCTCACGGCGGCATAGATTTCTCGTAAGAGTTCGTTGAGTTTGTGAAGGTCATATTTATTTACATCATCGAGTTGGATTTGTTTGAATTTTTAGAAGTCTGTGTTTAATGTTTGCAGCATCTTTGTTTTGTATATTTTGTCATTTTTTTGTTGTCTGCCATTTTGCTTTGTTGTGTGCACAGAGGAAGGATGTTCAGCGTGATGATGTAATTTGAGGGAGTTTGTAAAAAAAAACAAACTATTGACCGTTGTGAGAGGGAGAGCCCTGCCGCTGGTTCTTGCAATGATGTGTGCAGCTCGGACGCGGAACAGGAGACGCGTTGCTATGCATGAAATTGAGCTGATTGGGAGGTCCGGAGTGGCTGGGGGGCGTGCCTGGGGTGGCTGCACACAGCTCAAGAGGCGTCTGCACCACAGCTCGAGGCTACTGCACGGCAGTAGCCATGCAGACGGGCGCGGAGCGAAAGCTTGCTGTGTTGACATTGAGGAGGACAGCGTCCGCTCCATGGAGAGAACTACTACACTGCTACACAAAACCCTTCCATTGCTGGTACCCTAGTGGCAGCACCTGTGTTAATGAAATCCATCCGCCTGTGTGGTGTATCAACACCCAATGCTCTGTGTCTGATTCAGTATTATTCAATGATGACCCATGTATGTAACATCACTATTTTTTGTCATTATGATGTTTTAACCAATCACATGCCAGAATTTCTAAGGACTGATTCATATATATATATATATATATATATATATATATATATATATATATATATATATATATATATATATGTATGTATATATATATATATATTATAGTGGCGCAGTTAGGGTTGAGATGGGTGCTGAATATTAAACACCTAACTTTATACTTTAATAACTTTGGCATGGTTTGTCAGAATTGCCCACAGATTTGCATGTTCCATTGACTTGCAATGTTGTGAAAGCGTGGTTAGTTTCATGATGACCTTATGCAGTTTCTGAGATTTGGATATCCGTTTTTTAGTAAAAGTTGCCTTTTTTCCCAATACTTAACATGTGTTTTATTTGCATTTTTTGCTCTCATTTACAGGCTACACAGTCAGAATTTCTGCACCAAGCAGAGTAATGCCCACATGATCTGTGCTGAGGTAGGGCCTCTCGAAGGTTTGGTGAAAAAATATGAAATGGTTCCTGAGCTATTAATAATAAAAAGACAACCACCTAGCATCCATGACTTTTTGAAATGCTCACAGCAAGGAATGTGAAGTGTGCTTGTTACATGAGCTGTTTGCTGATTGAGTCAACAAAACTGTGTGTAAGTGATGTCAGGCCATTGGGATTTGTAGTTCTGGGGGAGCCTGTAAACAATGCAATCACACAGGCATGCGCTCCCGTTTGAACTACAGCTCTCAGGATGCATACCAAATGTGTCAGTCAGTAATACAAGGTGAATGAGCATTTAAATATATACAGTACGCAGAGTATGCAGAGCGCCACTTAATGTGAGGGCAGCAATAAATAACTTAGTGAAACGTTTAACCCCTTGCTATTGGACGTACCTGGTACGTTCTCAAAAACGCTCGATCAGTGCTGTCTAATGTACTAGGTACGTCCTAATTTTAATAATATATATATATATATATATATATATATATATATATATATATATATATATATATATATATATATATATATATATATATATAGAGAGATAGATAGATAGATAGATAGATAGATAGATAGATAGATAGATAGATATTAAATGAATGCTGGATTGCCGTTATTTTGCTTGGGATCGCTTATCGAGAAGCTCTTACTAATAATATGGTGTCTCTATTTCCAGTTTCATTATATTACACGGATACAATTTCTTTGATGTGATGTGACTCAGTTTTTAACCTAATTTATAGCCTGCTTGAATGCTAGAGCTCTGAGACATCTAGCAAATTTATAACAATCTTTATGAAGCTTTTGTTTCTGTTCAATGAGGATCGATAAAAATAAAAGAAAGATTTATTTTAATTAGGAGGTTTATTACTGTCTCGTGTTTCATGAATTAAAATTCCACATTAAAACTTATCTGCCTTTACTTGTAAGCCTGTGTTTTATATATTCCGTTAGCAAAACTGGTACCTCAGGAGAGTGTGTCTTTTATAACAAAAAAAAAATGCAAGTTGCCCACTTTTAATAAAAACAATTTTCTGTGACATTTTCAACGGAGATGCAGAATCCCATTGTAAATGCTGTTTAACATTTAATTGACTCACTTTGTAACTGCAATTTAACACCAAAAAGCAGTAAAAAACACACTGCGACTGCAGTTTAACAGTAGCCTGTAAAAGAATCACATTGTAACTACAGATTAACAGTATACTGTAATAAAATGACATTTCTAACTGCAGTTTTACACTAGACTGAAATCATTGTAACTGCAGTTTAACACCACAATGTGGTAAAATTCCATTGGAACTGAAGTCTAACTCCCACTGCAGTAAAAATATACTGTAACTGCAGTTTAACATTACATTTAATAGAATCACTTAAAAAAGTTCTGACTTTAGTGAAGAATGAGCAATATGTTAAATCCTTGCTCTCAATTGTAAAAACATTTATATTTCATGTTCATGATTTTTTTTTTTTTTACTGTTAATGAAGAGTGCATTATAAAAGGTTCATTAATACATGATAATTAAACAGGTTTTTATGGACAAAACATAAGAGGCATTGTGAGACCTTATGTCTTGTCCATTAAAACCTGTTTAAACTGACATAAAGGGCTACTACATTACGTCAAGTCACTTGTGTTGTCTCATGTGAACCCACCATAAGAGACATTTCATTTTTTACCTTACACTTCCGCATCATAGATTTAAAAAACTATGTAGATACAAATGATCAACACTGTTTTACTATTTTGCTAGAATTACTGAGTTTGCACTCTTTACATTAACATGTCTAATACAGTGTGGTAAAATGCAGCAGTCATGTATGGAACCCCTCCACAAAAGTGTCTCCTCAAAAAGCAAGGACATGCATTGCAAAAAACTTTGTTAATGCAGCGTTAGGTTTGAACTCAGTGCCACAAAAGCAAGGAAATGTGTTTTTAACCCTAACTCGCCATTCCCACCTCCACACAAGCAGCCATAGTAACCAGACAACACAAGCAACCGCAGACTGCCGTCAACAGGTAAGACATAGAACATGCAGCTCTTTCCATATGACACAAGAGACATCCATCATCATGGTCCACCAGTGCTGTAGCAATGGATATACATGCACACTTCAACACATACTTCAGGCTTCCCACTTCAGGCTGTAGAACCATATCAACTTTACAAAAATAGACCCGCTGAAACGATAGGTTGCGGATGCAACCCCGGTTCCCTGAAAGAGAAAATAGCCATCAAGTATGGGACATTGCCGTCAGGCAGTAGGGATTGGCTGAGCTTTATGTCAAAGCTGCCGATAGGCCTCCGCGCAAGCTGCCGTGTAAGCCCGCCCCCCTGGGAGCTTACTATACGCAACGCGCGGAGAGTCACTTCCTCTTTTGCCCTTCAGGCCGTGAAGGCCTCCAGAGCGACCTCGCGGCTTGATGGTTATTTTCTCTTTCAGGGAACCGGGGTTGCACCCGCAACCTATCGTTCCCTTTCAAGTCGAAAATAACCATCAAGGTATGGGAACAGTGTACCCAAGCCGTCGTGAGGGAGGATTCTCGGCAGTAGGACAGACTTACGTCATAATGCAACTGCGTAGGCAGTACATCTACACATATGCGGAGCTGCGCCTCAGCGTCTATGCTCGCAATGACACCTGTCCCAAGGTGGAATAGTCACACCATATTGCCAACCACTCTACACGTCTGCAACCTGAGGCGTCATAGAGTGCAACACAGATGCTCCAAATGACGGAGCAGAGGATTCCAGTACATTTAACCGGTAGAACCTCGTAAATGTATGCGGTGTAACCCAACTGGCTGCAGCGCAAATGTCAGACATCGGCACCCCTCTAAAGAGGGCCCAGGATGTTGCCATACCCCTAGTGGAATGTGCCTTCAACTGCCCTGGTGGCGGAAGGCCCATAGAATCATATGCTAACTGAATAGTATCCACTATCCAATGAGAAAGGCGTTGCTTAGACAACGGCTGACCCAAAGTTTTAGAACCATGGCATATGAACAGCTGTTCTGTTTGCCTCACAGTCTTTGTGCGGTCAATATAACACCTCAATGCCCGCACAGGGCAGAGCATGTGTAACCGCTCTTCCTCTGGGGAAGAAAAAGGAGGAGGATGGAACGCCATCAACTCGACTGGTTGGTTCATGTGAAACGGGGATATGACCTTGGGTAAAAAGGCCGGATTTGGACGCATGGAGACCTTAGAACCGTCTCCTGCGAAACGAGTACACTCGCCCACACGTTTTGCTGATACCACTGACAGCAAAAACGCAGTCTTAATAGACACGAACTTCATATCCACACTGTGGAGAGGCTCGAACGGTGCCTTGGTAAGGGCTTCTAGCACCACATCAAGGCTCCATGACGGTAAACTGGTCGACCTTGGAGGCCGCAAGCGTCTTGCGCCCTTTAAGAACTGAGATGCCAGAAAATGGCAACCAGGTGATAACCCGTCAATGCGTACATGGCAAGCCGAAATAGCGGCCAAATACACTTTAAGTGTAGAGGGAGACTTTCCCTCATCTAGCAGCTTCTGCAGAAACTGTAATATCACTGCCATAGGGCAGGAGACCGGGTCATGGCCCTCAGCCAGACACCAACTCTGAAACAATTGCCACTTATACGCATATTGCGACCGAGTAGAGGGCGCTCTCGCACTCTGAATGGTGGATATAACCGCCGTCGAAAGCCCTAAGGCTGACAGGCGCTCCCGTTCAGGGGCCAAGCCCATAACTGCATGAGTTTGGGGTTTGGGTGCCATAGCCCTCCTTGGGCTTGGGACAACAGGTCCGCTCGCAGAGGGATCTTCCTCGGGCAACTGTGCAACAACTGCACTAGACTCGGGAACCATATCCTCCGAGGCCACCGAGGAGCGATCAGGATCACTGTCGCTTGCTCTACCCTGACCTTCTCCAAGAAGGCGGGGAGCATCAGAATCAGTGGAAATGCGTACAGGAGCCCTGGCGGCCATTCGTGAGCCAGTGCATCGACTCCTAGGGGGCTGTCGAGGTCCTTCACCAAGAACCATAGGGGACAGTGCGTGGTCTCTCGCGAAGCGAAGAGATCGACTTGCGCTGTGCCGAACCAGTCCCAAATGTGCTCCACCACCCGAGGGTGAAGACGCCATTCGCCTGCAAGAGGACCTCCTCTGGACAGGAGATCCGCTGCGTAATTGACTCTGCCCGGTAGGTGAACCACACGCAGAGAGGCTAAACGCGGTTGTGCCCAAAGCAACAGCCGTGTTACCATCCGGTGAAGACCGGGGGACCGCAAGCCGTCCTGGCGGTTGATATACGCCACTACCGTAGTGTTGTCTGACCGCACTAACACGTGCTTGCCTAGAAGCACTGGCAAGAAGTGCCGAAGGGCGAGGTCCACCGCTCTGAGTTCCAGAGCATTGATGTGGGCCGACCTCCAGGGTCCTGACCACACTCCGCGAGTCCCCGACCCGTTCCAGACTGCTCCCCAACCCTGGTTGGAAGCGTCGTCGTAATAACCTCCCTTCGGAAGATGGGACCCAAGCGTACGCCCTGGCGGATGTTCGACGGAACTTTCCACCAGCGCAGTGCTTCCCAGCAGGTTCGGGAAGGCATTGAACCAGGCCTGCAGAGGTCTCTGGTGTAGTAAGCCCAAAGGAAGGGCTTGCGAGGCGGCAGCCATCAACCCCAGCATGCGCTGACACAGCTCCATGCTGACTGTTTCTCTCAACCTGAATGGGAGAGACACCGCTCCAGCGAGGCAACTCTTTGTGTCGACAGGGTCGCTGCCATGGACACAGAGTCCAGATGCAGACCCAAGAATGGGCGGATGGGCTCCGAGGGAGCTGAGACGTCGCCGGCAGCGACACGACAGATGACGGTGGGGCCGAGACGGTGTGGGACGAGCCCGAGGATGGGGAACGACCTCCAACCGCCTTCCTAGCTCTCTGGCGAAGGGTGCGTGTCTGAAACCCTGCACATATCTGGCAGTATGCCCTATCTGCCAGGGCAGATGCGGCATGGTCCGGCCCCAAGCATGCGACGCAGTCCTCATGAGGGTCACTGGCAGGCAACTTGGCCTGGCAGGTCACGCAACGGTGGAATCCAGACATGGTGGAACGCCGAAGCGTCTAGCACTGACGTCGAGCACTGAAGTGCGTGCGTCGAGCACTGCCGCGTCAAACGCCGAGGTGCGTGCGTCGAACGCCGAAGCTTCGGACACCAAGCGTCGAGCACCTGAAGTGCGTGCGTCGAGCGCCGCCACGTCAAGCACCGAGGTGCGTGCGTCGAGCGTCGAGGGTGCGTGCGTCGAGCACCGAGTGCCGAAGTGTCGAGCACCGAGGTGCGTCGTCGAGCGTCGAGGGTGCGTGCGTCGAGGCGCCAAGCGCCGAGCACCGAGCGTCGAGCGCCGAAGCGTCGAGCGTCGAGCACCGAGCGTCGAGCACCGAGCGCTGATGGAACGTGCACCAAGCGTCGAGCACCGAGCGCCGAAGCGTCGAGCACTGAGCCCCAAGTGCAGAAGCACTAAGCACCACGCGCAGAAGCGCTGCACCAAGCGCACAAGCGCTGACACCAAAAGCGCCGGAGCGCAAGCGCCGAAGCGCGAGTAGCGAGCGTGGAATGCTTGCACAGACGCCTACGCGTCAGCTGACCCGCCAAGCGGAGACGCTAAGTGCTGGTACGGTGTCTGATGCTGTGCAATACCTACCTGATGGTGCTGGGGATTTTGCACGTTGGTGGTTGTCTTCCTCTGAATAGTGAAAGGGAAAAAGAAAGTAAGAGGTGTAGTACAATACCACGTGGCGGGAACGCACTGCGGTGGGGAGGAACACTGCAGAGCAGACTACACGCACACACACGGTCTAGCCTAAGCTAAGCCTAAGCTAGACCGAGGATGCAAAATGCACGGGCCAAGGCCAACGCAACACGCGTCCGAACAAAATAATAACAATATATATATGACAATATATATACACACAAATAATATACAAAAACCCAAACACAATAATAATAAGAACAGAGGAAAGACGGAGAGACCACGAAGAAACGCGATGCCGAAGCAAAGCGAGAAGGAAATATATAATGTAAAAACAATATATAATCCTAATAATAATAATAATAATAATAATAATAATAATAATAATAATAATAATAATTACTCAGAAGAGTATAAATGAAATAAACTCGGAGAAGGGGATAAACCAGCTTCTCAAGCCTAAGCTTATTGAGTACAATCAGTTTAAGAGCTCTAAGTCCTACCGCTACTGAGGCTGAAGGCAAAAGAGGAAATTACTCTCCGCGCGTTGCGTATAGTAAGCTCCCAGGGGGGCGGGCTTACACGGCAGCTTGCGCGGAGGCCTATCGGCAGCTTTGACATAAAGCTCAGCCAATCCCTACTGCCTGACGGCAATGTCCCATACCTTGATGGTTATTTTCGACTTGAAAGGGAACCAGGTTTATTTAGTGAAAGAAAAAAATTAAGAAAAAAATGACTGGAATGAGTGAGGGGTACTTTTGTATGGCGTACTCCATCACTAAATTCTTGTAGTTCACATTTAGAGGATGCCACAATTATAAATAATTTGCTTTATTTATGTATTCATTTAAGATTGAGTAATTTAGTTTGGTATGTAACTATTCACAAATTACCATTTTCAACATCCTTAAATTTACAATTTGGAGGTACTGTACAGCTACAACTACGGTACTAGAAAACAAGTTCCATAATTAAAAAAAAAAAAGGATTTTTTTTTTTTTTTTTAAATCGGATTTATATATATATATATATATATATATATATTACCTAACGCTTTTTTTGGTTATTTAACCTTCTTTACTGACATTTTGTAAAGTGTTGTTTTATGGTCGTATACCATCATAAACAGTGGTTTAACATTAAAGTTAAAAATACATATTTTACCTTCATTTTTAAAGTTATTTAACCTTCACATTTACGGACATTTTTTTACAGTGTATTCATACCTTACAAGTTACAAGAACAAAGTTTCACGAGTTGGTTGGGGCAAAACGGCCATGTTAATGTTATGAATGGGTCCACATTTATAATGCTCTCGAATTAGGCGATCGAATTAGCAGTCACTTAATAGGCAAGCAGGTGGAACTATTTTTAAGGAACTGTATTTTACAGTGTACGGTTTTCCTGGCTGAGACGGGGATATCCAGCCAAAGGGATCACCACTCGGCCACAGTGTAGCTGCACTAGTGATCATGAGCTACACAGGTAAATATTGAGTCACCCTTTTCATCAATCAGCATTTATTTCTACATGTTTTACTCATTCAGGGACATAACATACCTAAATGTTTATTATTAAACAAATGTGAGTTTAAATTATTAAATTATTATTGTTTTGACATGAAAGCTGAACATTAATATCAGCAAAGAACAAAGTTACTTGTTTTTAATGAGAAAACAATTGTAGCCAACATTTTCACAAAACTAAAATCAGGCTTGCGTGACTGTAAAATGCCACTTTTTGATATATGTACTACTGAATGGAAGATTTTGGTGGGAATTGAACTGGAACTTGTTCATGGCCACCACGCAGCAACATTACCCTTATTTTTAATTCTAAAACCCAACATTATTTAATTTTTAATAACGGTCTGACACTCTCTTCCTTACCTTTTTTCTTTTAATGATGGTCTTATACTCTCTCTTCCTTCAGATATTTTTGCGAATAATAAATACAAAATATATGCCTATCTTTAAGTATTAATATTTCGTGCAGTCGTCTCTCCTGACCGCCTGCCAAGTTCATATTCACTTAACAACTTTTTTTCTTACTGCTAGGTAACGTTAGCCACGATGCAGACCCTGGTTCAAACTAATGTGTTTGTGCATGTAGGGAGAATTTATTGTGATTGTTTATAAATGTGGCCCATCCTCTGAATACTTTTCCATTTTTCCATTTTATTTTAAAGATTTTAAAGCAAACCAATGCCAATTACAACAAGGTATAATACATACATAATGAACGAAAAAAGTGGGGGGACAAAATATATAGTTTGACCCCCCATACTCAAAGTGGGGGGGCACATGCACCTTCTGCCCCATGGGTTAGGTGCCTATGCATACTGCGACAATATATACCGGATTTAAAAGTATGTACTGTATTACAGTCCATGTGTCGTCTCTTTTGGCAAGTGATATTTTCAGAATCATATCGTTCTGAATTAAAATACTGCTTCTGTTGAAAATATAGTGCTGTACCAACAAAACCGATAAGGTACATCACAATGGAAGCCTACTTATTTTAAAACACAGTCCTTTCAGACACTTATTTTTGATATTGTATCATTTTTGTGTTCCCTGAAAAACAGACAAGGGTTGGAACAGGCTAAAATGAAATAATCAGATATGCGTCACACGCATTTAACCGTCACTGAAGTCAACATTTTTAGGGTCGGATATGTGAGTGCTGACTGTATTCAAGAAATTTTGAACAAGAACAGCAAAAAAAAAAATACACTTAAGGTTTGTGAGTTGCACACGTGCATTAACAAAATGCCCTGAAAGCTTAACATAAAGAAAATAATTTTAATGAAGGACTGTAATGCAGCATAAAGATCAATAATTATGCAAAACAGGAAGTGAAAAGACTACCGTACCAAGCTGATTTTTTGTCAAATCGTAGGGTGCCTAAACTAATCGTAGGGTGCCTAAATAAAGATTTGAGTCCCAGAAGCAGATTTTTGTCTGTTGCATCTTCTTTAGCAGTTGCAACTATCCTAGATATAATTTGGTTACATTGTTTACCGTCAGGACGCATAGAAATACTTGGGACTGTATTTTAGAGAATGAATGAAATGTACTGCAGCTGACTTGACTGTAGTAAAATAAACTGAGAGCTCTACAGTGTGGATATTATAATACTTGGTATTGTGCATGTTAGAACAATGAACACATCCTTAATATTCTTACAACGTCTTAAACAAAATCTAGGTGGAGACGTGGCAGGAATATTAAGGATGGGTTATTCGCTTCTATGTGTAAATCAATATCTTTTAATGACTTTCGGTGTGGAAGATGTGTTCATTGTTCTAATGCGCTCAATGCCAAATATTTTAGATAGAAGCACTAAATGTTAAAAATGTACACAAAAATGTTGCACACGTATATGCAAAATGTGAGTTAATGCACTGATTCCAAACATAAAAATAGTGAGAATAAGAAATGACAAGCTTTTTCTTTATTAAAAAAAAAGAAGTATCAAATGTATAATAATCTGCACAAAATAAAAACAAATGCACACCCAACACCTACTTTCGAATTCATATTTTTATCAGACACCAGAAACTTTTCTGTAAATAGCACAAATCACTCTCTGCTTAAGGCTGCATTTTAACTAACTACTTTAACTAATTTAATACAGGTTTATTCTTTAAATTTGTCTCTTTTTAGGCATGTTTAAAACATTTTGTATGTTTAATATTTTGATCAGGTAATATGCAAAAGAAGCCCTGCTGATTTGACCACAGCCTGCATCAAGTAAATACCCATAATAGTGATCCTTAAAAAAATAAAATGCTGCACATAACTTTCTACAGCACATTTGGCAGAAATAAAACCATCCTACACCCCAATAACAACGGTACATCTTGTCAGGTCTGGCAGAAATGCCTGGGTTATGCATTCTCCAGTGCTGGGCTGAGCAGTGACTGTATTTTGGATTGTTATTGTTTCATAAGCACCGTGAATTTAATGAAATATGGGACCCTTTTCTCTCTTACATAAACCAATATACCCAAGTACTTAGCTATATATCACAATTATTTATATAGGTATTTTCTCTTTATTTTTATTAATTATTTTATACTGTATGCGGATATACACTTGTATTACACTCCTCCGATAGCAGGTACTGGTGTAGGCATAGATATACTGTATATAGAGCACATGGTCTGTTTTTTCCAATTATTTATGCATTTGTTTACTCAATTATTATTTTTTTTTTATTATCACTATTTAGTTTTTTTTTTTATTTACTTCTTTTTATAGTTATCTTGCTTACATAACCCTTCAATGATATTCAAAATTCTGTAACAAGGTTCCCTGTGGAGCGGGTGGGTTTGGTGGGAGGGGTGGGTGGTTATGTGTTGTCCTATGTGTTTTGCAATAAAATTATATATATATATATATATAAAAAAAATATGCAGAGCACTATGTTACATATACTAACTTATATGAAAAATACTATAAAATCGGGCCAATTTTATAACCAATCTGCATATACTTTATATATGAACATGCATGTATACACATAAAAACCAAGTGAAGAAAAAACAAGGAGGCATACAAGTGTAACATATATTGCTTTTAATATATTTAAAATATAAGTTATTTCTGTATAGGTCAACAAGTGTGTTATTATTATTATTATTATTATTATTATTATTATTATTGTGTTATGTTATAGCATATTTACATTACCCACTAGAGAATTGCTAATCACTTTTACTCAGGAACATTGACCTTGAGAAACATCACAGTGTATCCACCTCATGCACCCTAGCCTCCTACAACAACGCTGGCACTTTCTATGAAAAAGAGAAGCAGCATTGTTTCATGATCAGGATACACTGCCATCCTGTAAGAGAAATGATCTTTCTCTGGGTGAACATTCCCGAGTAAGTGCTGGGAATTGTACTCTCCATTTGATTTATGACCCAGAAGGGTCAGCAATATGTAAAAAGACATAATGCTGGGATACAGACAGCACAGGGCACAGCGCTGTGCAAACACTGTAACACTTTAAGGCAAAGTATTCCATTCCAGAGTATTGAAACACATATGAAAATGTTTACTATAATTTAAACTTTTTCATTAATAAGTTTAGATACATACTCTTTCCAATGTAAACCTATTTGACTTGCTGCTCGGGAAAACAGATTTCTGCTTTTGCTTACTTAAAAACACTGGGTCAGTGTGACGGTGACTGAGCAGTGACGTCACGGCAGAAGCAGGGACGGGAAAACACTGACACCAAGCAAGTACTGCAGTTAAAAGTAAGACGCGGCAGGCTGCCATATTATTAACAAATCACAAAAATAAATAAAAGGTTTGAACAAAAAAACACTTTGCTCACAGAGCTTAAATAAAAGGTGTAAACAGAAACAAATCTCGAACAGAAAATATATAAAACACAGGTCAGGCTAGGCAGATTGCCTTCACTGTTTCTATGTTTAATTTTTAAGTTTCTCTCTCTCAGTTCTCTCCACTTTCGCTCTCTCTGCTCCTAAAACACCCACCTCGAGTGCCGAGAGCTGCAGGCTTTTATAACAGGTGACCATCTCCCGATTAGCAACAAATTAAATCACCTAATTAATTCGGGAGATGGCCACCTTCTGCACGAGTTTTTTAAAATACCATGTGGATGGGGCTTCCCATCCACGTTACTAAACAGTATAAAATAAACAAACGGCTACACCGTCACTAAACAAAACAATACCAAAACATACGGCGCTCACCGTCATGTAAATAATAAATCATAATAAACAAACACAAAACAATAAATCTGCACAGGGGCGGAGGGGAACCCCGTTCTAAAATAAAATAAACAAATAAATACGTACAGGGCTCTCTACTGCCCTGCTACATTTCCCCCCACCCCCTTGTGCAACGCACACATGGCCCCAACGGCCACCTCCCCCCTCAGTCTCAAAGTCCCAGAAAAGTGTCCATGGGGGTGGCCATGGTGGGAGGTCCGGCACCCCCCAATTCTTCATGGCTGGCAGCTCCCTCTTCCGGGGCTCCCGCCACACACTATCCTGCTGCGAAAGTGCGGCTGGGGGAGCTGGTCTCCTGACCTCCCCTCCCTTCTTCATGGCCGGCAGTTCCCCTCCGTTGGGCTCCGGCCACCCAATTTCCGGCAGCGAAACTGCTGCGGGGGGAGCTGGTAGCCTAACCTCCCCCCTTCTTCGTGGCCGGCAGCTCCTCTCCGTGGGGCTCTGGCCACAGTGTTTCTTACCACGAAAGTGCGGCTGGGGGAGCTGGTCTCCTGACCTCCCCCCCTTTCTTCATGGCTGGCAACTCTCCATTATTATTATTATTATTATTATTTATTTCTTAGCAGACACCCTTATCCAGGGCGACTTACAATTGTTACAAGATATCACATTATTTTTACATACAATTAACCATTTGGGTTTTTTATCGGAGCAATCTAGGTGAAGTACCTTGCTCAAGGGTACAGCAGCAGTGTACCCTACCAGGGATTGAACCCACAACCCTCCAGTCAAGAGTCCAGAGCCCTAACCACTACTCTACACTGCTGCCCATCATGGGGCTCCGGCCACAGTGTAGCGACCCCAGGCGAAGCAGGATCCCCGGCGACCTCAGGCGAAGCAGGATCCTCGACGACCCCAGGCGACGGCAGCAGCAGCGGACCCTTGGGAAGCGACGGCAGCAGCAGCGGACCCTCGGGAGGCGACGGCAGCAGCAGTGGACCCTCGGGAGGCGACGGCAGCAGCAGCGGACCCTCGGGAGGCGACGGCAGCAGCAGCGGACCCTTGGGAGGCGAACTCGGGAGGGGAGCCCCTGGCCATGGAGGCGGCAGCGGGAGCTCCACTTCTCCCTCGTACCCTGTACTCTGTGCGGTGCAAAAGGCAGCCCCAGGCGATGCGAAGCAACAGGCAGCCCCAGGCGATGCGAAGCAACAGACAGCCCCAGGCGATGCGAAGCAACAGGCAGCCCAAGGCGATGCGGAGCAACAGGCAGCCCCAGGCGATGCGGAGCAACAGGCAGCCCCGGACAATCCCGGCGTGGCATCTCTGGGTGGTGCGAGGCTGGCATCTTTGGGCGGTGTGAGGCTGGCATCCCCGGGCGATGGCGAACTGGCATCCCCGGGCGATGCACGACAGGGCGGTAGCAGTCCCTCAGGAGGCGACGGCAGCAGTGGACCCTTGGGAGGGCGACTGCAGGAGGGGAGCCAGGACCAGCGACGGTGCTAGGGTTGGCCCTCTTCTCGGCCGCTGCGACCCAGTGGTTTTCCCCCTTGCTCTTTTTAGCAGCCTGTGCAAGGGCAGCTGCGGACCGCCAGCCTTCTGTTCCGGTCCATCCTGTCGTGAAGGGAGAGGCAGCTCTCCCTCTGCTGGTGGAGACGTGGGCTGTAGACATTCGGCCTCCCCCCTTTTTGGTTGTGGACGCACTAGCTCCTCCCTCTTGGGCTGTGGACATTCAGCCTCCCCCCTCCTGGGCTGTGGACGCACCGGCTCCTCGCTCTTAGGCTGTGGACACTCGGCCTCCTCCCTTTTGGGCTGTGGACGCACCAACTCCTCCCTCTTGGGCTGTGGACGCTCAGTCTCCTCCCTCTTGGGCTGTGGACGCACCGATTCCTGCCAAAACCACCCAGACGCACAGGACATCCTCCCCATTGAGTAGGCGTTCCAGAAGCAGGGATCTTCATAAGGGCAGTCCTCCTGGCCATGCCCAAACTCCCTGCAGATGACACACAGGGGGGCCTCTTCAGCTCTCCACTGCTCCTGTTCTGTGTCCCAGTATGGGGGTCCCAGCTGGGTGGGGTCCTGTGACCACCATCTCCTCACACCTCTCTCCTGCTGTTGCTTCTGGCAGCTCTTCCTCCTTCCTCCCATCCTTCCTCTTCTTCCTCCCATCTTCTTTCCTCATCCTCCTTTCTCCACACATAATAATAAAAAAAAACGAAAATAAAAACTGCAGTACCCCACTTCTGCCTGAGTCTAGGAGGCGCTGGTGATCCCACGCTGGACACCACGTGTGACAGGGTGACTGAGCGGTGACTGAGCGGCAGAAGCAGGGATGGGAAAACACTGACACCAAGCAAGTACTGCAGTTAAAAGTAAGACGCGGCAGGCTGCCGTTTTTATTAAAAAATCACAAAAATAAATAAAAGGTTTGAACAAAAAAACACTTTGCTCACAGAGCGAAAATAAAAGGTGTAAACAGAAACAAATCTTGAACAGAAAATACAGTGCCTTGCGAAAGTATTCGGCCCCCTTGAACTTTGCGACCTTTTGCCACATTTCAGGCTTCAAACATAAAGATATGAAACTGTAATTTTTTGTGAAGAATCAACAACAAGTGGGACACAATCATGAAGTGGAACGAAATTTATTGGATATTTCAAACTTTTTTAACAAATAAAAAACTGAAAAATTGGGCGTGCAAAATTATTCAGCCCCCTTAAGTTAATACTTTGTAGCGCCACCTTTTGCTGCGATTACAGCTGTCAGTTGCTTGGGGTATGTCTCTATCAGTTTTGCACATCGAGAGACTGAACTTTTTGCCCATTCCTCCTTGCAAAACAGCTCGAGCTCAGTGAGGTTGGATGGAGAGCATTTGTGAACAGCAGTTTTCAGTTCTTTCCACAGATTCTCGATTGGATTCAGGTCTGGACTTTGACTTGGCCATTCTAACACCTGGATATGTTTATTTGTGAACCATTCCATTGTAGATTTTGCTTTATGTTTTGGATCATTGTCTTGTTGGAAGACAAATCTCCGTCCCAGTCTCAGGTCTTTTGCAGACTCCATCAGGTTTTCTTCCAGAATGGTCCTGTATTTGGCTCCATCCATCTTCCCATCAATTTTAACCATCTTCCCTGTCCCTGCTGAAGAAAAGCAGGCCCAAACCATGATGCTGCCACCACCATGTTTGACAGTGGGGATGGTGTGTTCAGGGTGATGAGCTGTGTTGCTTTTACGCCAAACATAACGTTTTGCATTGTTGCCAAAAAGTTCGATTTTGGTTTCATCTGACCAGAGCACCTTCTTCCACATGTTTGGTGTGTCACCCAGGTGGCTTGTGGCAAACTGTAAACAACACTTTTTTATGGATATCTTTAAGAAATGTCTTTCTTCTTGCCACTCTTCCATAAAGGCCAGATTTGTGCAGTATACGACTGATTGTTGTCCTATGGACAGAGTCTCCCACCTCAGCTGTAGATCTCTGCAGTTCATCCAGAGTGATCATGGGCCTCTTGGCTGCATCTCTGATCAGTCTTCTCCTTGTATGAGCTGAAAGTTTAGAGGGACGGCCAGGTCTTGGTAGATTTGCAGTGGTCTGATACTCCTTCCATTTCAATATTATCGCTTGCACAGTGCTCCTTGGGATGTTTAAAGCTTGGGAAATCTTTTTGTATCCAAATCCGGCTTTAAACTTCTCCACAACAGTATCTCGGACCTGCCTGGTGTGTCCCTTGTTCTTCATGATGCTCTCTGCGCTTTAAACGGACCTCTGAGACTATCACAGTGCAGGTGCATTTATACGGAGACTTGATTACACACAGGTGGATTCTATTTATCATCATTAGTCATTTAGGTCAACATTGGATCATTCAGAGATCCTCACTGAACTTCTGGAGAGAGTTTGCTGCACTGAAAGTAAAGGGGCTGAATAATTTTGCACGCCCAATTTTTCAGTTTTTTATTTGTTAAAAAAGTTTGAAATATCCAATAAATTTCGTTCCACTTCATGATTGTGTCCCACTTGTTGTTGATTCTTCACAAAAAATTACAGTTTCATATCTTTATGTTTGAAGCCTGAAATGTGGCAAAAGGTCGCAAAGTTCAAGGGGGCCGAATACTTTCGCAAGGCACTGTATATAAAACACAGGTCAGGCTGGGCAGATTGCCTTCACTGTTCCTATGTTTAATTTTTAAGTTTCTCTCTCTCAGTTCTCTCCACTCTCGCTCTCTCCGCTCCTAAAACACCCACCTCGAGTGCCGAGAGCTGCAGACTTTTATAACAGGTGACCATCTCCCGATTAGCAACAAATTAAATCACCTAATTAATTCGGGAGATGGCCACCTTCTGTACGAGTTTTTTAAAATACCATGTGGATGGGGCTTCCCATCCACGTTACTAAACAGTATAAAATAAACAAACGGCTACGCCGTCACTAAACAAAACAATACCAAAACATACGGCGCTCGCCGTCATGTAAATAATAAATCATAATAAACAAACACAAAACAATAAATCTGCACAGGAGCGGAGGGGAACCCCGTTCTAAAATAAAATAAACAAATAAATATGTACAGGGCTCTCTACCGCCCTGCTACATATCCCCCCACCCCCTTGTGCAGCAGTGTCTTCTGGGTCAAAGCATGTTACAGTCGGTTACTGATTGATTATGTTACTGGCTGAAGCATGCCAGTCAATAAGGGAAGCGACCCCGGACGTTCAAAGCCATCTAAAAGCCTGACTTGCAAACAGAGATTTATTTAACATAGTGTAGAACCAGACTTCATGTTTTAAAATGCAAATATATGTTTGCTAAAATATGTGTTTCTTTCAAAACTGCACACATGAGACCTGTTTAATTAATGGATGTGCATGGTGGGGGAATATTTATGGAACAATTTTTTTTAGCTACAATTACTTTAAGGCTCATCATAAATGCAGTCCTCTCTGATAAAATGTCACAGTAGGTGTGACTGGTTTGCAAATGTTTTCATTCTACCAGTGATTATGTAACTTTATAAACATTTCATATTTTTTAAAAAGATGACTAATATGGGGGGCCAAACAGGCAATATATCAACTTTGAGATATATATATACTGTATATCAATCCATATATCAAACACTGATGTATATATATCAACTGTCAATCCATATATATCACACATTGATGTATGTGTCAAATATCAATCCATATATTAAATATTGATGTATATATGCTGTATATATATATAAAACATTAATGTATATATATCAAATATCATTCTATATATCAAACATTGATGTATATATATATATATATATATATATATATATATATATATATATATATATATATATATATATATATGGCAAAGTTGATGTATTGCCTGTTTGGCACCCCATATGACTAACAGCAATGACAACGTTGTTATGTTCATTGTTCCAGAAAACACATGGATTTAGAAATTCAGTATTAAAAATTAAATGACAAACATATAGGAGTACAAGTCTTTTCCAATATCTTCACAATAAAAAATACTTCTCATCAAAATATTTGTCATTGAATTTATTAAGCTTATTTTAGTGTTTATGCTTTTAGCACTGTTCAATAGTTATTGATGATAAAACGCATCATTACTAATTGAAAACATTCACACCATGGAGATTAAATGTGGGATGTGAAATGGATGTTAGTTCTGTCGAATGTAAAGAGCAGACTTTAGCCCTGAATTATGGATTGCTGTTAACAAATACAGAGCTTTTGTTTGGGCAACTTCACTTTCTCTTTTTGGAATTTTATTTCTTTTCATTTTGAATAATATCACAGTTTCTTGACACATTCAAAGCAGCTGATCCTGTGTGATAAGAAGGTCTATGTTGAGCTCAATGCATGTAGATTATTAAAGCAGTAGGAGACAGCAGGGTGTGCTGTCCTGTTCAATAATTGCACTCTTGGGTGCCTTATGAGGCACGAGACGAACCCAAGTGCCTCCAGCCACCCGAGGCATGCAATTATCAAACAGTAATGCACACCCTGGAGTAAGATTTTATATATCTCCAAACTTTCATACTTCATTGATCTTAATAGCCAGTTTCAGGTCCATTAGTGGCTTATAATGGACCTGGAATTACATAGTAAAGCAAAGTTGCCTTGTGTTTGGCAGCACTAAGCACCTAACTACAGTATGTAATTTAGTCCATTACATCACAGACAGCCTGAACGTCTCAGTACACAACAACTGCCACCTGCATTTCCACTTCAATTATACACACAATTATTTATTTTAGTCTCTCTGAATTTAAAGGGGGAGGGGGGGGGGGGGGGGGGCGATGACACTGGATACAGTACTGTGCCAACTGGCAGGCAAGCAAGCAGGCAGACACTTTGAGAGCGTCCCCTCACAGCTTTGCAAGTGAAGGAGAGAGATAACCTCAGTACTGACCTGCACACCTTGAGAGCGTCCCCTCACAGCTTTGCAAGTGAAAGAGAGAAAGAGAACCTCAGTACTGACCTGCACACCCTGAGAAAGTCCCCTCACAGCTTTGCAAGTGAAAGAGAAAGAGATAACCTCTCGTAAGTAGATCCCATCATTCAGACAGTGGTGGTTTGAACTAATGTAACTTCATGGAAGGACTAATGTAAAACTAATTTTATGTGGATTGGAGACCAAGCCTTCAAAGGCAAGTGAACTACTATACACAATTGTATGAGTCACTAATATCAATGTGATATAAACTACAGAAATGTCCTTGTATAACACGGCTTGTATCACATGAGTTTGTTCAGATGGGGTTTAATGGAGGTAGGAGAAGTTCGAAGAAGAGAAATGTTGAACTGAGAGAATCAGCCAAGGATGTAATGGCTTAAGGCTCAATACACAAAGCTTTAAGTCTGTTTTATATGCAATAAAAATACAAGTATCCATTGGCTAAAACAAAAAAAAGTAAGAAAGGGAACTATTAAAAAAAATGCATATCAATTGATTATTATTTAACCAAACCAAAGTGAAGTAGGCAGAAGTGTAGGTTAATGTGCTAATTAGTGTTATAGCTGAAACATTTGTCTACATGACTTTCTTGCTATTTTATACAAACTGGTGTTGCACTATGGTGGTTGTTGGTGCATTTTAATGGCTTGCATCTAAGCCCATTGAATTGAATAAAGAGGCAAGGGCTGGATGCTAACCTCACAGTTCAAAGACAAATGTCTTACCATTTAGCTAAGAGCAATCTACTTGTGAGGTAGAGTAAGTACATGTCTCTTGTGTCTTATGCTGATGTCACTATTATTATCGAATCAGCTGAAGATCCAATAGCATGTCTGACATCCATTACCTCTCATATAACCCAGGTTTCAACCTAAAATAAACCCTTGTTTTTGATCTACCTGTTGGAAAAGAAAGAATTGAAGTAATTTACACTTTCATATCTGTGCATTCAGTAGTAATGAACAAGTTAAATAGGTTTCATTGATGCCCACAAAGACGTGAAATGATCCCTTAGAGTCTATCACTGGATGATCACATGTAGAGGAAATAGCAGTTCCTGTTGGTAACAGAGTAATGTGGAATGATATTCACTCGTCCTTGAAGTATTCAAAGCTGAAAATTATTTGTGAGTGACAGGCAGAGGGTGTGTATGGGCCACATGTGTGTGTGTGTGTATGCTCCTTAGATCCCTGCCTTTTGAATTGAAATATTTAAGGCTGTTTTAAATTATCATAGCTGTGTCAGTGAGGCGGGAACCAGTGATAGTGTAAATAGGATTAAATGAGGGAAGCTTAGTGTTATGAATGCCCTAGGGATGCTGGTGGAGCTGAGAGGGAACAGTCTCAAAACAATCCTTTAGTCAAGGTTTAGCTGCTTCTTTAAGTTCTTACCACAAAGTTCTTGAATTTCAAAAGTAATAGAATTAATAATAATAATGAAATGCTACCAAATATGAATCCTGTTATCAGAACTCTGGTAACTTACCCTCTAATTTATTTATTTTCAGGGGGTAAAATGCAACATTACCTTGAAGTTTTAAGGGAGGTGGGAGGGGATGCAGATTTTTCTTGTTATTTTTTATTTATTTATTTATTTATTTTTTAACAAATACAAGTATTGTTTTTCACTTACTGTTATGGAAGCAAAATTGCTACGCGTATTTTCACGCATTCAATTTAAATTTAGTGTGTATTTCTGATTTTTTAATACATACAAACAGCAGGCGCGCAAATTATCTGGACCTCTGCCTGTTATTGTATTCATTATGCATTCTTTCACATTCATTTTAAAATTTTTCATTTGGTTTGGATTTAAAGTTAATTTTTAGTTAAAGCCACAATTGTATTTTACATTTTTATTGCATTATTTTGAAATCCAGTTTCATTAAAACCCAAAAAGGAAAGAAGTAATGTGTTTTACATCGGAGTATCAGTCTGTTTGTGGACAGCTCTGAATGAATTTTCTGTCTAGGCAGTAACCGAAGGAGGTACATCACTTTTTCATTGTCTTGCATTTTACAAAATGTTGCACTCTTGCTGTGTATGTTTTTCTCTTATCTCTTCTTGTATTCCTCAGTGTAGATTGTTTGCAGTAAACTTATTTGAAAAGTATATCAGCTGTAAACCATTTCTGTAAATGTATTCAGTTAGTAAATTGACTCATATGTTATACACATTTTTTATTTATCAATATACAGCCTTTAGTTTGGAGCTCAGTGTTTTCATGCTGTATTTGTCTAAATGGCCAGAAATACTAGCTGCTGAGGTGAATAAAACAATACCCAACTAGAGAGCTGAGAATGCAGTGTATTAGTGTTCATTAATAATGAGCCAGGTGAAAACTGGGAGTGGAAAAAGTCAACGAGGCCTCAGACTCAATGGGTCAATCTCCTGGTTAAGTAAACAAATAAATACAAAATAAAATATGTCAATCTTACACATATCTAAAAAAAAACACCTTTTTAATTGTGAAGAAGTTTGGTTTGGGCATTCATTGGTACATGTGCATTACTGGTATACAATGTTTGTAAATCACTTGGGCTTGATTTCTTGTACAGTACAATTCAACCTGAATAAACTGTTCAAACATAAATCTTTGGGTGCCAAGGCATTAGAGCAGGTGGCCAGAAAGGTATGTTTTTGTTTTTTTTTCCTTTTGTGTATTTAATACTTTTGGCATATGATTCATTGCACCATCATTTTATTGTGAAATTAACCAGAACAAAACCTGGGATGGACGTGTCTGTTAATAACATAATGTTGCTGTTTGTTAACATTATAACTGGGATGGACGTGTCTGTTAATAACGTAATGTTGCTGTTTGTTAACATTATAACTGGGATGGACGTGTCTGTTAACATAATATTGCTGTTTGTTAACATTATAAATGGGATGGACGTGTCTGTTAATAACGTAATATTGCTGTTTGTTAACATTATAACTGGGATGGACGTGTCTGTTAATAACGTAATGTTGCTGTTTGTTAACATTATAAATGGGATGGACGTGTCTGTTAATAACGTAATATTGCTGTTTGTTAACATTATAACTTACAGGGTGAAGTTTGGTCTTCATGCCCCTCCGTTGTTCGGTCTTTTTGGGCCTGAATCCCCATGCTTGACTGCTCTACGGAATAACCACAGAGTACATGCTTCCCCTTTATACTCAGACTGTTTCATTGTATGCTGCTTGAAGCCGTTTTAAGCAAACCCTTGTCTTGACAAGGCAGTTGAGGACATTAATATACAGCTAAACCCAGTAGCCATAGCAACCACATTATTTTATTTAAATAGATTTTCTGCGTGTGAGTTTGTTTAAATATAACCTTGGGGAATTAGATGCTAATAAAATGTTTACAAATGACAGTGCTAGAGTTGAAGGTAGAGCACATGGATGACTTTAGTGTATGTGTAAGGCCATTTTATAATTCATTATTTTTATGTATTCATACTAATACTTGTTTTTTACATTTATTATTACAGTATGCAATACACATTTAACATGTTTAAATACTCTAGAGTGGAACACATTGCAGAAAGCAGGTAAGCACCTTTAATAAATGACCTTAACAATATTAAACGTTTTAATTTGTGTTTAAATACTCGAGTGGAACACATTGTGCATCAAAAGGTCAATTTTTTAAGTTCTGTTTGACCAGATATGTAGCATCCTGTTTACAAGTTATCATGTATATTTCTTAGTTACAAGAGTAATTATGACAAGTATTTATTATTGTATTTATTTTTTAAAAGATACATACATATCATAGAAAATATTTGAGTACCACTTATACCACTGAAGTTAAAAATGTATTTAATTTGTAAATCATATTTTTCATAGACATAAGAAAAGAAATCCCATATAAACTATTTTTGGGTCTGTTAGTACAGTAACACACTGTAAAAAAGCCTGAGGGAGTTGCTGTGTCCAGAATCCTCCAGCTGAACAAAGCTCTCAGCTCCAATTCTCTCTACCCCGCCAGTGCCAATATTTGCATTCTGCCTATACTTCAAACCACACGACAGCCAGCATCCCAACCCACTGAACTGCACAGCCCAGGGGTTCAGAGGCAGAGAACAACCCAAAAACAGAGATCAAAGTCAAGGGTTCAAATTGGGAATTTTCCCTACAAGCCAAAAAATGCAACAATGTTTCACCATGGAACTACTGTACCATAAGGTATATTTCCAGAAATGAACTTGTCTATTACCCCATTTCTCCATGTGTTTTTAATCTTGTGGGCCACTATTTTTAAGGTCATTTTTCTTATGCAGCTTTTTTTTAATTATTATTATTATTATTATTTATTTCTTAGCAGACGCCCTTATCCAGGGCGACTTACAATCGCAAGCAAATACAAATACATTCAAGTGTTACAATATAAGTCATACAATAAGAACAAGAAATACAATAATTCAAGTGTGACAAACCACAATTCAATAATACAGCAGATAATAGTGAAAGTTACATCAGGATATGATTAAATAGTGATAGTTACATCAGGATATGATTAAGTACAAAATACTACAGATTAAACACTTGGCAGATTACAATATTCTGAGGTACAGGATTAAATGCAGTAAAATAGGGGGCAGATAAGAGCAAAATAAAGCATATTTAAATGAAGGGTGATAGTGTCCCAGGATACAACAGAGGAGTTCTACAGGTGCTGTTTGAAGAGGTGAGTCTTAAGGAGGCGCCGGAATGTGGTCAGGGACTGGGCAGTCCTGACATCTGTAGGAAGGTCGTTCCACCACTGCGGAGCAAGGGTGGAGAAGGAGCGGGCTCGGGAGGCAGGGGAGCGTAGCGGAGGTAGAGCCAGTCTTCTAGTGCAGGCGGAGCGGAGAGGTCGAGTGGGGGTGTAGGGAGAGATGAGGGTCTGGAGGTAGCTGGGTGCAGTCTGATCAAGGCATCTGTAGGCTAGTACAAGAGTCTTGAACTGGATGCGAGCGGTGATCGGGAGCCAGTGGAGCGAGCGGAGTAGTGGAGTAGCGTGGGCGAAGCGAGGTAGAGAGAACACCAGGCGAGCAGCAGAGTTCTGGATGAGCTGGAGCGGACGGGTGGCGGACGCAGGGAGGCCAGCCAGGAGGGAGTTGCAGTAGTCTAGACGGGAGAGTACCAGGGCCTGGACCAGGAGCTGGGTAGCATAGTTGGTGAGGAAGGGTCGGATTCTTCGGATGTTGCTCAGGAAGAATCTGCAAGTGCGTGCCAGAGTGGAGATGTGCTGGGAATAAGAGAGGCAGGGGTCCAGGGTGACTCCAAGGTTCTTAGCTGAGGAAGAGGGAGAGAGTGTGGTAGATTCCAGAGGAACAGAGATAGAGAGATCAGAGGAGGGGGAGGAGGAGGGAAAGAAAAGGAGGTCAGATTTAGAGAGGTTGAGTTTGAGGTGATGCGAGTGCATCCAGGAGGAAATAGCAGACAGACAGGTAGAGATACGGGAGGAGATGGTGGAGTCAGAGGTGGGGAAGGAGAGGAAAATCTGAGCATCATCAGCATAGAAATGGTATGAGAAACCATAGGATGCGATGAGGGGGCCCAGGGAGCGGGTGTAGAGAGAGAACAGGAGAGGACCCAAGACTGACCCTTGGGGGACTCCAGTTAAGAGAGGGTGAGGTGTGGAGGTTGCTCCACGCCAGGTTACCTGGTAAGTGCGGTTGGAGAGGTAGGAGGAGAACCAGGCCAGAGCAGTGCCAGAGATCCCCAGGTCAGCAAGAGATGATAGTAGAATAGAGTGATCAACAGTGTCAAAGGCAGCAGAGAGGTCTAGGAGAATTAGGACAGAGGAGAGAGAGGCAGCTCGGGCACACTTAAGTGAGTTGGTGACAGACAGAAGGGCGGTTTCAGTGGAGTGAGCAGAGCGGAAGCCAGATTGGAGAGGGTCAAGCAGAGAGTGGTTGGACAGGAAAGCAGAGAGCTGGCGGTGTACAGTCCGCTCGAGGGTTTTGGAGAGGAAGGGTAGGAGGGAGACAGGACGGTAGCTCTGGAGGGAGGTGGGGTCGAGGGTAGGTTTTTTGAGGAGGGGAGCATCATCTTTAAAGAATAACATGTTGTAATATTTATCACAATGCTAAACAACACACTGCAGACTGAAGCTCACATACAAAGGAGGAACACTCCCCTTAGAATTGTGCTTACATGAGGTGAAACTACTTCCACATGAAACATTTACTATAATGAACTCTAATGCTCAGTTGTTTAGATCCTATAATTGTTACGCTTTTAGTACCTTTAATGGCAATGTTTCTGAATGGGGAATAGTAACATGAGCACAGCTAGATGTGTACCTGTGGTAGAACTGTCATTTGTTAACTATATTTGAACGGTATAAATCAATGCACACTGATTATGCATTGCCGTATCATATTATCATATCAATGTGATGCCGTATCAAGACTGCTGTACGGTAAACATTGTTTTCCAAACCTGCTGTTTTGCCTTTGGTAATGCTGTTGTTTCCCAATGGTATTTTTCAAAATGCACATTTTACCTGACAGGTCACTATAATACCCTTTGTATTTGCAAATAGTTTTAGAGAGTAAGTCGCTTTACTTTTCATTGCCTTTCTCATTGCTGTTTTCTTATGGTTGTCATTATCTGGAGTGGTTCTTATTGCAGTGACTGTAATATTGTGTTTGTGTCAAGGGGCTTTCAGGTTCAGCAGCTGCTCTTTAGTTCTAGTTGTCTGTCATACACATATATACAGTATAATCTAACTAGACCAGCCAAGGTATACAGTACAGTAAGAGCCAGCACCATCGAGTGAGCTTCTGCTTACAAATATATAAAAACACTGGCTGATCTCTATGAGAGGTTGTTCAATTCAAAATGAGTACTTCAATGGATAAAACATTTACCACATTGTGTATAACACATAGTAGAATGGATATATCATGATGCAAAATAGATATGAGGTATAACAAAATGCATATAACATACAGCACAATGGATATGACATGAATGGATATATACACTTAAATAGATATAACATGTAGCAATATCAATATAAAATAAGGTGGAATGGCTATAATCTACATCAAAATTAATGCAACATTTCTCATAGAGAAATGAATATAAAATATAACAAAACAGATGTATAGCAAAATGAATACAAGATATAGCAAAATGAATATGACATACCGTGCTACGCACCCTGTTATAGTGCGGAATCGGTTATAGCATGGTAAGGTTATGGCTCCCATTTCCCCCATAATGCAATCTGACCCAGGAACGGGTTTTATTGGTGTTTTACATTACCGTATTAAGTTGAAACTGGAACATATAATACTTATAAAGCTCCCGTGTTTGCACTCTATTTTTTTTTTCTAAAAGTAAAAACAAACTGTCCGATAATGTTACAAAACAAGTACGAAACAATACAAGTGTGTATAAACGTCCTTGGATTCTGTTATTTATTTACAGTTTACAACATTTATTATAAAAAATATATAATTTAAATGCTGTATTCCTTTGAATTTAAGACACCCTCGAATTTAAGACGCAGCCCAAATTTAACACCCTCATTTTGAGGAAAAAATAAAACATCAAATAAATATGCACTTACAAAGATACAACCTCAATTACGCTGTTGTATCATACAAGACTGTCACGAAACAGTGTTGTTGTAGATTAACCACAGAGCTTGTTTATTGTGCTGCGCACTGTATAATACTTAAGATGGTCTCGTCTCACTACATCACACATCCTGGCAACAGCAAGCATGACATCAGGCAACATGTAACCCAGCAACCACAAAAGCATTTACCACATTGAAACACAACAGTCAGAACCTGTTTTTCTCCCAATTTGTGAACTATGGTATTGCTTGGCATGTCGAAAAATACAGGGGTCTGATCAGCATTTCTGATCTGTCTAAACTGGTCCTGTTTGTTAGAAACAATGAAATTGTAAAAGCTTCTCTTGGTATTCCTCAGGAAGCTAATGACGCTTCTTTGTAAATGGCTGCCTGTATAACATGGATGATTCGAAATAGGGCTGAAGTTTTTGTTGTCTTATCTCAGCAGCAAGTTACATTGCTGCTTGTGTATTCGGGCAGGCATCTTTGTTGTCTTTTCTCGACAGTCAGGCACATTGCTGTTTGTGAACTCAGGTAGTCACGTCTTTAGTTGCCGATTTTAACACTAGAACGACCAAGGTAGTCATTTTGACCCTTTTTGGAATTTAAATTTAAATTATTGTGCATGTGTTTAAGATAAGGAGCTGTGCTTTCCTGACTTGTCCTAAATATATGTACTAATTACCCTGACAAAGAAAGAATCGCGTAGCTGCAAAAAATAGCGAAATAAAATACTGTCATGCCTATTCCGACCAGGAGCGGTCAAATTGACCGATACATATAAAACATATTATAACAATTAAATGTTGTGGTATTATTTGTATTTATCAGTCTGGACTTGCAGCCATGTACTGAAGTTTGATTATATCAGTCTGCATTCCTCAAGTGAGCGGTGTGTTGACATTTCTATTGTTTCAATGAGCCTCCTGATAGCCCATCAATCAGCCTTGACAGCTCACGCCACCAGGCTGTCTGCAATCTGGTTACTATAAGTTATGCACATTATATAACTGTATATACACAAATTTGACTTTGTAAACGATTGTAAATAAAGCCCATTCTGTTCAAACATTTATTTATTCATGTAATTTCGATTTATAATACCGGATTCAGGGGGCGTAACGTTGTCGTTAAGACAAAAGTGTGGGAGGCTGTTGCCCAGGCAGGGGCGAAATTACAAGCATTATTGCACAGAGTACTTTTAACATTAGGTAGATAGATTAAGTTTACAATTATGTATGCTTAAAATACAAAAGATAGAGCACAGCACACAGTCACGATAAAGAATCAAGAAGTGCAGTTAACATATTTAAAATCTGGTGAAATATAATTCGAAGCTTCTGCAGTATGTCCACTGTTTTGTCATTTCAAATCTTTACACAAAACAGACATTAAAAACTTTAAAGCAACAGTGTCTAGTGCAAAACATCATGAAAAAACACACATTTGTAGGTGAAAAAACACACATTTGTAGGTGAAAACTCAAAACTAAAAAGTTTCTACATTTAAAAATATAAAGCACATGACATTTCCGGTCCACTAAAATAAAGGGCTTTACATAATCTTTGCAAGTAAGAAATGGCAGTGCCCAGTGTGAAAACAAAACATTAAACAAAATAATAAATTAATATCCTAAGTAGCACTATAGCATTAAAATGTCCAATACAAAAAATGTGCCTGAGTTGCAAGCTCTTGCAGTGTCTAAAAAAATAAAATCCAAAATATGGGTTGTAGCGTCACAACTGGAGTGTAATCAATCAGACTGCAGAGTCTGTATCAGCTGATCCGAAACCACCAAACTCCACGTCTTCATCATCTGAACCGAAGATAACCCAAACTCTAACACTGAATCACTCTATGCACAGAGCAACTACTTCTAGGCAGTTTTTTTCTATCCATGTGAGCCACGATATTTCCCCTCAGGCATTATTTGCGCATGGTTATTAAAAACCAGAAATTCATGGTAAAATTTTGACGATGGGGCGATCATTCAAACCAGGCATTGACCAGTTATGGTTGTTCTAGGTAGGCCTATAAACGCGGTCGCTCTAGTGTCAATACACGCATCACTATACACGCATCACTATACTGTACTCCCATTTAAGATGCAAAAAATTTAATTCAAAGGAATACGGTAAGAGTGATGTAAACTTTAAACTGGTGGAATAGCAGTTTATGTTATACTATGTATATATTGTAATGACCCGTGTGTGTAAGCAGGGAAGCGGTAAGCTTGCCTCAGCCGGGATTAATTGACGTACAGGTAGGCAGGGACATGAAAGCCCACATCAACGTGGACAAAGCGGACAGCTGAGTTGAACAAGCGGCTGTGTGAATGTGCAAGACTGTTTGTTGTTTTTGGTGTGGCCCAGGCTGACAGGGGTCAGGAATAATCGTCCCAATAAACCGTGGATTTGCGTACCTGCAAATTGTGTATGTCTCCTTCCTTCATTTTCCACGGTACGCTACAATATTAATTTGGAACAAAAATACCAATATTCGTTATAAGGCGAAACACAAATAACACGGTCCAATTATGGACCCCGACAACCGCGTTATAATGGGTTAGCAATGTATATTGAAACAGATATAATATAAAGTGAAAGTAACATAGTAAAACCGATATATCATGTACCACCTTGAGGATATATTTTAGATTTGTCAAGTTGTACAACACTTTTAGAGGATCTCTTTTGTCCCTTCCCTTGCTCTGACCGGGGGAACTGCTTCATACTGGTGGCAATGGACTATTTCGCAGAGGCATTAGGCGTACACGCTAATAGACCAGGAGACAGAGATGGTGGCAGAGGCGCTGCTGGAGAGGTTCTTCTACCAATTCAGGGTCCGACAGGAGCTCCGGCCAGACCAGGGACACAACTTTAAGTCATTGTCAAGATTCATGTGGGAATACAGAAGACATGCACCACACCGCTACACGCTCAGAGTGATGGGCTGGTGGAGTGGTTCAATCAGACCCTCTCTGTCCAGCTTGCCATTGCTGCTGCCGCTCATCAGAGGGACTGGGATGTTCAGCTGCCGCTGATCCTGCTGGCTTGCCGCACTGCCATCCAGGAGTCCACCAGCTGCGCCCCCGCGCTACTGATGCTTGGCTGGGAACTCCAGACCTTGCTGAGGACACACCTGGCACGGAATACGCTAGGCATTTGCAGGACTGGCTGGACAGCGCACACTGCTTTCCCTGTGGCCAGCTTCAGCTCCACAAAAAGCGGTATTGTAAGACTCAGGTGTGGGGACGGCACTTCCTTGCCGAGGAGCCAATGTGGGTTTACAGCCCCCAACAAAAGCGAGGCTGCTGTCCCAAGCTAGACAGCTCCTGGATAAGACCCTGCCTGATCCTGGAACGAGTTGGGGAAGTGGTCTATCAGGTCAGGCTTCCACCCAGGGACTGCAAGGTATTAATACATAGGGACCGTCTCACCCCACACTGATAACTTGGCGAACAGGGCTTGGGACCCAGACTTGCCATTGCCCGGAACTTTAACATCGTGGGCCAGATCCTCCAGCCAGCAGCGTGCCGGGGGCCAGCCCTGGTATCAGCGTAAGTGTGGACTAAGCTGCTACCTCCTCTTGCCGGCCACGACGCCACAGGCCTCGCCACCTCCGGGACTTTGTTGGCCTTTTTGGGGACGAGAAGGAATAAGGGCAGGGATGGGTGCTGTGTAATAAAGCGCTGACGCTGAGACATTGTTTGTGTGTGTGTCGGTGCTTGACCTGTGCTTGCACTGAACTATGCTGCTTTGCAGTGCTAAGTTGCACGGTCTGCAGCCATGCTTCCAGGAGTGCTTACCCTGTTGCAGACACTGTTCCCCTATACTGGACTATTGGTGCAACCTTGCACTAGTGCTGACTCCTACCAAGCCTGGGAAAGGGACACCTGAGATTAATCCGTGCACCTGGCAGGAGTCAGGGGGAGTGGGACTGATCACGGCCACTGATTGGCTAAAGGTAATTTATGTTGTTGCAATATTAAGGGATTGTGTGTTGTAAAAGAGGCAGCAGGTCTGTATTATTACCTGCTGCTGGATAAAAAGTCTGCTGTTTTGAACTGTAGATCTGTTTCGTGTACTTCCTTCTTAGCTAAAATGCTACAATAGATATATATACCACCATCACAAAGCACTTTACAGAGGTAGGCTGTGAACTGTGCATTATATGCAGACTCACTTACAATAGGACATTGATTTAACATCTCGTCTGCAGGATGGAGCACAAGGAGGTTAAGTGACTTGCTTAGGGTGACACAGTGAGTTAGAAGTGGGATTTGAACTGATGACCTGCTGGTTACAAGCCCTGGACTTTAACCACTGGACCACACTGCCTCTCATACATATATAGACACGCACGCACGCACGCACGCACACACACACACACACACACACACACACACACACACACACACACACACACACACACACACACACACACACACACACACACACACACACACACACACACACACACACACATATATTTGTAGTCAAAAGTTTACATAACCCAATTTATAATTTCTAGAAAATTCTCGAAAACGATAGGTTGCGGATGCAACCCCGGTTCCCTGAAAGAGAAAATAACCATCAAGGTATGGGATATTGCCGTCAGGCAGTAGCGATTGGCTGAGCTTTTATAGCAAAGCTGCCGATAGGCCTCTGCGCGAGCTGCCACGTAAACCCGCCCCCTTGGGGGCTTACTATACGCAGCGTGCAGAGACTCACTTCCTCTTTTGCTCTTCAGGCCGTGAAGGCTTCTGAAGCGACCACGCGGCTTGATGGTTATTTTCTCTTTCAGGGAACCGGGGTTGCATCCGTAACCTATCGTTCCCTTTCAAGTCGAAAATAACCATCAAGGTATGGGAACAGTGTACCCAAGCCGTCGCGAGGGAGGATTCTCGGCAGTAGGACAGACTTACGTCATAACGCAACTGCGTAGGCAGAACATCTAGGCATATGCGGAGCTGCGCCTCAGCGTCTATGCTCGTAATGACACCTGTCTTAAAGGTGGAACAGTCAACACCATGCTATCTACCACTCTATACGTCCGCATCCTGAGGCGTCATAGAGTGTAAAACAGATGCTCCAAAAAGTGGAGCAGAGGAATCCAGTACATTTAACCTGTAAAACCTCATGAAAGTATGCGGCGTAGCCCAACTGGCTGCCGTGCAAATATCAGACACCGGCACCCCTCGAAAGAGGGCCCAGGATGTCGCCATACCCCTGGTAGAATGCGCCTTCAACTGCCCTAATTTAATAGCATCCACTATCCAGTGGGAAAGGCGCTGTTTAGACAGCGGCTGACCCAAAGATCTAGAACCATGGCATATGAACAACTGTTCTGTCTGCCTCACAGTCTTTGTACGGTCCATATAACACCTCAATGCCCTCACGGGGCAGAGCATGTGTAACCGCTCTTCCTCTGGGGAAGAAAAAGGAGGAGGATGGAACGCCATCAACTCGACTGACTGGTTCATGTGGAACGGGGATATAACCTTTGGTAAAAAGGCCGGATTAGGGCGCATGGAGACCTTAGAACCGTCTCCTGCAAAACGAGTACAAGAAGGATGCACTGAAAGTGCATGTAACTCGCTCACGCGTTTTGCTGATACCACAGCCAGCAAAAAAGCAGTCTTAATAGATCTGAGCTTCATATCCACGCTGTGGAGAGGCTCAAACGGTGCCTTGGTAAGGGCTTCTAGCACCACATCAAGGCTCCACGACGGTAAACTGGTCGTTCTTGGAGGCCGCAAGCGTCTTGCGCCTTTCAGAAACTGAGATGCCAAAAAATGGCAACCAGGTGAAAAACCGTCAATGCGTACATGACAAGCCGAAATGGCGGCTAAATACACTTTAAGTGTAGAAGGAGATTTCCCTTCATCCAGCAGTTTCTGCAGAAACTGCAATATTACTGCCATAGGACAGGAGACTGGGTCGTGGCTCTCAGCCAGACACCAACTCTGAAACAGCTGCCACTTATACGCATACTGCGACCTAGTAGAGGGCGCTCTCGCACTCTGGATGGTCGATATAACTGCAGTCGAAAGCCCTAAGGCTGACAGGCGCTCCCGCTCAGGGGCCAAGCCCACAACTGCATGAGTTTGGGGTTCGGATGCCAAAGCTCTCCTTGAGCTTGAGACAACAAGTCCGCTCGCAAAGGGAGTTCCCTCGGGCGACCGTGCAGTAACTGCACTAGACTCGGGAACCATATTCTCCGAGGCCACCGAGGAGCGATCAGAATCACTGTCGCTCGCTCTACCCTGACCTTCTCCAAGAAGGCGGGGAGCATCGGAATCGGTGGAAAGGCATACAGGAGCCCTGGCGGCCATTCGTGAGCCAGTGCATCCACCCCCAGGGGGCTGTCGAGGTCCTTCACCGAGAACCATAGGGGACAGTGCGTGGTCTCTCGCGAAGCGAAGAGATCGACCTGCGCTGTGCCGAACCATTCCCAGATGCGCTCCACCACTTGAGGGTGGAGACGCCATTCGCCCGCAAGAGGACCTCCTCTGGACAGGAGATCCGCTGCGTAATTGACTCTGCCCGGCAGATGAACTGCACGCAGAGAGGCTAAACGCGGTTGAGCCCAGAGCAACAGCCGCGTTACCATCTGGTGAAGACTGGGGGACCGCAATCCGCCCTGGCGATTGATATACGCCACTACTGTGGTGTTGTCTGACCGCACTAACACGTGCTTGTCTAGAAGCACTGGCAAGAAGTGCCGGAGGGCGAGGTCCACCGCTCTGAGCTCCAGAGCGTTGATGTGGGCTGACCTCCAGGGTCCTGACCACACTCCACGGGTCCCTGTCCCGTTCCAGACTGCTCCCCAACCGTGGTTGGAAGCGTCGGTCGTGATGACCTGCCTTCTGAAAATGGGACCCAAGCGTACGCCTTGGCGGAGGTTTGACGGAACTTTCCACCAGCGTAGCAGGACTGGCTGGACAGCGCACACTGCTTTCCCTGTGGCCAGCTTCAGCTCCACAAAAAGCGGTATTGTAAGACTCAGGTGTGGGGACGGCACTTCCTTGCCGAGGAGCCAATGTGGGTTTACAGCCCCCAACAAAAGCGAGGCTGCTGTCCCAAGCTAGACAGCTCCTGGATAAGACCCTGCCTGATCCTGGAACGAGTTGGGGAAGTGGTCTATCAGGTCAGGCTTCCACCCAGGGACTGCAAGGTATTAATACATAGGGACCGTCTCACCCCACACTGATAACTTGGCGAACAGGGCTTGGGACCCAGACTTGCCATTGCCCGGAACTTTAACATCGTGGGCCAGATCCTCCAGCCAGCAGCGTGCCGGGGGCCAGCCCTGGTATCAGCGTAAGTGTGGACTAAGCTGCTACCTCCTCTTGCCGGCCACGACGCCACAGGCCTCGCCACCTCCGGGACTTTGTTGGCCTTTTTGGGGACGAGAAGGAATAAGGGCAGGGATGGGTGCTGTGTAATAAAGCGCTGACGCTGAGACATTGTTTGTGTGTGTGTCGGTGCTTGACCTGTGCTTGCACTGAACTATGCTGCTTTGCAGTGCTAAGTTGCACGGTCTGCAGCCATGCTTCCAGGAGTGCTTACCCTGTTGCAGACACTGTTCCCCTATACTGGACTATTGGTGCAACCTTGCACTAGTGCTGACTCCTACCAAGCCTGGGAAAGGGACACCTGAGATTAATCCGTGCACCTGGCAGGAGTCAGGGGGAGTGGGACTGATCACGGCCACTGATTGGCTAAAGGTAATTTATGTTGTTGCAATATTAAGGGATTGTGTGTTGTAAAAGAGGCAGCAGGTCTGTATTATTACCTGCTGCTGGATAAAAAGTCTGCTGTTTTGAACTGTAGATCTGTTTCGTGTACTTCCTTCTTAGCTAAAATGCTACAATAGATATATATACCACCATCACAAAGCACTTTACAGAGGTAGGCTGTGAACTGTGCATTATATGCAGACTCACTTACAATAGGACATTGATTTAACATCTCGTCTGCAGGATGGAGCACAAGGAGGTTAAGTGACTTGCTTAGGGTGACACAGTGAGTTAGAAGTGGGATTTGAACTGATGACCTGCTGGTTACAAGCCCTGGACTTTAACCACTGGACCACACTGCCTCTCATACATATATAGACACGCACGCACGCACGCACACACACACACACACACACACACACACACACACACACACACACACACACACACACACACACACACACACACACACATATATTTGTAGTCAAAAGTTTACATAACCCAATTTATAATTTCTAGAAAATTCTCGAAAACGATAGGTTGCGGATGCAACCCCGGTTCCCTGAAAGAGAAAATAACCATCAAGGTATGGGATATTGCCGTCAGGCAGTAGCGATTGGCTGAGCTTTTATAGCAAAGCTGCCGATAGGCCTCTGCGCGAGCTGCCACGTAAACCCGCCCCCTTGGGGGCTTACTATACGCAGCGCGCAGAGACTCACTTCCTCTTTTGCTCTTCAGGCCGTGAAGGCTTCTGAAGCGACCACGCGGCTTGATGGTTATTTTCTCTTTCAGGGAACCGGGGTTGCATCCGTAACCTATCGTTCCCTTTCAAGTCGAAAATAACCATCAAGGTATGGGAACAGTGTACCCAAGCCGTCGCGAGGGAGGATTCTCGGCAGTAGGACAGACTTACGTCATAACGCAACTGCGTAGGCAGAACATCTAGGCATATGCGGAGCTGCGCCTCAGCGTCTATGCTCGTAATGACACCTGTCTTAAAGGTGGAACAGTCAACACCATGCTATCTACCACTCTATACGTCCGCATCCTGAGGCGTCATAGAGTGTAAAACAGATGCTCCAAAAAGTGGAGCAGAGGAATCCAGTACATTTAACCTGTAAAACCTCATGAAAGTATGCGGCGTAGCCCAACTGGCTGCCGCGCAAATATCAGACACCGGCACCCCTCGAAAGAGGGCCCAGGATGTCGCCATACCCCTGGTAGAATGCGCCTTCAACTGCCCTAATTTAATAGCATCCACTATCCAGTGGGAAAGGCGCTGTTTAGACAGCGGCTGACCCAAAGATCTAGAACCATGGCATATGAACAACTGTTCTGTCTGCCTCACAGTCTTTGTACGGTCCATATAACACCTCAATGCCCTCACGGGGCAGAGCATGTGTAACCGCTCTTCCTCTGGGGAAGAAAAAGGAGGAGGATGGAACGCCATCAACTCGACTGACTGGTTCATGTGGAACGGGGATATAACCTTTGGTAAAAAGGCCGGATTAGGGCGCATGGAGACCTTAGAACCGTCTCCTGCAAAACGAGTACAAGAAGGATGCACTGAAAGTGCATGTAACTCGCTCACGCGTTTTGCTGATACCACAGCCAGCAAAAAAGCAGTCTTAATAGATCTGAGCTTCATATCCACGCTGTGGAGAGGCTCAAACGGTGCCTTGGTAAGGGCTTCTAGCACCACATCAAGGCTCCACGACGGTAAACTGGTCGTTCTTGGAGGCCGCAAGCGTCTTGCGCCTTTCAGAAACTGAGATGCCAAAAAATGGCAACCAGGTGAAAAACCGTCAATGCGTACATGACAAGCCGAAATGGCGGCTAAATACACTTTAAGTGTAGAAGGAGATTTCCCTTCATCCAGCAGTTTCTGCAGAAACTGCAATATTACTGCCATAGGACAGGAGACTGGGTCGTGGCTCTCAGCCAGACACCAACTCTGAAACAGCTGCCACTTATACGCATACTGCGACCTAGTAGAGGGCGCTCTCGCACTCTGGATGGTCGATATAACTGCAGTCGAAAGCCCTAAGGCTGACAGGCGCTCCCGCTCAGGGGCCAAGCCCACAACTGCATGAGTTTGGGGTTCGGATGCCAAAGCTCTCCTTGAGCTTGAGACAACAAGTCCGCTCGCAAAGGGAGTTCCCTCGGGCGACCGTGCAGTAACTGCACTAGACTCGGGAACCATATTCTCCGAGGCCACCGAGGAGCGATCAGAATCACTGTCGCTCGCTCTACCCTGACCTTCTCCAAGAAGGCGGGGAGCATCGGAATCGGTGGAAAGGCATACAGGAGCCCTGGCGGCCATTCGTGAGCCAGTGCATCCACCCCCAGGGGGCTGTCGAGGTCCTTCACCGAGAACCATAGGGGACAGTGCGTGGTCTCTCGCGAAGCGAAGAGATCGACCTGCGCTGTGCCGAACCATTCCCAGATGCGCTCCACCACTTGAGGGTGGAGACGCCATTCGCCCGCAAGAGGACCTCCTCTGGACAGGAGATCCGCTGCGTAATTGACTCTGCCCGGCAGATGAACTGCACGCAGAGAGGCTAAACGCGGTTGAGCCCAGAGCAACAGCCGCGTTACCATCTGGTGAAGACTGGGGGACCGCAATCCGCCCTGGCGATTGATATACGCCACTACTGTGGTGTTGTCTGACCGCACTAACACGTGCTTGTCTAGAAGCACTGGCAAGAAGTGCCGGAGGGCGAGGTCCACCGCTCTGAGCTCCAGAGCGTTGATGTGGGCTGACCTCCAGGGTCCTGACCACACTCCACGGGTCCCTGTCCCGTTCCAGACTGCTCCCCAACCGTGGTTGGAAGCGTCGGTCGTGATGACCTGCCTTCTGAAAATGGGACCCAAGCGTACGCCTTGGCGGAGGTTTGACGGAACTTTCCACCAGCGTAGCGCTTCCCAGCAGGCTTGGGATACCCTTAGCCTGCGGTGTTTGTCTCTCCGCGGATGCAACGCGAAGGCATTGAACCAGGCCTGCAGAGGTCTCTGGTGTAGTAAGCCCAAAGGAAGGGCTTGTGAGGCGGCAGCCATCAACCCCAGCATGCGCTGACACAGCTCCATGCTGACTGTTTGTCTCAACCTGAATAGGGAAAGACACCGCTCTATTGAGGCAACTCTTTGTGTCGACAGGGTCGCTTCCATGGACACTGAGTCCAGATGCAGACCCAAGAATTCGGTCTGTTGGCTCGGCACTAGGCGGCTCTTTTCTGAATTGATCTTCAGACCTAGCCGCCGAAGATGGTCTGTAACCATCACTGTGTGCTGTGCCACCTGCTCCTTCGACTGCGCGCAGACGAGCCAGTCGTCCAGATAATTCATCAGTCGGACACCTTGAGCCCGCAAGGGAGCTAGAATGGCATCCATACATTTCGAAAAGGTTCGAGGAGCTAGTGACAGGCCGAATGGAAGGACACAAAACTCGTATACCCTGCTCTGGAATGCGAAACGCAGATACTTCCTGTGACCCGGGCAGATGGGAACGTGAAAGTACGCATCTGTCAGGTCCACGGTGGTGAACCAGTCGCCGTGTCGGACTGACTGGATGATGTGCCTGTGCGTAAGCATCTGAACGATAACACCCGCAGGTATTTGTTCAGTACTCGCAGATCTAAAATAGGACGGAGCCCGCCGTCCTTCTTGGGCACCAGGAAGTATTTGGAATAGAACCCCTGGTCGATCAGAGCAGGGTCTACTTGTTGAATGGCACGCTTGCTGAGCAATGCTTGTATTTCCACATTCAGAGCTGAGGACTGAACCGAGTCCTTCACTGCAGTTACGACCACTCCCCGAAAGGGGGGAGGTTTTAACTGGAACTGAAGGGTGTACCCGGTGGATATAGTTTTGTGCACCCAGATGTCGTTGGTGCATTGTTGCCAGAACTGGAGCTGGGAGACAGTGTAGGGGAGGGTTAACAGCTGCCTGGTGTTCTCAGGGCTGTTTGGGCTGGGCTCGTTCGCGAGGGGCCTGGCCAGAGCCCCGAGGGCGTGGCTTGGCACCACCTCTAGGGCGCCACCCTCCGCGCTGCGGTCTTGAAAAAGGAGGTTGACCGCGCGCTGCTGTGCTTGAGGGAGAGGTCTTAGTACCCCCTGGCCGTGGCTGGTGCTGCGGTGGTGTCCTGCGCCACTGATGTTCCTGAGGCCGCTTCGGCTGGAACGACGGTTTTGGCCACATTTTCGCCATTTGCTGTGACGCCTCCCGCGCCTTGGCGGAGCGTTGCAGCATCTCCTCCACCGCTGGACCAAATGTGTGTCCCGGTGTAATTGGGGCATCCAGCAACGGGGCCTTATCAGGTTCCTGCACTCTCGCCTGCGAGAGCCAGAGCTGCCTTCTGGCCACCACCAGAGACGCGATGCTCCTGCCCTGAGCCCGCGCGTTGAGCTGGGCCAGCTTCACCGGCAGTTGACTGACGGTCCCCAACTCGCTTCTGAGGGCCGCCGAAGGGCACTCAGGCAGGTCTTTGATTAGTGCCGCTTGGTAGACCGTCAGCAAGCTGGCCACATTAGAGAGCTTGACCGCCTCTGTGGCCGCAGCGTACCCCTTCTTGAGGTGTACCTCAGTGGTCCTGCACTGCTTATTGGGGCATGCAGGATCTTTCGTCAGCCCCGATAATGTTGGCGTCTTCACCAACGCGGCGAACGCAGCGTCCACAGGTGGGAAGGACGCCAACCCAGCCTCACTTGCCCCCTGCATGTTAAAGGCCGAGGCCTTGCGAGAAGTCGCCGGGGCAGAGGCCGGAGCCCCCCAGGTGGACTGTACCTCCTTAATAAAGTCGGGGAATGCCGGAAGCATCCTGGACTGACTGGACTGGGCTGAAGGCGACTCAAACAAGGAGCGCCGAGGTGGTTCCGCCATCGGCCACTCGACGCCCAAGTGGCGGGTTGCTCTGTCCACCACAGACCACGTAGGGTCATTGGTGTCTAGCACGTGGAGCTCGTCCTCAGAGTGCTGGGAGGCTACCTCAGCCTCTGTACTGTCCCCCTCTAGGATGTCAGATGCGTCTCTAGACAGCGCATCGATATCCCACTCCCCTTGAGACTGCACTGGAGGAGCGACGACCGGTGCAGGTTGTGGGGGGGCCACTGGCTGACTAGCAATGGGCCCAGTCGGTTGTCCTGGGACTGGAGGCACCACATTTGCTAGGGACATGAGAATGGACTGCTGCCCCATCATAACCTACATGAATTGAGACATTTTGGAGGTTAGCTCTGCCACCCCCGACCTGTCTCTGTATCGCCTGTCCCGACGAGGGGAACGAGAGCGTGCTCTCCGTCGAGGCGATCTGGAGTGCAACCTAGACTCCCGACGGGGGCGTACCCTACGAGGGGAGGGGCTGCGCTCCCGAGCGCGTCTGGTGGGGGACCTCTGACCAGCCGTTAGCTGGGAGGATGGGCTCCTGGAGAGCTGCAGCCGCCCTGCCGGCGTCGCCGTAGATGACGGCGGGGCAGAAATGGTGTGGGACGATCCAGTGGAAGGAGAGCGCCCACCCACTGCTTTCTTCGCCCTTTGGCGGAGGGTGCGTGTCTGGAAACCAGCACAAAGATGGCAAAAAGCCCTAACATGGTTGCCGTAGTGTGGACGTGCACTGATCGTAAAGGCGTCGATGCGCCAAGCGTCGAGCGCCGAAGCGTCGAGCGTCGAGGTGCGTGCACCGAGCGTCGAGGCGTCGAAGCGCCGAGCGTCGAGGTGCGTGCACCGAGCGAGCGCCGAAGTGCGTGCACCGAGCGTTGAGGTGCGTGCACCGGGCGTCAAGGCGTCGAAGCGCCGAGCGTCGAGGTGCGTGCACCGAGCGTCGAGCGTCGAGGTGCGTGCACCGAGCGTCGAGGCGTCGACGCGCCGAGCGTCGAGCGCCGAAGCGTCGAGCGTCGAGGTGCGTGCACCGAGCGTCGAGCGCCGAAGCGTCGAGCGTCGAGGTGCGTGCACCGAGCGTCGAGGCGTCGACGCGCCGAGCGTCGAGCGCCGAAGCGTTGAGCGTCGAGGTGCGTGCACCGAGCGTCGATGCGCCGAAGTCCCCAAGCGCAGACGCGCTAGCACCAAGCGCTGATGCGCTGCACAAGCGCCGAAGCGCTGCACCAAGTGGCAAAGTGCCGACACCAAGCGCCTAAGCGCAGCACGCCGGAGCGTGAGTACCGAGCGTAGAACGCTAGCACAGACGCCTAAGCGTCAGCTGACCCGCAGAGCGGAGACGCTATGTGCTGGTACAGTGTCTGATGCTGTGCACTACTTACCTGTTGGTGCTGGGGATTGAGGCTTAGTGGTCGTCTTCCTCTGTGTAGTGAATGGGATTTTTTTTTTTTTTGCTGCAGCAGTACTGCTGGTGGTGATTAAGTGACTGGGACACAGTATATGTGGGCACAGTACAACTACCACGCGGTTTTTTTTTTTTTTTTTTTTTTTTACCGCAGGCAGTACGTGGGAGACAGCAGAGCAGGCTCCACACACACGCGGTCTAGCCAAGGCAAGACCGGGGCTGCAGACACGCGTGCGGCCAAGGCCAACGCAACGTGCGTCACAAATATATACAAATACACACAGAAAAATATATATTTTAATACAACCCAAAACACAACACAATAATCATAATTAATTAATAAAGGAAAGACGGGAGACCACGAGACAACGCGATGCAAGCAAAGTGAAGGAAATATATAAAATATATAAAAATATACACAATATATAAAATCCTTAAATAATAATAATAACGACTCCGAAGAGTGTAACTGAAATCAACTCCGAGAAGGGGCAAAAACCAGCTTCTCAAGCTTTAAGCTTATTGAGTACAGTCAGCTACGGGCTCTAATACCTACCGCTACCAATGCTGAAGACAAAAGAGGAAGTGAGTCTCTGCGCGCTGCGTATAGTAAGCTCCCAAGGGGGCGGGCTTACGTGGCAGCTCGCGCAGAGGCCTATCGGCAGCTTTGCTATAAAAGCTCAGCCAATCGCTACTGCCTGACGGCAATATCTCATACCTTGATGGTTATTTTCGACTTGAAAGGGAACAAATAATTATAGAAACAATCTTTTGTAGTAAAAAGTTTTGCTTTTGTGGATGAGGAAAAAGTTACAAAAATAGATGTCTACAATTATATATTCTTATTTGTTGAGGTTGTTTCATGTGTTTTGTTTTACCATTTAGAAAAAAACAAAACAAAATCACTTTTGATATTTTTTTGTTTTTGTTTTGAGAGTAACTTAGGGAATGTACACAAACTGGACAGCCAAAACCGCTCTAGTTTCTGGTGACTAGTGTCATAAGGAAGGATGTTATCCTTCTGCACCTTTTAAATATAATGTTGTTTTTAAAAGCATTATATAGTATTGTATAGCATCACTTGTCTTTGGAATTACAGTAGAATGGAATTGGCATTGCTGCTGTTAATAAAGAAGGCTGTTTCTAATTATTTGTCAAACATGGGGGAGTGATGCAATGATTTGTATCACTTATATTATGACATGTCTCTGCATTGTGACTGCTTTACTATCAGCTAATAATAATACAAATAATATTGACACGGTGAGCTACAAACCGGCCGGTAGATGGCACCCGCGCATCACAGTTGCCGTCAGGAGCTTCTGAGTTGGGCATACTTGCAGTACAGTATCTCCCCTTCTTTTCTCTTCATGGCATCAAGTGTTAATGCAATTGACCAATCAGTGGCAAGATGATGGGAGGTAATTGGGTAATTGTATTTTACCCAGCACAAGAAGCGAGTAAGAAAGGGTGCAATGAGAGAGAACGGGGACAACACATTCAGGAACAGCAATGCTGGGAGGGAGCATTCCGCGAAACTGCAGCCTGCACGCATTTGACAGCAGCATCAGCAGCAGCAGCAGCAGCCTGCGCTCTGGACACAGTGGATTATAAACCGGCGTGCTTTCAGAGAGAGACGCTGAGGGAGTCTGCAGTGGAGTGCTGAATTAGACGAACGCTGGTGTTTTTAATGCATAGTTATGCTTTAGCTAAATAAATGGAACGGGTGCTCGGCTATTTTCTAGTTTTGGAGAGATATCTTAAGGAATATATACACACGGCTGTAGCTGAGCTTTCCTTGAAGAAATACAAACACAGAACAAATCACAGTCGGGAATCAACTTGTAACATTACTCTGTTTTTGATTCGCATTGTTCGGGGTCTGACAATGCGACCGAAATGCTGAATATTACTTTCAGAAGAAAAGGGCATCTTTGAGATTTGTTTTCTTTCTTTTCTTTTTTTTTGGCGACGGGGTTCATATTGGTTTCATGGTCTTCCCTTCTGATGGTTTGAGAAGACAGAATACATGGAAGTAAAAATATGACCTGTAATTAAATGGTACAGTATGCTTTTATGATTTGGAAAGGGGTTGTTGAGGGGGAAGAACTGAAAATCGCTACTGTTTAAACGGGAACATTAATAAACAAAAACATGGAATTTGTTTTTTGTGAAAGAGGCGCTGGGATTTTTAAGCGAGACGCATGAAATGAAGACGCGAAATATTGTCACAGATTTGTATGACGGTTGCATTTTCTGCTGCTTTTTCTTCCAAAGAATATAAACATATTAGGTACAGTAAAAGGGAAAAGAACGACATTCTGTTCCGCACTGGGTTGTGATTGGAAATTTAATCAGATTCCTCTGGGTAGGAGTCTACAAAGTTACTTCTTAAGAAAGCAAACATCACCAAGATATTTTGGGGGCATCAGACATTCAGCATTGGACTATAATGGGGCATTGGAAAAAAATGCTAGATACTGGATTTGGTTGGTGTGAAATATGGTCGAAACCTAAAACAAATTATTTTCACGGATGTTTTTAAACTGAAGCATACACATATTGCTGGAAACAAACCAGACTGAAAACCGGATAAAGAAGGAACAGCGGGTGACCAGCTTAAAGAAAGTATAGATTTATTATAGATTTGTGCTCAAAGGGAAATTAAAACAGCACACGCCAAAATAAACCTAGTATGAAAACTTGTGTGGGTTGCTCTCATCTGGATAGGATATCTGGAGTCTGTATGTGGCGGATGCTTGTTTGGATCTGGTGAAATTGATTCGGAAATTGCAGATGGATTTTCGTTGCAATTGTCAGGGGGGTTGTGAAGTGGAGACGACGGATTTCTGTTCATGACTCGTTGTGGAATCTACAGGGGGAAGGTGAGGTGCTGTATTTAATGAATTCATCCTTCAATATATGTGTTTATTAAGTTTAATACCCGAGTACGGTATTAAATCATAATAGTCCAGTACATTTAGTCGCACCTGTAAATTGTTGATCTTTGTCTATGTTTTAGAAAAGTGGAGCTACAACTGCAGTTTTCTCTTGTGCTGCATTAAATAGGTTAATAATGAACGGGCTTTACAACAGGAACTTGTCGAGTTAATACGCAATATAGGAGTAAATATATAATATCAGTAAGTATAATATATCACTAAGTGTGCTTATAGCTTCCAGTGCCGCAGGAATCCTCTGAACAAATCACAAATTGCATTACATTTATTTTTAAAATCTGACCACTTGTGTGTGTATATGTGTGTGTGTGTGTGTGTGTGTGTGTGTGTGTGTGTGTGTGTTTGTGTGTGTGTGTGTTTGCGTGCGTGTGTGTGTGTGTGTGTGTGTGTGTGTGTGTGTGTGTGTGTGTGTGTTTGGTTGGTGGTCGGACCTACTCGCCTATTTGGAAAATTCCAGCGCTTCCCAGCATAAACCGCATGCTAGGCTAATTGTTTAAACTAGTGTGTGGGTGCTTTTACCATTTACTATAATAGACCTAACTGGATTTGTAATTCTGTCAATGCCAAGGTTGGTCTGGTGTCTCAGCTTGCAAAGTAAACTCACTGTACTCTGCTTCCTCGGTGTGGCAGTTGTAAAATGTCTCAAATGGATAAATATGTGGTTGATTTTTGGTAACATAAGGGACAGTCCTGACTAATTAGCGGTACATTTGAAATCCTAACACACGTCGTTATGCAGTAGACTGGAGGTTCTTCCTGGTGTGGTTCTGTAAGAAGAAGAATGCAAGTATTAGAGCAGAGGCAGGTGCCCAAGCACCACAGCACTTTTACATGTTGTTAATTTAATCGCATTAGTGTGATTCTATAGTGTTCTGCTAATGCAAGTAACCCCCAGTATACAAACGCACACCGGATTATTGAATCCTGTACGTGAGTTCTAAAGGTTCGTCGCGGTTTGTACAATTTTGCATTAGCTCCGCACAGTGCTTGTTTGTCTTCAGAACCTCTAGCAATATCCCCGGCGTTCTGCACCAGTGGGATTAAAATGTTCAAAAACACACTGAAGATTCAACAGAAATGAGTGACAGTTAACCGCGTATGGGTCACACAAGGGCCTTGAAATTGTACAAAATTAATACATAATTAAATAAATACATATTTTGTATTGTATTATACAACCGACTCGCGCTTCAGCAAGCGGAACTGTCCACTGGACTATGGTGCTGATAGTGAAGGTTTTTTTTTTTACAATTACAATTTATTGGGATTGTCATCGTCACCAGCAAGATTAGAGGGTTTTTGCTACCTATGATACAAACGCTGATCAGCTGTCACGTATCTTCTATTATAAATGCAGCAGTATAAAGATGGATAGAAAAGCACACCCATAATATATACCCTTCTTTTTACTAACTTAGAATAGAATGACTGAGTACTTCCATCTCGCCATTAGCGAATCCACCTCAATACTATTTATAATTAATAGATTTCACCAGCCACTGTGCCACGACTCTGTCGCACGTGTAGTTATATAATATTACTTGTGTAAAAAACATGCAACAATCAGCCTGCACCATACTAACGTTTGTTGTTGTTGTTTGTTTTGTTTTTAGTTTTTTAATATTAATATTGAAAATGCAGTCTGCACTGGTCTCAAAAAAAAAAAAAAAAAAAAAAGAAAACCCGCAGGGCCAACGTGTTAAATTAGATCTTTGTTTAATTCCTACATTTTTTTTTTTTTTTTTTTTTTACATTTTACATTTGTTTTAATTATGGGCACATGCCTAATACGCGGACGTTTACTTCTCAGCTATGACAGCATAACATGACCAAATGCATCCCGTCACAATGTATGTTGCATCCATGTAAGAAAGCATGCGTTTACTGTATGTCTGGTAGGGAGACAGGCAGCAAGCTATAGAACATACAATATCCCGCTCACATTCTGTACTGATACAGATAACAAACACACGGCATATTTGAGGGATACAGTGCGATCACAATACAGAATCAAGTGACAAAGTAAGATGCATTTAAAAAGCATTTGAATTGGTTTGCCCCCTATACTCTTTTGGAGGATAAAAGAGCCAGATCACAGATAGTTATTATTTGAAACTGTGCTTGTGTATGTGTGGGTGTGTGGGACAGGCCCATAATACCACAAGGGACACACTGATGAAGCAGAACCCAAGCAGAACATTCTTGCTGTTCATTCATTTTCCCATCAAATATTATTTTGATATGACTGCTACAATTAAGACTGTGATTGAATACAAAATAAGCTTACTGGGTGATTTCAGTGTATTTTTTTTTTTTTTGGGGGGGGGGGGGGGGGGGTGGAGTGCACTGTTGTATAATTTAAAATATAAAAACATATTTAAAATAGTGTACCGTATAAGAGCAGACAAAAAAAAAAACAGCTTTTTACTTATTTGAACAGCTAGAGAAAGAATAAAATACAGAGAAGTTAACAGGTCAGGAAGTGCTGTATGACCAAACAAATCAATACATTGTCTGAGTGTAAGCACCTAGTGTTCTGTGTTTTTGATATTGCTGGAGAGCAGAATTCCAGGCCAATGTTGTGAAAGTGTAAACAGTGATTATTCTTCAATGTATAACATACTGTTTTAGCTGTAGTTTGATTGTTATTGCAAAGTGTTGTCAGTCATTAGTTATGCTATTGATCCACTTGTAAACTACTTTGTTAAACTAGAAAAATGTCAAGAAAAATATTTTGTGTTTTTCTAATGAAGAACAAATATACACACAGTATTTGTGCTGCATAATGAAATGCTTTTTGGCTACCACTGCACTTGTGAGATCACTTGCTAATAATATATATATATATACACACACAGACACACACACACACACACACACACACACACACACACACACAGTGCTCCCTCGCTTTAACGCGGGAGACACACAAAGTTATAAGCGAAGAGCATTATATGGGGGGGGGGGGGATATAATGCAGCAGGATAGGCTATATTACTTTACTGTATTTGGTGAATTAACAATACATAACATACAATTACACTCGGCCTCCATTGTGGCAACATCACATGGATATATACAATTAACTGAAATATAAACAACAGGATTTTTTGTGTAGCCCGGAGTTGCTTTGTAGGAATGTGTGTTCACCATTCATTGAATTGTGATAGCATTTCATATAAGTGACAGGTCAGTTAATACTGTATGAACAATTAACTATAATAAATACATTAAATAAAAACATGTCATTTTTCAGCCAATATAACAGAGTTACGCCGCAAAAAATGTATAGGACTATAAAAAGCAGGCATTCAACAATAGACAACAGCTCACAAAAGTTAATACTGTATGAACAATTAATTAACACTAAAACTAGATCAAATAACTAAATAAATAAAAGGCATTTTTTCAGTCAATGGAGAGAATATAAATGACAAGCAATAACGTAATTGCTATAGTGTATCTATCAATCTACATATCTACCCCTCTCTGTCAGTTTGTGTACATGTCTGTCCAGGTTATACTGTACAAATTGATAATGTGAGAAAAAAACAAACAAAAAAAACCACCATGATCTATGGTAGATCTTACTTAAAATAACTTGTGATTTTTTGCTGTTTGTATTTTTTTGTGATTTTGTTCTGTGGTGTTAATGAGGCTTTTTAAGTTTAACTTCAAAGGACTGAATTCTGACGCATCTTAGCATCAAACCACAGCAACGCTTTCTGCAGATTTGCAGTATTTTGCTTTTGCTTTAACCAGAGCACCTGAAATTGCAGCGCCTTGAATACGCTGCTGTTTAAACCAGACACACGTTGCCTCATCGATCTCTGATTCGGATGCCAAACGGGTTTTCATAGTCATTTTGCATTACGTGTATAAGTGTATGGTTGTCGACCAGGAAATATGCACAGAGTTAAAAGGGTTTTTTTGTGTGCCGGTGGTATGAGTTAAACCACAGAGGGTGAATCACAGCTGTGGTTGCACAGTAGAATACATCTCTATCATTGTTTTTGCATAAGGACAGACCTTGAACCAATGTGGAATCAATCATTCTCTGTGTTTCTTATAAAGCATCCTAGCAGCGGCCTCTCTCACTACATTGTGTTCACTCTGCCACCAAACAAATTAAGCAGATTATATTCAGCACAATTCTATGTATAATACAAATGTTACCCAAAGCAGAGATGCACATCTGATTTAAATGAGGCAAGCTGTCATGTTGAAAGAAGAGTCATTGCTCAATATATGTAGAAATCCAGAACGCAGACTGAAACCAGGTCTTGTTAAATTAGACGCATACGTGAACGGTTAAGTTGGAAGTAAACACAGAGCTATGAAATACCAAATCTGCTTTGTATTGGAAATAAATGCTCTGTAGATTTTGCTTTACATATAAAACACTTTGCTTTCAGCGGTTTACATTTCATTTCAAATAAAAAAAAAATTGTACACACAGAAAATTGTAATTTATGCCTGAAAAAGACACAGATCTTTCACATATTTGCTACTAGAATTGCAAAGTAAATTGATTCAAGTTGCTATGTTTGAAGGTGAAATTGAGCAAAATTGAAACCTTGATAATGTATTGTTTCTCCAGATGTCAGACACGAATGTCGTAAGCTTTTACAATGTAAGTTAATCACAGCAGATCAAGTTTGAAAGAAAATAAGGTAAGTTGACATGATGGGCTCAGTTTGTGAAGGTCTTTAGTTTAAGTGCTATTTGCACAATTTATTATGAAGAAAAAATGGAACTGTTAATGTTAATGTAAGCAGTTCAATAATATTTAAAAACTGCCTTGTAGTTTGATAAATCATCAGTTTCATAAACATTTCTCATATTTTCACATGTATTTTGTTCTGTAAAGCACAGATTTATAGTGATGTGAAACTTTGTTATGCAACAGGGATGGGCATGAACATATTTTACTATTTACAAAATAACAGTTTTAAAATAGAAATAGCATTTTCTATTTTTATTTTAAATAGAATTGTTAACTATTTTGTAAATAGATTTGTTTTTAAATAGCCAATCAGAGTGGTTGCGTTATCCCACTTGTGTTCTGCTGTACCTGGGTTAATGAATGAGGGACTACTCACATTTTCAGGTCATTAATATGCTAAAATAAAAATATAAATGTGTATATTCCAAAATCAGTACATGGTGTCAACTGTTGTGAAAATAATTCTATTTCTAAAACCGTTTTTATTGTTTTCTATTTAAAATGCATTTCTGGCAACTAGTTTTCTAATTGTATTTTAAATAGATTTGTGGACCACTATTTTCAGTTTTCTATTTAAATAGTATCTTTGACTTTTTTGCCCATTCCTGTTATGCGATCAGTGAATTTACAGACCTGGCAGCAAATAGCTTGTAGAATTAGAAGCAGCATTTCGAGATCTTCTTTCCTCTGCTCTGAACGGGCTGTGGTGAAGTTACAACAGGAATAACACTCTAGGCTATGTCCTGGCAGTCAACCATACAGCATACATGACAAGATACAGCAAATATAACTTTTCACTAACATTCACTGAAAGCACTGAGCACACAAACCCCTGCCAAACAGACCATAGTCCTCTTCATGAACAATGCAATAATACATGACCCATGCTGGTACAGAGGAGGTATCTTGTTTAGCGAGGACCTGCGTCTGCAGTATTTGGTAATGTCTCTTAAGTGTCACAATTAACAGACCGTGGACATATTTTCAGAGAATTTCCTGAAGTCGTTAAAGTGGGTCTAAATAATAAAATTAACCTGCTTCCTGTCACCCACTGTTTCTTATCACATTGTCATGTCCCGGCCAGACTGTAATGGGAGTCAATGGGGGCAGGGCTAGCTCACATTGACATGTCCTGGCCAGACTGTAATGGGAGTCAATGGGGGCAGGGCTAGCTCACATTGACATGTCCTGGCCAGACTGTAATGGGAGTCAATGGGGGCAGGGCTAGCTCCTGATAGCAACTGTGGTTATTATCCAACTCCGGTTAATATCAATCACATTTATCAGACATACAAATGATTTCCACACCACTTAATTCGGATGCCAAACGGGTTTTCATAGTCATTTTGCATTACGTGTATAAGTGTATGGTTGTCGACCAGGAAATGTGCACAGAGTTAAAAGGGTTTTTTTGTGTGCCGGTGGTATGAGTTAAACCACAAGAGGGTGAATCACAGCTGTGGTTGCACAGTAGAATACATCTCTATCTTATGCTTTTCCCCCAAATATATCTTTGGGGGAAAAGCATAAGATTAGAAGGCTTGGATTCAACTTTTCAAGAACAGTTTTATTAATATCAAACTACACCCAAAACAGACATTAATATAACATCCTTTCAGCGAGTTTAGGTTTTGTGAACATGATGATATTTAGATATGTTTTATAACTACAGAACATAATAAAACTCCCACACTAAAACAATTCACAACTTATTTCAGTTGTGTATTTCTAGGTTTGTATCGGGAATATACAGTACACACATAAACCAAGTCTCCTACAAATGATTTCTAATGAATATTGTAAAATCATTTGATTTAGGCCAGTGTTTACTTGGATGTGGATTAATGACCCAACTTATCTTTCCCAATCACACATTGTGAGGGATGTCATTTTCACACTGACATCTCTTTAAGTACTTGGTGCTGCACACAAGGGGGTGGTAGCACAGTAATAATCATCACATTTCAAACACACATAATACTGAAGTCATTTGTTTGGATATAGGTATGTGTGCTTGTTTAGTGATAATGAGACCTTGATATTTTTTTTGTTCAGAAAGAATAGTTAGTATTTTAGTGCTAGATTTTATTTGTAGATGTTTCTACCAGAAAGCATTTGTGTTATGAGTGAAACATGAATTATTTGTATTTAATCATTTTAGACCAGGATAGCCTCCTATGAGATGCAGTTTCCACGGGATTCCAAGATGACATCAACAGTTACACACACACACACACACACACACACACACAAACACACACACACACACACACACACACACACACACACACACACACACACACTGCAACACTTCATAATGACAAAAACATCATCAACATAATCTATGTCAATACATCCATTTAGCTGCAGTAGCAAAGTTGAAAACAACATCTTTGTGTAGGAGTTCTTCAGGTAACATTTTGAGTTGGTAACATCAAGTTCTAAAACATTTCCAGATCTTTTTTAGTATAAAAAACTGGAGCACTTGGGGCTCCCGAGTGGCACATCCAGTAAAGGCGCTCCACGTGGAGTGCAGGATGTGCACTATAGTCTGGATGTCGCGAGTTCGAGTCCAGGCTATTCCTTTGCCGACCGAGGACGGAAGCTTCCAGGGGGTGGTGCTCAATGCAATCCATTCAGAACTGGAATAGAATGAGTAAGTGACTAGCATGCAATCCAATCAGAACTAGAACAGAGTGAGCAAGTGATTAGCATGCAATCCATTCAGAACTAGAACAGAGTGAGCAAGTGGCAGATTGAAAGTACTTCAGTTGAATAGAATGCTCAGTATTGATTTAGAATAGACTAAATATGAACATGATGAGTTGTACATATGAATTATAATCAATTTATTTAAGAGTTTGAGCTTTGTAAATCTGACACCTATTCAGTTAGTGTGTTGAGCTTTTTCAGTTTGGCATATATTAATTCAATTCAAGCGTTGAGTTTTATTATTGATGTTTGATGCACTGGCTTGCACAATTTAATTTCTGTTACTTTCACCTGTCATAAACTAGTAGGTATTGCACCTCATTACAGATCTCAGATATGCAGTGGACATCTATCTTTGTCTTTTCCCCCTGTAGATTCACGGTACTTACTCCAGCTAAGTTAGAATAAAGAACTACAGTGACTCCTGATACAGAGCAAATCTCTATGGGGAATCTAGGGTGCTGCCACAGCTATCCCAGTTGCTGTTTTTGATTCATGTAGCTATTTAATACTGAAATACAAATGGGGGGTCAATTTGGCCCCAGTTGTGTTGTTAACTAAATACACTTTTACATTACATCTTTACAGGGCTGATCCCTTTTTGTGTTTAACTTGGCCCCTTTTGTCGATATCACACTGGACACTTTATGCTACCTTGGCCATTTTTGTACATGTGAAATTATTTGGACCGATTGATAGGACAGTCATGTCAGAGTAATGATGACATCAGTGTGATAAGTATAGTGTCACATTGCTGGAGGGATGGTGACTCATTGCAGTGGGAGTGAGTGCTATTTTAGTGCCTCATAGTTTCCCTGAAGAATCCCCAGTACAAAGCAATGACCTAGAATAGACACAGTCGGCCCGATTTTGGATAGGGGTTTAATTTTCGATGGAAATGGCTGAATTTTTCCACTTGTTAATCCATTTAAAAATATGCTCCTATATTTTAACGCAATCCTCTGTTTTACCTGCTGGCGGCTCTCATTTGATGCATAATTTTCTGTGGTTCTCAGTAGCATTCAATTGATAAGTAATATTGTTCTGGTTCAAATGTTTTAGCAATGTTATATAAGCAAAATCGAAACCTGTCCCCAAAACAGTGGAAAAAACACGAGGCAAAATGCAAACATGTATATTTTCTTAATATTTTTGTATAAACACTGTTAGAAAATCTGTGAAACTGCAGGACAATGCAACAGTGTAATCTGAACAAGTGTTTGTAGTAAATGTAAATTGTCATTAAACATATATAATATATTGGCAAATGTACTGACATTTACCTATACAAATGTGTGTGTGCATGTACAAATGATCATTGCCGTTCAGTGCTCTTGCAGCCAGAAGCAATATCAGTATCCACTTTAACAATTACAATAAAGTTACGGTATTAAAGGGTACAAATACATCAGGATGCAATATCTATCAATGGGTATAAACAATTCAGGTAATTAACTGTGCAATATTTAAAATTAAAAGTGTGATCGGTAAAGCAGCTTCTTTCATTCAAAATGACATCTTGTTCAAGTAATGGTTAGTTATTTAGATGCACCCATAACCAAAAAATAACGTTTTACCTTATTCACTAAATACAAAAATAAAAAATATATGTAGGAAGACTGTATACACATATATACATTTCACATAGGCTACAAGCATCCCAAACATGTATTTATAGGTGCACCCTGTTCCATCACTTTATAGCCTAAAAACATGCATATTAAAATGATTTCAATGAATTCCTGTCTCTATCTCTCTGCCTTTGTCTCAAACGTTTACCGATTTCAAATGGTAGTGTTTTTCTATACCTTGTATGGGCTACATAGTTTTGTTTAAAGATATATTATGCCAGTTTAATATTAGAAAGCCGACTGTGTTGCTGTCCCAGCTTTTGTACATTCACTGAACCTTGAGCTGTATGCTTAAAATCCTATGATACAGTGGGATATGTGGAAAAGGTTTACGTTTGTTAATAGTTACTGATTCACTGAACTAGAAGTCAATGAAAACATACTCGTCAGCTCTTAATTTAATATTCTTGGTTTGTAAAAATGATTTCAATACTATCATGTGGGCACTTACGTTTGACATATACATTTTTATCAGTTTATAAAACAAGAAGCATATGGAATAGTTTTTTGCTTCACAATGAACTGTTTAGTTGGAATGACTGTGTTAAAAAGAATTGTTTTCATATATCTGCAGCTTAATTTATTGGAAGTGTACCCAGAGTGGAACGGCAGCATTGTTTTGTATACAATTGAGCACTTTGCTGCTTTAATTTAAAGATGTGATTAGCCTTCATATCTAACATTTGTATTTCTTTACCACAATCTCTTCTTAGGGATCAAGTCATTTTTATTTATTAATGCAAACAAATAAATAAGCAATACCATTCTCCCTTCGATTCCCTCCCATGTTTCCACAGTAATGAACATTAATATTACTTTTTAAAAGGAGTACAGTATGTGCAAGCCTAAATCGACATGTTAAAGAAGGTAGCTTGTAATAAGGCCAGTTTCAGCACCTCCACTAAAAATTGTTCCAGCACCACTGCTTCCAAATACAAAACATTTATTCTTTGCCTAAAATTCTGCAGTCTAATCCCTGGATTTGGTTCTGTTTCCTCAGTGATAATATCAGCTGCTACTAACATAGGACTCATGTTGAAAATCAGGGTGGCTTGTATTCACCACTTTAGTCTTTGGAAAATAGACACAGATTCTTAGATTATTATATATTCCGCCAAAAAGAAAGTATCTGAATAAACAATGAGCCAAACTAGTGGATAGATCCCCGCTGTGTTTTCTGCAGCTTTAGAAAATACTCAATCGGTGGGAAAAACAGAGGTGCAGAAAAAAAGCGGAAATAAAGGCGTAAAACTCAATCATCCAGTGGATCTCCTTTGAAAATAACCCCCAGTGAGTCAGCATCAGACTTCTGATAAATCTGGTTCTTTTGCTGTGTGTAGGGTATTAGAAAGCTGAAGAATGAAAGGTGAGAGATGTTGCTAATGAAAGATGAGGGATGATGATACAGACACAGCATAGTTCTGGCAGGGTCGATGAGAGCATTCACTCACAGCTCTGAGACAGAGAGAGATTAAGAGTGAGAGAGAGAGAGTGAGACTAAGAGAGTGTGTGTGTCCTTATGCTGGATTATGAGTTTTTTTTTTATACAGACAAATACCAAAGATTCAAACCAAGGCTTTCAGAGGGAGTGCGAGTGAGTTGGACTGCTGTGTCATATAGTCTGCAGCTGCATTTTAAGTTGTTGTGAAAGTGATAGCTAAACACTGCACTGCACTGGCAGAAATTCAACAGCAGGGACACAAAGCAAGCTTTAACTGATTGTCAGGATAAAAGAGCCTTTAACAAACCAAATGGTTGTACAGAGTAGCAAAAATATTCTTCTCCTTGCAAACTGTATATTAGACATTTGCACCGCTAGCTGGCCATTACTGACACCATAGAACAGGGGCACTCAATTCCATTCTCTGGCAGGCCAGATAAGGCAATGTCCAAACCTTGGGGGGCCACGGGGCGCTCAAGATGTGCACACTGGTGGGGGGTTGTTTAAATGGTCATGAAAAGCTGACTATCGAATCACACTTTACATACAGTAACAGAACTTTGCAACACTACACTTGCACCAATCAACTAATACATGTCAGTAATAACTACTTACAATTATCTGTGTCTGATCGCCATTTAATAATAAAAATATAAAGCAAATATATTTTTCCTGATATTTCTCTCAATATTCAAATGACATCTTGCAAACAAGTAATTATACAAATCCAACTGTAATGCTATTAAAACAGCATGTTATTCATTTTAATTTTATTAAAACTAGAAAATGTTCTGATAATGACTGTGCAGCAAGCATTCAAGTTAACTAACAAAAGCACATCAATTAGTGATCACTTTATTTATGTTGTATACGCATCTTATTAAGCAACTGATTAAATCTAAATATACATGTTCTAACTCCAATGTGTTTAAATGTAAATGAAAAGTTTCTAAATTAAATAAATAACATGACAGTAAACAGAGGGAAAATAAACTTAAGTGCATATCCACCGTGCCGTAGGTGGATTTCTTACTGTTGCCAAACAGGTTTTTTTAAGCCCAAATAAAAGATCTTTGACAGACTTGGTTTCTAATTCTGCCAATGTCCTGTGCCTGAACACTTAGTGGTGGCCGCATTGCTGTTTTCCTAAAAATACTTCATTTATCATATGAAAATTAAAGAAAATAATAAAGCTTCCCAAGCCTTTCTATAATAAACTGGAGACAAAAATCTGGTGTTTCGCAAGATTAAAGAAAAAAAAAAAAAATGGTCTGACACCAGGTCAAACGTAACAGGTTAATCAATCATATAAGTTAACACAATACCGAAGCTAAAGTGCATTGCTAACGTATTTAAATTAAATGAACACAAAAACTACTTTCACTTTCATGTTCCAATCACATGCTGCACAATTCCCAGCTAAATCTAGCGAAATGAAAGCGATTTCCAATACTATTTATCCTAAAACTATATGTAAAACTAATATTCCATAATAAGTTGCAAAGGCTTTATTTTGCTCCACTGAATTAACTAAAAGCAGAGGATGTCAAAACTTAATTATACACTTTTTCATGTGTGTATTTCAGGCAGAAACAGTACAAAAGTAGACATCGCTTTTTTCTTTTTTTTTTATCCTTGCAGTTGTAGTTTTTTCACAATAAACAAAGTGGCAAATGATACATTCTTTTTTAAGCTGTGTCAATTTTAACACCATTTTGGTTTTCGTTTATTACTCTCCTCAGAATGAAAGCTGGACAGTCAGTTCCTGATTAGGTTGCCAACCCCCCCCCCCCCCCCCAAAAAAAAAATAAACGCTTGTTAGGAGACACAAATACCCTGTAGATAGCGGCGACATTACAATCTTGCGTATCAGCAATTTCAGCTTTTGTAATGAAGGACAGCTGACACTCAACGGGCCAAAAGGAAGGCTCTCATCTGGCCCGTGGGCCGCCAATTGAGGAACCCTGCCCTACAACAATGAATTTATGTTCGAACCAAAATGATGTGGTGTATTTGCTTTAATAGACAGCCACTACTCATTTGTTTCCTCATAAATAAATATCTGCTGCAATGTGGTGAATACATTAATTTGTGGGGCATATGCTTATTTACTCATAAACTTGTGGTGGCTCTCAGTTATAGGTTACTCTTTCATTTCAGACCTCTTGTCTGATTACAACGCAGAGCTTCAGTCAAACCTGCTGTAGCTCTTCAAACTGAGAAAGCAATACCTCCATGTTGCATTTCCAGCAGGTCTGATGGCTACTTCTTTTCTTTTTTGTATTTAATTTCCTAGATGCTGTTTTCCATTAAATACAACAAAAATGTATCAAGCAATAGACCTTAAGAGGGTGTGCACTGTTGTAATGAAAATGCAGTTTGAAATGCTGACACAGACATGTTCTGATCTCGGGCTGAGGTTTCCTACCTGCATCTTCATGCATTTCATTCTTTCTGTTAGATGCACGTCTGCGAAGTCAGATCTGCTTGAAAACGGACAGAATGGCTATATTTGCCATGTTACAATGCAATGTCAGATCTCCAGTATTGAAACAGAGTGGCTATATTTGCCTGAACTGCTTGTAGAATTGTAATAGAACTTTGGGGTTGGTTTGATCAACATATACCACGTCAGGATAAGCCACTGAATATATTTTACAGCACTGGACAATCATCCTAGGATCTAGGACCTAAATTGCATCAATTAAACATAAGTGTTTATTGCAATCCAGGATCATGTCACCCCCCTAACACTGGCATAGATTTAGTATTTATATATTTTTTTTGCCACATTTTGGCTTTAGTGTTAAACAACCTCTCGTCAGTATGTCAGCACTGTATGGTTGTTTTAATAATTGAAATACTGTGTGGGTTTGAGTAAAAGGGATTTGTTCCTTCATAGTGATATTTCAAATGTTGAAAAGTTTCTAACAATAGTACTTTAATAGAGCCTGGGGGATGTAGCCATCCCCCAGTTTTATTTCATTTATTTAAGAATAGCAATACAAATGAAATTGGTTTTTATTAACTCAGACTTTACAACCGTTTTCAATAGCACAATAATGTTCTCAAAGCTTTAACATGAAGTATTTAAATCAGGTGTTTAAAGAATCAACAGCAATTATTGACAAGTAATTGGATTGCAGGAACAATGTAGCCGTGTGGTTTGTGTCATCCCTCAGGCATGCTGAGCATTGTGTACAGCACTCTTGGTTAGGCTTTACCTTTGTTTCCTTATCCTGCTGTAATGAATAAACTCGCAGAACTGCTCGTCTGCACATAAACACGGTACACTTACAAGCAATCGATCATCTGCACAGAACCACGGTACAGAATCAGTCAGCCATGTCATTTTTTAATTTGTTTTTTCATGCAGGTCACAGTACCCCCATGTGTCTAGCTGTACAGGGGGTACAGCAACACCTACCTTCATCAGTCCAATACGTAGCCAAAGGGACACTCAGCAGCACAGGAACAATGGTAGCAGATGCAGAGATAGGAAAGCAACAGCCATTCAAAGCAAGCTAAGTGATGCTTAATGTAATGGTCATTGCTGTACCTCTAAGACTATTTGCTACATCAAATTGAACCTTGGAAAGTGTAGCAAAGACCACAAATTGCAACTTTGTTGAGCGACTTTAGCCTCCTATGCAATGGGCCTGGAATCCATCTTTGAGTCTTTGAATCTTTCAAATTCAAAGAGGTACCTAATTTAATATTCAATAGGTTTAAAACTTCAAAGTGAATGAGAAATATATGGTTACATTCTTTTATTTCTCATTCAATGGAAGTATGGGGGGTGTGCTGAACTACTGAACGTAGTTCAGTAACAAAGGACTATACTAAATGGAGTTCCACACGTTCAGCAGGTGTCTTTGGCTGGCTGGCCTACAACCACAAAAAAAAAAAGATACTGTACAACAAAAATGAGATCTCTGTTCAACAAGCCTTTTCAATGAGTTCTTACTGAACTATGGTGAACACTCTCTGAAAGCCTCATTGTGCTCAGATATTTCAGAATATAAAATCTGTTTCAAAAAAGAAAAACACAGAAACGAATAAAGCAATAACAGCACTGGATACATTTGACAATTATTGCTGCCAAATATGATCCAGACTTACAAACTGGAAATTAGGAAATGGAAATAATTTAGGTTATAAATATTAAAACCTAGTTGGAAAGATGCATGTCAAATACAAAGGCCAGCTGTAGTGTTTATACAGTGGGATGTGTAAAATTGAAGGTAATTTATTCAGTACATATTCAAAGTCTGTTCTATGTACACATACATGTTGCAATGTTGTGTTACATCTTTAAAAAAACCCTCTGAAGTGAGGCTTCTCCTGCTGCCTTAGTTACAGTACGTTTAAACATTTAACACCTTTACAGCCATGCGTTTTTGTCATAGACGGGGCAAGCCCATTCCCTCTTCCCCTCACCCGACCCGCTCTCCTACTCACACTTGGTTTGCTTGTCTGTCACTTCAAACTGAACTCCTGACCGCCATTTATATAAATAGCATCACCACTACTGCCTAATCATTCAGCAAACACTTTACATAGTTACTATAATACAGATCGAGATGTATAAAGGAATACAATAAAAATTATGCATATCTATTAAAAAACGACGTAATTCCTGACTTTCTACATTTGATTATTACATTATATGTCCGCAATCATTCATAGCGTCTCCTCCTGATTACATTACATTCTATCAGTGTTTGACCTGTATATGTCCGTATAATAAACTTTGTCATGATTGCACTAACCATACTTTTTTTTTTAAAAATGGTATAAAACAAATACAGTTACAGTTATATTGTATCAAGTAAATGGAAAGAATGAATATATACAGTAAAATACAGATATTACTGTACATAGGATGTTACAGTTTATACACGTACATACTTAAATGTATTTCTAAAGTTTAGAATATCGCAAAATAAAGTACTTACATGTATTAGATGTTTTTATTGTCCTTTGAAATAGAAAATACAATTAGGAAGTTTTTGTTAGGCTGAAAAAAAGCTGTTCAGGCAGTCCAGGAATGTGAGTATGTGAGAGAGTGACAGCTGCAACACCAATAAAGGCTATCAAGCTGTGTAAGTAAACAGACAAGTCTGGCAGTTTCGCAAATGAAGTTTCCATACAAAGTTTGGTGGAGTTTAATGACAGTATGCTGTAGTTCCACAGCTAAGAAGGGACGCATAGCACAAAGCCGAACATGGACGACAGCAGCTACCCAAGACCAATGGGGGAATCGAACATGGACGACAGCAGGTACCCAAAGACCACTAGGGAATCGAACATGGATGATGGCAGCTACCCAAAGACCACTAAGGGAATCAAACATGGACGATGGCAGCTACCCAAAGACCACTAGGGAATCAAACATGGACGATGGCAGCTACCCAAAGACCACTAGGGAATCCAACATGGACGATGGCAGCTACCCAAAGACAGCTAGGGAATCCAACATGGATGATGGCAGCTACCCAAAGACCACTAGGGAATCGAACATGGATGACAGCAGCTACCCAAAGACCACTAGGGGAATTGAACATAGCCAATATAGGCTGCAAAGGGGTTAAACAGGTTTAATTATGAAATTAAACAGATTCATACTAACGAGAATATGTTAGAAAAACTAAATTGATGCGATAAGGACAACAGCAAAGGAAAGTGATGTGATTCTGGTAAACACTGCATGAGTTTCTGTAACACTATAAGAGCCATCAGTTGGACAGCTCAGGCTTATAGGATTATTCTACTAGAGCCAGTTAAGAGACAGGAAAGACTGGTACTGTAGTGCATAGAGAAACAGATTCAAACTCAATGACATCTGTTCAGTCCAGCTGTCACAGATCTAATTACCAAGAGTTATTTGAATCAGTTCCATATTTGTACATACATAACTGCACTAAAAGGCACAAGCTCTGCTTGAGTTTCAGAACCTTTGTACATAAAGGGCTGCTTTTTAATTACCGAAACAGTAGCAGCATTTAGATCAATTGATGAACAATGCTGGAGCTCAAATCAAAAACCCAGAATGACTCAAAATACTCCCATATACGACTGAAAAATCATTTGAAACTATAGACTAGATTGTCAAACCATCTTTAATTTACTCTTTGCATTGAATGTAGAAATACTCCTGTTCATTAAAAAAAAAAAAAACTTATAAAAGCTGACCATAGTAAAAGCATGACAAAGTGTAATAAAGCATACTGAAAGCATTGTAAAACCCAGGTATGGTAAAGCATATTAAGACATGGCAAACCATATTAAACTATGGTAAATGCATACTATAACCATAAAAACAACACAAGAAAACTTCAAAATTACCATGGAAATGTTCAACTTCTGTAAGAATCTTGTATTATCAGTGCAGATATCTTAAGCACTCCCCTGTGGTCGTTTGTTTCTCATTCTCATTTTGTAGCATAAACAGAAATGTTTCTCCATTCAATTCCACATTGGAATAACCGTTCTTAACACTATATAATATAAACAGGTCTCGACAAGGAGGTTTCTATCACACTACATGAGAGCTAGCTGGAAGAACATGAGGGATGTGCTCACCCATCTCAAGCACCAATGTCTTCTGGCCAATTGTTCCTTTACCTTTTTTCCCAATGTATTCCAATGCAATCCAATAAAGCATGTTGCTGCTATGCATGACACAGTTCCATATATTTCTGCACTGAAATAACATACTATACAAAATTTGTGTTTTAATCAAGCGTAGTGCTGCTTAAATTGATACGTCTGTGAATTAAGGTTCAATGCATTGATGAAGTTCAATGCATATTTAAAGAGACAAGGGTCTTCATGCAAAACTAAATGTTTTGTAAGCTTCCACAAGCAAAGCTTCTCACAATCAATGCATTTATTTTGCTTGCAGTAACACGGTCTGATGATTACACGGGGGACAGAGGTTGTATTTGAAACTGGTTTATATATATATATATATATATATATATATATATATATATATATATATATATATATATACAGTATTGTGGCAAAGTGGAAAGTGGTAGCAGGTGTATAGCAGGTGCAGTGCAGATACCGTAATTCCAAGAATCACACAGACAACAAAGTACGGGTGAAAATGTTTTAATGGTTTATAATCCAATGGTCTGATGACCTGCCAGTAAATAATAAAGAGCTGGCAATACACAACAATGTGTATTGCGCAGTGATGAAACAAAGGGTTGCAGTCCCGCAAATGAAAAACACGGTACAAAACACACACAATTAGACACACACGATCACTGTTCCAAAGTGAGTGCTCTCAGTGCTTGTGGTGAAGTACTATATAATACGTGCTTTTAGTGAAACAAGTGCTGATAACAATGTTTATTCGTGACGGTAGTGCAGTGGTGATCCGGTTTCGTGCTGGCCCTTGGCGACAGCTCCGGATTTGTGTTTAGCCGTCTGGTGATAACAAACACAGACAATTACTAAACAGACAAACAAACAAAACACTCACGAATTCTTTTCTTTTAATTATTTTGGGCAATCTCCCGGTCCTTCCAGTTTCCACGTCAAAACCCAAACGAAGGAAAAGATTTACAATTCTCCAGCCCCTTTTATGCGATTATGCATGACCCCTTGGTAAACGATTACAGCTGACTCTATTGCCTGCAGCTGCTACCTCGTTTACCTTCCAGGTCAATACATTCTCGCACTGGAGTCTCGTCTTTTTCCAGGCTGATTGACTTCCCGACCCAGGGAATGAACCGTCAGGACAACCTGTCCAAAGCCTTTCCCTTTCGCTACTTTGTATCCTCACAAGTCGAGAGGGAGATTTACGACCAGAACTCATTATATTTCCGTCACAAGTATATATATTATATTTCAGTTTCACAACACAAGGAAGCTGCCACATCAATATAGAAACGTGCCTGTGGTAAACACAACACGCCGATGCTTCACACAAACTTTTCTATAAACAAAAGAAAAGAAACTCTCAAAAATCATACACAATTAAAAGGTGGTCTTGCACAGTAGGGTGTAACAATACAGTAATGTCATGGTACGTATCATGATATGCAGATACATGTCACAATATACACAATGAATTGTTACACCCCTTGTGCAGAGGCTACAGCTATGGCCAAACGTTTTGCATCACCTAGAATTTTACACAGTAAGTGGCAATCTCACAACTTAAAGCTTTGTATTCTACAATTGCATGGGACTGAGCTAGAATGAATGCAATTGTGGAATTAGAGCATTCATACAGGAATCTTGTTAAATAGGGCATCAGACGTCATCAGGCATCAGACATCAGATGGTTCCTCTTCCTGGATAAACAAATCAAGTTTAAGCTGTGGACCCTCAGGCTCCATTCTGAGACCACAGTCTTCCAAATGAATTCTTGACAATGCTTGTAGGAGTCCTGCAGATCTGAGCTGGTTAATTTAACAAATGTCAATTAGCATTGTTTGTATTTTAAAAAGTGTACCTACCTGTTTGCCACATTAATCTTCAATACTGGTATCTCACATATAGGGTATAATTGTCATATTTTTGTTTCCTAACTGACAATATTATTAAATGTAGTTCCTTGCCAAATATACCCGCTAAAAACACTAAAAGCCATTGAACCTCCAATTATGTTTCTCAGGCAAAGAAAAATCAGTGTTAGAATCAGATCTGAACATAATGCTTGATGACATAGTTAGAACTGTAAAGCCTCTCCTGGTCTCACACACCAGTCAAAGAGGTGGAGTCATAATGAATGTACAGTGTGGCATTAGTGTGAAATGGCACCCATGCCCCTTGCCAGCCCCTGACGTCACCACTGGGCGTGAAGGACATTTCAATTAGACTTTCCCTTAAAGTACCTAACAACATAATTCATTACATCTTCTCCATTGTTCACTTTCATTAGCTACATAGCTCTCAAATGTGCCATTTTTTTTTAAAGAAACGCATGTTATAGCAAAAATGTTAAAACATACATCTGGTACTACACTAAGTTAAAGAAATGTCTCTCTCTGCTTGCTTTGCCTTCCAGGATGTCTGTTACTGCTTTACCAGCAGTGTCATCTGGGTTACTGGCAGCAGTGTGGAGTAGTGGTTAGGGCTCTGGACTCTTGACCGGAGGGTCGTGGGTTCAATTCCCAGTGAGGTACACTGCTGCTGTACCCTTGAGCAAGGTACTTTACCTAGATTGCTCCAGTAAAAACCCAACTGTATAAATGGGTAATTGTATGTAAAAAATAATGTGATATGTGAAATAATGTATAATGTGATATCTTGTAACAATTGTAAGTCGCCCTGGATAAGGGCGTCAGCTAAGAAATAAATAAATAAATAATAATAATAATAATAATAATAATAATAATAATAATAATAATAATAATAATAATAATCCATAACAACACGCATCTGACTAAAATACAAAATAAAATAACTCCCTCTCCATAATGCACATATAGTGAAGAAAAAATGTAACTTTCCATGAATTAACCATGCATAAAGCACCATGTAATCAATGTTATATTTTTTACCAAAAAAAAGGTAACATTTCCACTCATGGATCATTTTACTTAGCAGTTTTTAAACTATAAATAGCCTGGCTAAACAGCAGTTGGGAGTTCCTTTCGAAGCGACAGACAAGCAAACCAAGTGTGAGAAGGAGAGCGGGTTGGGAGAGGGGAAGAGGAAATGGGCTCGCCCCAGGTTCGGCTGCCAGAGCAGGGCTGAAGCGTTTTGTCTGCAGAAAGCTGCAGCTCCTCTCGCGGCAAAAAAGTAAATACATTAGGAAAGATGGCCACGTAATAGGCCTAATATTTATTTAGTTATAAAATGAATGCTGAATAAAATGTCTGTGCTATAACGTGCCAGCGCAGCTTTTCTTCAGATCAAAAGGGAGAGACAGAAACGGAAGTTAGACTGAAAAGTTGTTTACAGTTTGAACAACACCGGTACTGTATTTACTGTAGAAATATTGCATGAATCACTAGTAGGGAATTGGGGGACATGCTGTAGGAGCGTTATATCTGAGACGCGTTATAACCGAGAGTCTTATAACGAGGGAGCACTGTATTCTGTTCGCTACAATTACTTTAAAGACTGAAATTCTGTTTAATAAATAACATCTGTGCTGCCAGATATCACAGAAAGTTAATTTAGAGCTGCTCATGTGGGAAGCCTCATTTTGAATTGGGCTCAGGGCAATAAAGACATTTTGGTGGTCTCATCCTGGCTGACAGTAGCATTAGTTCTTATCAAAAAGTGAACACGCAGTTGTGACAGGAAGAACATGTGAATTATTTCTGACCTGTTTTGCCAATTTTATTATTCTCAGGAATGGTGCAATTTAAATGATATTTTGGTGCATGAACACTGGAACAACTAGAAAATCTGCCTACCTAGAACCAAGGGGTCATTTTGACCCTTACTGGTGTTTTTCTATGTTACAGTTGGCAGTGGTGTGATTAAACCACCATTATATTTTCTGATAGTATAATTTTCTACTACAGACATTGCCTCTTCTGAAAATGAATTATTTTAGGAAAAAAAAAAAAACCTTTTCTTATTCAAAACAAGACATGTCAATTGACCAAATCATTGTGTATTTTACTCTTTCACATTCATCATTAAGAATATAATAAAATATGAAGTCAAAACAATAGACTAAGAAACCCAAGAATGATTTAGCACTCTTTTTTAAGAGCTGCACTTTTTGCATATGAACTGTTTCAACTCCTTTAATGAGCCAGAATCAATGATGAATTGTCACCATCGTCTGAATTACTGTCTTGGATGTTTTTACAGATTTTCTAAAGCTTGTGTTGCAGTAAGACCCCTTCTTATAAAAGCCATAGGCATACTATTACATAAAGAAAAATGTACCAGAGTAGAAAGATTTAATATCAAGTTTTGTGGAGTTCATGAATAATAATCAGTTGTTCTAGTGTTAAAAAATTGAATATAGATGTGTACGCTAGAACATATTTGATAAATGAGGGGCTTTGATGATGTAAAGCAGATAAAAAACTGACATAATGATGTCTGAGTGTTGATATTCAGAGATGTGTGCAATCTACCTAGAACTAATCAGCACAACATTGTGTTTGACCTGCCGCAGAGTCTACTGGTAAGCAGACGCCTCCACTGCCACTCAGGGTGCACAAAGCTATTCTAGCATGAGCACTTCTCCAAGCTAGTCCAGACCAGACAAAGCAAGGCCAGATGTGCAAACAGATGTCTAGGTGTTGTGACTGGGAAGACCTGAGCTCCCATGACAAAGGATATTCTCGCTGAGAAACTTCTTGCTACTTACTGATGTGCATTGGTTTATAACATTATGATACCAGGCTATTCTACCAGTAGCTCATAGCTTTATTCCATGGTTTCTGGTTTGTTGGTATTTTAAAATGTTATCTATGTAAAATACATTTCTTTTCTCTCCCTCTGTGAGCCTATTAGGCATGTTCAACTCAGCAGTAGGAGGTTATAAGTGACATTTTTAAGCTGTATTACTGTTAAGCTAAAATAATAGATTGAACTGTACCCTCTATGGAATAATCTGATTCAATTAATTCTGCTTATTCTATGTTTAGTGTTTCTGTGGATATTAATATTTCACCAATTATATCAGTGATGAATTCGAAGTATTGTTTTTTTCCTGAAACTAATTGTGTCTGTTAAAAATACTTCCTATCTGTTCTGCATTTATCGTGAGCCTTGTTTTCTGTCCCTTTAGTAGTCTTTCTTCATATGGATATGCAGCCTGGCCATAGCACAGGGGTCTCCAAACCTGGTCCTGGAGAGCCCCAATCCTGCAGGTTTTATTGGTGTATTTATGTCATCAATGTCTAAAGAGCTGGAACACATGTTAATCTTGACTAATTAAGACAATAATTGGTTCAATTAAGTAACTGAGAGCACCACCCTGTACTGTAGCTCTCCAGGACCAGGGCTGGAGACCCCTGCCATAGCACCTTGGATTCATATCTCAGAAGGTATCAAGGCTTAGTCTGGCTGGTGCTTGGTTGGGTGACCTCCAAATAAAGTCTAGTATTCATTATTTTTTTTATTTTTTTTTACAATTGTGATGGTGGCTCAGAGGGGCCTCTAGGCCATAACCCTTAGCAATACCCCGGGGTACTAGGTGGTGCAGTGAGCCAATTCAAGCCTTTCATATCCTTCACCACTGGAGGCCAGGGTTTGCTGCACTGTTCATTTAAAGTGCCAATATTCCTTAGTCAAGTTTGGTTTTAAGTATCAAGTACTGTAAAATCCTTTGTATAAGTCTACATTCTAGGTATTTTTAGGGTGTCCTAAAAAGGGGGGTGCGACTTATACACCGGTGTGACCTATAGGCTTTTTTCTGAAATGGTTGTCTCAAAAAAAAAGGGGGGGGGGGGGGGCATCTTATACACCGGTGTGACTTATACACCGGTTTTTTACGGTATGTCTGAATGTTTACTACATTCTTATCTAATTAGTCTTCTATGCACTCTGCAGGCTTATTGGATTACTGATTGGTTTACATTAATGTACCTATGGTAGAATTAACTGCCGGCACACAAGCTCCCCCCCCCCCCCCCCCCCCCCCCCCCCCCCCCCCTTTCCACTCTGTCACTCTGAACTCAACAGCCACATTTCTGCTACTACCTTCAGCAAAAGAGGGGTATAGATGCTATTGATCTGTTTTAGTTAAGGGAAGCCGAACTAAATGTTTTTCCCTTATCGACATGTTTGGTGTTTTTGTTACAACAATAAAGGTCGATGTCTGACGCTGTATCAAGAGAAAATAGATAGAGCGTAGAATAAAGAAACATCTGGCAGCGATGAGCTTTATGTTGCCTGAGAGCACCTTCAGGCCTTGCTGTTGGAGCCAGGTGGCAGTGCCTGCCCTGATCATTCTTAACCCTTAGCGGTCCATTTATTCAGCGCATGTCAGGTCCAATTTATTTTCACACACGCAGTTTATTTTAGACGCGCTGTTTAAAAGTATTTATTTTCACAGTAAAACAGGTTTAAAAGGCACTGCATATCAACAGGACAGTCAGTACTGCATCTCCAGCACCGCCCACCCCTCGTTCGCTATATTTTTCAAATAACTCGTAATAATAGTACATACCAATAAATCATCTCTTGATCACTTGTTTTATCAACAAACTTCTCAATAATGCGATCCAAGTCGTTATTTTATTACTATAACATCTCAAAAAGCTCTGCAAATGTCTGTGATATTCTCTGAGCGCTGGATGTGGAAGCAGCTATCTTGTTTGTGTTTGTCCATGTTATCTATGTGGTGTCGGGTCTATCAGTATTCATTAGATACGCCCCCTTTTTTTTCGGCTTCTCTCGGCTCCTGTCGGTCTCATTCGGCCATTGAATGGTTTTCTCGACTTTTTCCGGAGAAAAAACGACTAGAGACTTGTTTTTTGCGTCTTTTTGATGATGTCGGACAGGGTCCGACATTGGACTGGAAAGGGAAAATTGCGATGTCAGACCAGGTCCGACATAGGACTGCAAAGGGTTAATGGGCTATAGGCAGTGTTGCACCTATCATTGATAAGGGAATTGCATTGTTAACAAGTCAACTCACACAAATGGACCGGGAGTTCACAATTTAATCATTGGAGTACAAAAGTTCAGAGATATACAAATAATGTGTAAAAGTATCATGTACTGAACTGGAAATCAAGGCCTTGAGGCATGCATGAAAGCTGCTGTTGTGCAAATAGTAATTGAAGAGGTGACTTCCAAAACCAATCATTGCTATAATATAGACATCTCAGTAAACTCACATTTCAATCACTGCTATAACAGTGTGGGGGAGGGGGCAAATGTGTGCAATAAACTGGTAATGTGAAAAATGTATTTTATTTGAACTAGTTTAATACATCATCAACGATTAAAACAAACATGTATACATGCGCTCTGTTTATGGAATGAAATTGTAATTTCCTTTGCAGATAAAAGTGAATTGAATTGTAGTGAAACACAAGACAATGTACTCAATGCTCTTTCAATGAAATGTGGACTTGTGCTGGGTCACCAGAAGTAAACTCACATTGGTGGAGTTTCCATGCTTGTTTTTTTTTTAGCTCGAGAAAAATGTCTTGTGTAAAATGCTTTTTTGGGTTTCCGTTCGCTCAGTTTATTTTACTCGAGAAAACCGTGCTTTTCACCCGACGTCATGCAAATGAATGAGAAAGGTGGGGGTTGATATGTAAATTAGCTATGCGTAAAGTACGCATGCTTTTTTTGAAGATTACTAGTGAAATTTCGTGAAAATGTGGTTTCCATGTGCAGAGAACTGTTACACGAGTGAATCTAAGCTGCTGTAATAAAGCAAAATACCTCGTGCCTGGTTGGTTTATAATGTGTTTTACTGCTCTTGCCCAAATTGTTTTTCAAATGTCATTAGTGGGGTGTCGTGTCGTTAGTAGTGAATACTGTTTCAACTAATTTATCTTACGACACATTAATTAAAAATGAACTCGGAGCTATAAAATGAAATTGACCAACAAATTTTGCAGATCACCATAGCCGAAAACCGACGAAGACATTATATATATTTCCCTTTCATTCACGCAATACAGCATATAGGGGATCAGGTGATGCTGCGTAAACTACTCTGGCTTAGAAACCCTACCCATCCGGACGGCTGGCAGCTGCTGAGGAAGCATTCAACACCATGCTTGGGCAAATACGGGGAGCGTGCTCTTGAAAGGGAGGTGGCAGATACTGATGAAATGGACTGAAGTGCAGCATTAGTTTCCCCCAAAATTGCCACTGCCTACTGTATCCTGCACAAACTCTTGTCAGCAACAAAATTAGGTGTTCAGGAATCAGTGGCTGCCTGTGAGACAGACGGGGAAGGTTACCAGTGTTGCCAAGTCTCACGAGAAAAAAAGCGGCACTGCCTGTTTATGCAAATTCCAACCCACTCTCAAAAAAACAAGCTCAATCCTGCTTGTTATAAGTGGACTTGGCAACTGTGAAGGTTACCTCAGCCGCCAGTTACAGTAGCGATCTGAGGAGGCTCGTGCTGTCAGAGATTCTCTCCTTTCTTTAAAGTTATGTTGGATTTACTATTGAATTACATTTATTATTATTATTATTATTATTATTATTATTATTATTATTATTATTATTATTATTATTATTATTTATTTCTTAGCAGATGCCCTTATCCAGGGCGACTTACAGTCGTAAACAAAAATACATTTCAAGAATCACAGTACAAGTAATAATACAATTAAGAGCAAGATAAAAATTCAATGACTTTGGTTCTAGCAAGTACAAGTATATGACAAAATGCGATTCAATAACAGCGCAGATAACAGTGTCAGTGATAGTTACATCAGGATATAATTAAATACAAAATACTACAGATTAAATAACACTTGTGACAGATTACAGTACTCTAAAGTACAGGATTAAATGCAGTAGAATAGGGGGCAGATAAGAGCAAGTAAAGCACATTTAAGGAATAGTGATGTGTCCAGAGGGAAAAGAGGAGTCCTACAGGTGCTGTCTGAAGAGGTGAGTAAATAGTAATGATGCAATAAAACACAATAATACGTTCATTTGCAATTTTATTTGGTCAGTTCTGAGAGGGCATCAACAACTTGTTGGTATATATGTTGTTGTGCTGTTGGCGATCGAGCTGGCTCATGACATCCCGTTCACCAACTATATTTATTAACGTGGAGGGCGGACACGCTCACTTGCTCACTTGCTCTTCGTGTTTAACTTTACCGTAGTTTTTACAGCAAGGGTATTCTCAAACAGCTGCTTTAATACTATAACAAGGGCATAACGCAGTTCATGGTAAGTGGTTTTATACAGAACTATAAACCCACAAGAGATATACAACATGACAGCCAGACACAGCAAAAAACAATAATAAAAAAGGCTGCCTGCATTATCATTAAGGTGAACTACACCACTGCTAACAATAAAACCGCCCTTCAGCCACTACTTTCTGCCATCTTGGAATCCACAGTAAGAACTGACCTGCTCCCTTGCAATATTTATAGTGATGTCACTTACAGTGCCTTGCGAAAGTATTCGGCCCCCTTGGACTTTGCGACCTTTTGCCACATTTCAGGCTTCAAACATAAAGATATGAAACTGTAATTTTTTGTGAAGAATCAACAACAAGTGGGACACAATCATGAAGTGGAACGAAATTTATTGGATATTTCAAACTTTTTTAACAAATAAAAAACTGAAAAATTGGGCGTGCAAAATTATTCAGCCCCCTTAAGTTAATACTTTGTAGCGCCACCTTTTGCTGCGATTACAGCTGTAAGTCGCTTGGGGTATGTCTCTATCAGTTTTGCACATCGAGAGACTGAAATTTTTGCCCATTCCTCCTTGCAAAACAGCTCGAGCTCAGTGAGGTTGGATGGAGAGCATTTGTGAACAGCAGTTTTCAGTTCTTTCCACAGATTCTCGATTGGATTCAGGTCTGGACTTTGACTTGGCCATTCTAACACCTGGATATGTTTATTTGTGAACCATTCCATTGTAGATTTTGCTTTATGTTTTGGATCATTGTCTTGTTGGAAGACAAATCTCCGTCCCAGTCTCAGGTCTTTTGCAGACTCCATCAGGTTTTCTTCCAGAATGGTCCTGTATTTGGCTCCATCCATCTTCCCATCAATTTTAACCATCTTCCCTGTCCCTGCTGAAGAAAAGCAGGCCCAAACCATGATGCTGCCACCACCATGTTTGACAGTGGGGATGGTGTGTTCAGGGTGATGAGCTGTGTTGCTTTTACGCCAAACATAACGTTTTGCATTGTTGCCAAAAAGTTCGATTTTGGTTTCATCTGACCAGAGCACCTTCTTCCACATGTTTGGTGTGTCTCCCAGGTGGCTTGTGGCAAACTGTAAACGACACTTTTTATGGATATCTTTAAGAAATGGCTTTCTTCTTGCCACTCTTCCATAAAGGCCAGATTTGTGCAGTATACGACTGATTGTTGTCCTATGGACAGAGTCTCCCACCTCAGCTGTAGATCTCTGCAGTTCATCCAGAGTGATCATGGGCCTCTTGGCTGCATCTCTGATCAGTCTTCTCCTTGTATGAGCTGAAAGTTTAGAGGGACGGCCAGGTCTTGGTAGATTTGCAGTGGTCTGATACTCCTTCCATTTCAATATTATCGCTTGCACAGTGCTCCTTGGGATGTTTAAAGCTTGGGAAATCTTTTTGTATCCAAATCCGGCTTTAAACTTCTCCACAACAGTATCTCGGACCTGCCTGGTGTGTTCCTTGTTCTTCATGATGCTCTCTGCGCTTTAAACGGACCTCTGAGACTATCACAGTGCAGGTGCATTTATACGGAGACTTGATTACACACAGGTGGATTCTATTTATCATCATTAGTCATTTGGGTCAACATTGGATCATTCAGAGATCCTCACTGAACTTCTGGAGAGAGTTTGCTGCACTGAAAGTAAAGGGGCTGAATAATTTTGCACGCCCAATTTTTCAGTTTTTTATTTGTTAAAAAAGTTTGAAATATCCAATAAATTTCGTTCCACTTCATGATTGTGTCCCACTTGTTGTTGATTCTTCACAAAAAATTACAGTTTCATATCTTTATGTTTGAAGCCTGAAATGTGGCAAAAGGTCGCAAAGTTCAAGGGGGCCGAATACTTTCGCAAGGCACTGTAAGTATAAACAAGCTCATTCACATTTACACATGAAATGCGGGTTTCCATGTGAAACTGGGCGTGGATTTTCCTTATCCCTCTCTTTAGCTGTTTTTTTTTGGCCAGAAATCTGATTTACATGAGTAATTCTCCCAAATGTGCATGCGCATCGCCATTTCATCGCCTCGCATGGAAACCCCTTGATTGTCAACCAAAGCATGCAACCTGACTTAATCATATGAAGTGTAATTACACTGCAGGTCTGTAAATCTGTCTCTTCTTTGTTTCTATGGGTTTACATTGCTGGAGGCAGCAGGAGGTATGCATTCTGCCAGTTAACTCCAATCCCACAGGTCCACTTTATTCCATCCAAGTCATGATTTATCCAGCCCCTAGACAGGAAAACTGGCTGCCAATACATTCTCATTCTAAACCCTGATACATTCTCACTTTATGTGACAGGCATATATCGGATATACTCCATGCTTACTTCATGCTTAGATCAGCAGTTCCATATTAGCAACAATGAAACACAATTCATAAAAAAATTAACAAGACAAGACACAGAGAGAAATCATGAGGTTTACGTTAAAGGTTCATTAGGCCAGAGGTCCCCAGTCTGTGGTCCTTGAGGAAATCCCGGATGGTTACTGAAAAATTCCCAAAAGTGCTTCTGTCTGTTTAGTCAGATGGATAAATACTTTTATTGCACATACAGTAGTGGTTTGTGGCTTAATCCTTTAAGGTTTTGTAAAAGATTGGGAACCACTGAATTAGGCAATACGACTGAATGGATTTCATTTTTAATGGGAAAAAGGTCTGGAAAGAAACTCTGTATCAGTGTTTAACCATCAAATATATCACAGTAGCATTTTTTTCCCTTTCCCTAATTTCCTTAGAAATACACCATCTCTGCAGTGAATTGTGGGATTGTAGTCCAGGGCAAGGTGTTAACCCTGAATACATTCTATAAATAAATGTGTATGCCAGTTTCCACAGGAGTAGCTCGAGTTTAAGGAAAGGAAAGGTCCCGTTTATGGCTTCGGTACAGCAGTACGGAAGTCAAACACCCCAGATGAGAGGAAAATGAGTTTCCAAACAGCATTTAAAACACACAATACAGAAGTTAATTAGCATTGACTGGTGCTCAATTGTAAAGGTGAGGGAAGGGCAGCTTTTCTTGCTTTTGAAATCAGCACATTAATAAATAGATGTGTGTGGGAGGGTAGTGGGCGGAGCTTAGGGAAGGACCAGAAATGACAGCACACAGGAGCCGGAAGTGACGTTTAGTCCTGGAGACCTGTACCAACAATGGTAACTGGGCAGGATTTTATTTTAACACACAATGAAAATAAACAGTCCAGTACTGCAGAAAATAAACAAGAAAACCACCTGGTATACCAACAATGGTAAACTCAGGTTTCAAATAAAAGAGTAAACAAAAACATCACGGTTACAAAAAAAACAACAAAGGAAGCACTGGGTTTCTCTGTGCTATTGCAGTGGGTTTCCTCTCACTACCTCTTGGCTCCCTTCCAAGGAATAACAACAGTCCTGGGTTTTTTCCCACCACGGTAATCCACCAAGGGTTTCCAAAGTTTCAGGATTCTGTGAATTACAGCAGTTTTGTAAAAGCAAAACAATAAAGCACAGTGTGTCTCTTCCGTGTTTTCAGTTCAGGACAGGGAGACCGAATGGCAAAACCACACTGCCTAAATACTGTCGAGTCCTGCCCCTGCAATCAGCACTCTGCCCCATGTCAGCCAATCAACGAGCACAGCACAGCTGATTGCAATGATGGGACTCAGCGGCTGCATGGTTCCACCTTGGGCCAAGATGGCCGCCCGACCCGGAACTTCCTGTCTGGGCAGAGTTCAGCCTCCTGACCCAATCATGGCCAACCCTACACACTGCTGCCAGTGGTCGGGAGGGCGAATCACGACAGGGATTACTTTCAATCCTGTCACAATGTGTTTTGATTTATTTGATACCTGCCAACAAATACTTCTTGAAGGTAATTGCTTGGAAAATACGAGTATCAGCACACTGCTAATTATTAGCCTCACGTTCACCATCTGTGCAACTTCCATGCTGACAATTGTGTTGTAATTAATGCAGTTAACGAGATGCATCGAGTCGGATGTCTTTTCAGTTTTCATGGAAAAGACCAATGCCATAGTTTTATTAAATGTATGCAGTATTCTCTTGATTCATATTAATATGCCCTAAAAAAAACTTCAGAGTATCTCATTAACAGCAGTAATTAACTCAACCAGCTCATCACAAGGCAGTTGTCAGCTGGGAAGGTCAAACTAATAATAAAATGAGTCTCACATTGATGATGCAAAAAGCCCTTGTGGGATACTGAACTCAGGCTAGTTGAAATTCTCTATGGCAGCTGGGCTTGTGGCTAGGAACCTTAGTGAGAAGAGAGTAGATCAAAATAAGTATCTATGATGTGATGAACAACAGAAACAATACAAGAATTGGAAAACAAACAAGCATGAGTGACACGTGGGTAAGAGCACAGTCTGTGAACCCCATTTTACATTCAGTATCCAGTTTTATAGGGTCAGTAGGGTCAGTATTATATTAAAGAAATGGAATATGGGAATATATACAATGTTCCTTTTGCTACAGCACAATACAGTATTTTCACATGGACACCCATGATGAATGGTAGGTACCCTTGAATGTGGGTTTGAGTTTGTTGTAGATGAACCACCATGTAGAATGAATGAATACATTTCACAGAAGAAACAAGCATTTCAGTATTTTCAACCAGCTGGTAACCAGTTAAAGCCCAGGTGCTGGCAGACCGTTCTGTGTAGCTTTATTCAGGCTTTATCAGTCACAACAGATTTGTTTGTGAATTTGTACTGAGCTTTTCCTGGTTCAGTATTGTCTATGATGAACTGAAGCTACACAATGCAGGTCTCTACTGTGGTGACAGGCGGACAGCTCAGGGTTCCTATAAAAGGACTTTTTTTTATCTGAAAGTGGCCTGCTGCAGGAAAAAGGAAAGAGATTTATCATGCAGCACTGCAGTTTCCTTTTTTATTACTAGAACTAATGACATAGCAATGGCAGCTGGCATGCCTTTCTGAAATCTAAACTATTTCAAATAAAGGAAGAAATATGTGGTGTCTACTATCACTCTCTCTGCACTGATCATTCATTTATATATAGATATATATGTGCACATGTGCACGGACTTATTTATTCTACATCAGTCTGTGTTTGTATGTGTAGCGGATTCAATCCACTGTCGGTGAGCTGAGATGAGGTTACAAGCTTGATAACCATGGATGCAGACGAGGCTGTCTCTTTTGCATAGTGGTTAAGAGGCTCACTTGTAGTATTCACACCCAGTCTCCACCCCTGTTATATGTACATATGAAACGGTATTAAAAGCCTCATTGCTTACACGTTTGTGTACATTACCTGCTCGTTCAAGGCTTACCAACACTGCTGAGCTGAAATACATAGATTTCTAGTTGATTCTAAAACCCCCTACAGTTCAGCTCAAAACTTCTGCTGCATGAAAAGGAAGCAGTGCTCATAACATTAGGGACGTTATTAGCTACATGTATAACACATTTACAAACACACCTCTCTACTGCTGTATGGAAAAAAAGATAACAATTCATAACAATAGACTACTGAAAACAAAAGTTCATGTCAGTGTGTTGCATAAAACCATCAAATTGTATCCCATGCTAACATTCCCATGAATTTGCTAATGTACAATGCATATGTGTGTATATGTGTATATGTTGTTGTTTGAATAAGTTATTTAAATGGTATGATTGTGGTAGATGTTTTACAGTTGTATTGTGGTTTGATTTTTCTACTATGTACTGAACAGTGGTTTGAGATACTACTGTATAAAAAGCGCTATAAAATTTTTAATAAATAAATAAAGAAAGAAAATGGGAAGGTTTCAGAGTATAATAATTTTTCATGAAAATTGAGATTATAAAATATAAATAAAATGCTATCCCATAGTTTTTTTTTAAAACATCACCGGGGCATTATAATAAGATACTTACGGCAGGATTTTCAAAAGTTCGTAAATGATAACTCCAGTGTTAATCAAGAAATCGGTATGTAGCATTGATTTGGGCATTTTCAAGTGGTAGTGGTGCCTATTCCATTATTAAATAATCGTGCTAATGTGGTTTGCAAAATTATGTTGATTTACGAAATAATGTTAATATCTTAACAAGCAGGGCTTCTTGCAACTATTTCTTTTGTTTGCGTGGGAATTTAAAAGCGAATCTGTGTTAATTGTCATAATTTATCAGGAGTTTATTTGCACATGGAAAAATAGGGTTTTAATTTACAAATGAGTATATAACTCACCTTGAAACAGACATTTAACAGACCGCGGCTGTGACGCCGATGAGAGAGAGAGAGAGAGAGAGAGAGAGTGAGAGAGAGAGACACAGACAGACAGACCTGGGTTAATTTCGTACAGACTACCTCGATAATTCAATATTTGTAGTTATTAAAATATTTTAGCCTTTTTCTCTACTTGTGGTTATGAATGAAATTTATTCTCTTATTTTAACCAATTGTAACCTTAAGGAATGTTTGTTGTATTGCTAAAATGATATACCATTATTTGCACCCAGTGACTACCAAGAAATTATCAATGCAACTGTAGCCTATTTGAATTCTGCATACGTACATTATATGACAGCTGACATCTACTGTAGATTTTATTTGAATTCTACAACTGAAATCTTGGTATAGAAACCGGCATATTAGATATTACAATAAAGTTTCCTTAGGTGACTGTGGATTTGCAGTGCATCCTTGGCTTTTAACAGCTGTGTCTTATCCACACAAGAACGAAGAACAGGCATTAAGGACACACAGCAATGCACTAAGAATGTGATCAAGACATGGATTTTGCCTAAATGTATTTCGTAATGTTGTTAGACTCACCCAACACTTTATGTACAATGGACACTTTCACCTTCACACGTCTATATGCATATAAAATGTTCTTATAATACTGGAAGTGTTCGGTGGCTACTTCTAATCATGTTGAGTTTATCTATCGCGGAGGCGAGCAAAGAGAGCCAGAGAATCTGCATGATTAGAGGAATTCACCGAACAATTAATTATAAACAAATTGTGTATTGGGTAGGGAGTTCTATCGTAATTTTAAAAACTTAATAAATATATAATTGTTACATACATTGTATACATGTATAATATAGCTCACAACTATAAACACCAATGGCACCTGAACAGTATGTATTTACAGCCTACAATCTTACATACTAAAATACAGACAAAAGTGGATGTCAACATAAGAAAATAAATTCCAACCAATATACGTAGATGGCTTACGGTATTATTATTTTTTTTTAACCAAAAAAAGATTGCAAAATGTACATTATACAAAAGTATCGCAAAACACAGTACATAGCAAAAAAAACAAAAAAAAACCACAATAATACATTTGTATAGCATGTCACACATACAACTGCCACAATCAGACCATTTAAATAACATATTTAAATAACAGCATACACATAATAATACAAACACCGCAATTTTAAAGTTACATTAAAACCGACTAAGATAAAACCATTTTATAAAAGTGCGTTTTTAGTCTTGACTTGAAAACTGTAATAGTACCAGCTTCCCTGACAAACGAAGGCAGAGCCCTGCCTCCCATGTTGCTTTTGTTGATCCTAGGAATAACCAGCAGCCCTGCATCTTGTGATCTCAAAGTGTGGTTTGGAAGATACAGGGTCAGTAACTCCTGCAAATAACTAGGTGCTAATCCATTCAGGGCCTTGTAAGTTAACAGCAAAATCTTAAAATCAATTCTAGCCAGTGTAAAGAGGCCAAAACAGGGGTAATATGATCACTTTTCCTGGTTTTAGAATTCTAGCAGTGGTATTCTGAACAGGGATATCTCACGTTTTGGTACACCAGAAAAAAGTGCATTACAATAATCAATTCTAGATTAAATAAAGGCATGCATTAGTCTCTCAGCATCAGATACAGAAATAATTGGTCTAGTTTGGCTATATTTCTCAAATGGTAAAAAGATACTTTAGTAACTTCCCTAATATGAGTCATCCAATGCTTGATGTCTGTAAGGCAAGTACAGTGCCATGAAAAAGTATTTGCCCCCTGTCTGATTTTCTGCATTTTTGCAAATTTTAACATTGTATTTGGTCAGATTTTTTTGTGGGTTGTAATAGTATATAGAGGGAGAGGAAAAATGACACCAAAGTTTGGTGCTTCTTTCATTTGTTTGGTGTGCACGGTAATCAAACATGCAATCTTCAGGTGTGAAAAAGTTATTGCCCCCCCCCCTCAGTTAACTCAACCCAATTAAAGGGATAATTAGGGTCAGCTGTTTGAGTACTTTGGTTAACAACCAGGCCTGATTTGGGCCAGCCCTGCCCAATATAAATCTGACTAACTTTGGCCCTTACCACAGGTTCTAGAGTCACATCATGCCATGAACAAAAGAAATTCCTGAAGACCTCCAGAAAAAAAAGTTGTTGATGCCTATCAGTCTGGAAAGGGTTACAAAGCCATTTCTAAGGCTCTGAGGCTCCACCGAACTACAGTCAGAGCCATATTGTCCAAATGGAGAAGGTTTGGGACAGTAGTGAATCTTCCCAGGAGTGGCCGTCCTGCCAAAATCTCTCCAAGAGCAAGGCGTAATATCGCCCAGGAAGTCACAAAGAACCCTAGAACAACATCCAGAGATCTGCAGGCCTCTCTCGCCTCAGCTAAGGTCAGTATTCATGACTCCACCATCAGAAAGACACTGGGCAAAAATGTGATTCATGGTAGAGTAGCAAGGCGGAAACCATTGCTCACTAAGAAGAACTTGAATGCTCTTCTCAAGTTTGCCAAACAACACCTGGATGATCCTCAAGAGTTCTGGAACAATGTTCTATGGACAGATGAATCAAAAGTGGAACTTTTTGGCCAACATGGGCCCCGTTATGTCTGGTGAAAACCAAACACTGCATTCCACAGTAAGAACCTCATACCAACAGTCAAGCATGGTGGTGGTAGTGTCATGGTTTGAGGATGCTTTGCAGCATCAGGACCTGGACGCCTTGTCATCATTGAAGGAATCATGAATTCTGCTCTGTATCAGAGAATTCTACAGGAGAATGTCAGGCCATCCGTCCTTGAGCTGAAGCTGAAGCGCAGCTGGGTCATGCAGCAAGACAATGATCCGAAACACACAAGCAAGTCTACATCAGAATGGTTGAAGAACAAGAAATGTAAAGTTTTGGAATGGCCTAGTCAAAGTCCAGACCTAAACCCCATTGAGATGTTGTGGCAGAACCTGAAACGAGCAGTTCATGCTCGAAAACCTACAAATGTCACTGAGTTGAAGCAGTTCTGCATGGAGGAGTGGGCCAAAATTCCTCCACGGCGCTGTGAGAGACTAATCAATAACTACAGGAAGTGTTTAGTTGCAGTTATTGCTGCTAAAGGTGGTGTAACCAGTTATTGAGTCTAAGGGGGTGATTACTTTTTCACACGGGGGCGTTGGGTGTTGCATAACTTTCTTTAATAAATAAATTAAATATGTATCACATGTTTGTGTTATTTGTTCACTCAGGGTTCCTTTTATCTAATATTAGGTTTTGGTTGAAGATCTGATAACATTCAGTGTCAAAAATATGCAAAAATACAGAAAATCAGACAGGGGGGAAATACTTTTCACGGCACTGTAGCTAATAACACCCAGGCAGAAAAAATTCCTGGCTTTAGGGACAAATATAGCTGGGTATCATCAGTATAGCAATGGAAGTTCATTCCGCTAACGGTAGCATATATAATGAAAACAACAAGGGACCAAGAATGGAGCCCTGTGGAACACCACAGACAACTTCCAATAATGCCGATTTTACCTCCCCAATAAAGATGAACTGAAACCTATCAGAAAGATAAGATTTGAACCAGTATAGGACAAGGCCAGACAGTCCTACTGTGCTTTCAAGACAATTCAGTGGGATGGACTGGTCTACAGTATCAAAGGTAGCACTTACAGTAGATCTAGAAGAATTAAAACTGATGGAAAGTCAGAGCTTATCAGCAGATCATTCACAACTCTGACAAGTGAACTGTGGCATCAAGTAAGCATGCATTTTGATTAATGAGTTCCCCTTATCTAGTCATTGAGACAGGAAGTGATGTAGATGACCTGTGACAATTAAGCTTTTTAACGAGAAATGCATTCATTAACAACCTCATCAACTCAATTTCAAAGCATTAATGGATTGATTTAATTAACACATTTAGTTTGAAAATCACTTGCTACTGAAGTTCTCGTTACTATACCACAAGTTCGATACAATAAAATTGTTTTTTGAAAATCCTGCCCTTAACCACTACAGCTCCAGGACATTCGCAGGTACGTCAAAAGACAGGGCACTTGGATCCCCGAGTGGCTCATCCAGTTAAAGCGCTGCAGCTGGGAGCACAGGATGACTCATACAGCTTGGACAGCGCCAGTTTGTGTGCGGGCTGTGCAAAGAGGCTGAACTTTGCTGAGGACTCTGAAGGGGGCGTCATATTGGCTCTGACGCTCCCAGTGTGAGGGATGGAAAACCGGCAGGGATTGCTTCTCCTCATCACACAACAGCGAATCCTACTGGCCAGACACCAAGCACATTGAGAGTGGATAAGAGGCAAGGCTGATCTCTGTTATCCTGGATCGGTAGCCCGTCCACCTTTGCTCTGGATTGCTCGGGGTAAAAGCGTTTCTGGCTTTAGGCTTGTGAGATCGGAGGACACTCACACACCCTTAGAATGTCTGTGCTGTGTGGGGACTCACTGCGGTGAGGAGAAATAACATAATTGGACATTCCAAATTGGGGGAAAATAAATACAAATAATAATTGGTAACTAAATTAATTAATACTAACTTACAGTACCATGTTTATGTCAAGATTTGCAGTCTATTCTAAGGGGTTTCTTTCAGCCTGGTCTGTCAGTATGCTTACTGTCTTGGCTGTGTTGGTCCTGTGGAATGTTTGTTTTGCAGTCGGGGGTTGACATTTTTATCCAATCGCTTATGAGTGCATTGATAAGAATAGAAGATACAGCAGCAAACCACCAGCATTCTAATTATGTATATATACTATTTACTTTCATTTTGTAGTATATATACTATTTACGTTTATTTCCAGTATTACTCGTTTATTTTTTATATATTGGTATAACTTGCTTGCTATTATTGCAAACGAAATACATCAACATATATGACTGATTCAGACCCCAGAAGTAAAGAAGAGTTTGATGCACGATTGGGGATTTTTGAAAACAATAATTTCAAACTAGGTTATATTTTGTGAAAAAGATGATGATGATGATGATGGTGATGATGATGATGATGATGAAGACAAGGAGCTGAAACCCTACTTTAATTTTGCTTAATTTTAGATCAATACACCCCGCCATTCATCTCTGCATGCTTTCAAGGTGTCCACATTCCTCTGCACTCACACCCACAACAAACAAGCGACTACATGTCACATAACAGTAATGTGAGTGGTATTGTTTACAGAAAGTACATTTTATTCATCACAAATCTTGCATATGTATGTTTTCCTGTTTATAAGAACTGTATTTTTATTCTTCAGAAATCTTGTGTTTTGTATGTATTACACTTTTTACAAATATAATGCTTATTTTATTTTGTGAAAAGTGATGCGGGAGATGACACCAGGGCGACACAAAATAGATAGGATTGAATTATATTTTTTGTGGTTTCTTCGCGTGACAACTAGGGAATTGAGCAATCAGAGAACAGCTTCAATGTGCGGTGTCCAGCAGGGTGAAGTAGCATCCAAAATGACGGAGGGAAAAATAATACTTGCCATGGAAAAATACCCAGAGCTTTATGGCAAAGATCATCGCAATTATAAATATACATAAAGGAACTGGATAAGCCTGGTATGTGTGATTGATGTCACATAATGTCCACATCATGTGTACCAGTTTTGATCATAGTTTTGTCAATAGCAATTTTTTACAGTTTTATGGATCTGGCAGTTTTTAAATCTGTCACATTGCCTCACTTCAGGTGTGTATGATCATGTCGCTGCGAAAGTATCTTGTCACCCGATGAAAAATTGCTTTGCGTGTGGTGTGTAGCAGCCTTTACAGTCCCATAAGTGCAGGTTTGTGTCCTGGCTGAAGGCAGAATTATCTTCACCATGCTACAGCGGACCCTAATGGCCAGGCTCAGGGGAGCTCAAAGCAGACACCTGCTGCTAGCCTTAGGCTAGAGGGGCTTTGAGCTTGTTGACATATGCTGTCAAGCTCATGAGAATAAAGAGGTGATTGGATCATGAGCTGTTGTAATAATTAGACATTATAAATAGGGGAGGAAACTGGGGTAAAATAATTTGGCATACTAAATATTACAAAAATAATAATCATTTAACCCCCCAGAAGTGGGCCTCAGTAGAAATAAGCATGCATGTTAATATTAGCCATGTCAGATGCTGGTTCACATGTCCACAGGCAGTTATTAATAACACACTGCTTCTATAACAATGTGAACAAACATGTGCCCTCACAGAATGATACATATTACATTCCACAGCTCACCTGTTACTGTGTTCAATATGAAATACCAAAAAGACACTGATATGACTAAAAGCAAAATGCTGACAACAAATAAAATCCACTATAAATAATATAGATTTGCTAGGCGTTGACAACAAATAAAACCCACTATAAATAATATAGATTTGCTTGGTGTTGACCATGTTTAGGGTGGTTGCAATCATTCTGAGTGGTTCTGTGTTTGAATAAAACTGCACATCTTAGACCTACCTAGTGAATGGAGCATTTCTGGAATGTTTTTGTCGGCTGCATGGAAAGGGGGATTTGCATATATCTGTGAAAACTGACACCCAAGCAGAACTTCCCAGGTCTCTCTCTAGTGAAGCTCTCACAGCCAGCTTTGTTTAAATTGTACTGTACATTTATTTTCAGTGCGCTTTATTTATTATGCAATTTAATTTTAGCGGAGTTTAGGAGGGAGTGAAATAAATTGCACTTCAGAAGCCAATTGAGGCTGTTTTTGTAAGAGCTGGACAGTCAGCACTACAGTAATCTACAGCAGATAAAGTAATAAAGGAAATAAAAAACACACACACAACGCAAACCATCACAGCAGGAATCAGACAGCATGGTAGTCTTTCAACTTGATTGTGTATGTAAATGTAACACTTCTGACTCTCAGGCTGACCAGACTATGCTACACACTAAAAGAAAGAATTTCAGACACTCTAGTTCCAGTACACAGTTCTACAGCAATGCAAAATGGGTAATTGTATGTAAAAATAATGTGATATCTGTATAAAGTGAAATAATGTATAATCTTGTAACAATTGTAAGTCGCCCTGGATAAGGGCGTCTGCTAAGAAATAAATAATAATAATAATAACATTTTCCTCTGTACATTTTTTATATCTCGTTGTCAGTTCAACTCCTTGGTCTCCAAAAGAGATTTAAACTCTTGTTCGTGTGTGTAGTCAGTTTTACTTTCTATGTTGAAATGTCTCTACTAACTACAGTAGGCCGTCCCAGTGTCTCATAAGTTGAAGTCCTTAGTGGCCTCTTTTCTCGTGCTGAACATCTTCTTTGTAGATGAGGATTTTCACCCTCAGTGTCATTCTGTACCCGATCACTCATGGTTTCCTCAGTGACCATCTCAGGATCTGCTTCAACCGTAGCAATAGATCTACGGCCCTCAATGTCCTCAAAACCGTCAGTCACAGTCTCAGTCTCTGGCTCTGTATTCCATAACTGTGTAGTTTCTTCTATATACTGTGGGTAGAAAACTGCAGCATTCGGATCTAATTCTGTGTTGCTTGGAGATGGGCTCTTTGGGCAACAAACATATGCACCTTCCAGTTCTTCATACCACTCAGATTCACTGTCAGCTTGAGCGTGTGGCTGTTGTTTTGGCGACTTCACTTTTGCTTGAGGCAGTCTTTTTTGTTTAACCTTTCTGTGCTGACTGTCTGCAGGCAGATTGATAGGTAAGAAGCCACAGGGCAAGAGTAAATTGCGGTGCAGTATTCTTGTCCGGCCTTTACCATCTTCTGGTCTCACCTCAAAAACTGGGCTGTCCTTGCACTTCCTTCCGGCAATCACGTAGACTTTGTCTTCCCAGTATGACCTAATCTTGCCTAGATCCCCTTTCTCTGTCAGGTTCCGAATCAGTACGCATCCTCCAGGCTGTAGATCTGCTCCATATATCTTGCGATTATAGTACCTTTTACCTCTTTCAGCTTCTTCATTAGTAGACTTTGATGCTATCTGGTATGCCTCAGTCATGCGGTCTCTCCATTTGTCCACGTAATCTTGGTAAGTACCTTGTTCACCTTCAGGTCTCAGGTCAAACAGAAGGTCTATCGGCAGTCTTGGGGAATGTCCGAACAATAAGTAAAACGGAGAAAACCCAGTAGCTTCGTGTTTCGTACAGTTGTACGCGTGCACTACTTTTGCCAGGGAGGTTTTCCAGTCTATCTTTTTTCTTCAATAATTGTCCTCAGCATTCCCAGCAGCGTTCTGTTTAACCTTTCAACTTGTCCATTGCCCTGTGGATGGTAGGCCGTGGTGTGTGAGCCTTTGATTCCACACTGCTCCTTTAGTCTTGCCATCAAGCGGTTCTCAAATTCTTTTCCCATATCATGGTGAATTTTTGAAGGGAAACCGAATTTAAAAACATAGTCCCCGAAGATCTTCTCTGCTACGGTCTTCGCTGATTTATTAGTAGTGGCATAGGCTTGCGCGAACCGGGTAAAGTGGTCCATTACTACTACCATATACTGGTAGCCTTGTTTGCAAGGTTCAAGATGAAGGAAATCAATTGACACCATCTCAAAGGGGTAAGTGGTCTTAATGCTTGACAATGGGGCACGAGCTGGCCTGTTCGGTTTTCTCTTCTTCAGACACTCACAAACCCTGGTCACAAAATGTTCCACCTCCTGCTGCATTCTGGGCCAGTAGAATCTATCGCGGATGAGGTTCATAGTTCTTTCTACCCCCAGATGTCCCATTTCCTGATGCAGCTCTTTATAGACCAATGGCCTGTACTCTTTGGGGAGGACTAACTGACTTTGGGATGCTGTCTTTCGAAACAAAGTCCCATCCGGCTCGATGCACAACCTTTCCCACTCTCTGAGCAGTACAACTACATCTCCGTGTTCTCTTCTCCTTTCTTCCTCACTAGGGCGTTGTTCTCTCAACAAATACTGTAGAACTCGGCCTATCACTGGGTCGTTTTCTTGCGCTCTGCTGATGTCTTCTCTTGGAATGGTCCGTATACTAGGTTGGGTGGTGGTAACTTGTATTTGCAGGGCATTCACAGCTATGGGGCTCATCCATGTTTCTTCCTGTGCTACTGCAACTCCTTGCAAGGTGGCGCTAACCATGTCTGGAATGATCTCCTCAGTGCACTGGTTGATGAAGTTATTGATGTCCAAGGGCATCCTTGATAGACCATCAGCATCTCTGTTGTTTCGCCCTGGACGGTACTTTATGGAGAAATTGAAATCAGCAAGTTCGGCCACCCAACGATGTCCAGTGGCATTCAGCTTTGCGGTTGTGAGGATGTACGTGAGGGTTATGTCCGTATAGACAGTGAAGAACGGTGCATGGAACAAGTAGTACCGGAATCGTTCGCAGATTGCCCACTTTAGAGCCAGAAACTCTAACTTCCCGGAATGCATGCAATAATTCTTCTCCGCTGGAGTCAGAGTTCTGGAGCCGTATGCTATCACCACCATCTTCCCCTGCTGCCGTTGGTACAGTACTGCACCTAGTCCTTCTTGCGAGGCATCACAGTGTAGCACATAAGGTTGCGTAAAATCAGGATACCCTAACACCGGTGGGCTGGACAAACAATCAATCAACTGGTTCAGGACCTCCTGATGTTCATTAGTCCACTTGATGGGTGTTCGGCTTGAGACTTGTCCTGGCTTCTCTGCTGACGCTCGCTTCTGTCTCAGAGGTGCTCCTGATGCTGTGTGCCTCGGCTCTACCACTGTCTTTGCATCCGTTGACACTGATAGCAACTTGTATAAAGGCTTGGCACGACGAGAAAAATTCTGGATATAAGGATGATAGTAAGACACAAAGCCTAGTATTTTCCTCAGTTCTCCAACTGTGGTGGGGCGCTTTTCCTTCATTGCCTGCACAGGTGCAATTTCAGCTGGGTCCATGGTGTAACCCTCCTCAGACACAATCTTCCCCAGGTACCTCACTTTGCGACAAAACACCTCACATTTCTGGGCCGTAAGCTTGATCCCGTGTTGCTGGTACCGGCGAAGAACTGTCTGGACATGTCTCACGTGTTCTTCAAAAGATTTACTTTGCACTAAGTTATCGTCCAGGTAAGGTTGGCATATCTCATCTCGGAGTCCTACTAAGCACTCTTCCATATTTCGCTGAAACTCTGCTGGCGCTTAACTAAGTCCGAACGGAGTCCGCACCCATTCGTACAAACCCCAAGGTGTGATGAAAGCAGTGAGAGGGCGGCTTTCTTCATCCAGTAATCCCTGGTGGTACACCTTCCCTTGATCCAGGACAGAGAACCAGGAACTGCCGCTGAGACTATCCACCAGGTCTTGTATCCGTGGGATTGGGTGTCTGTTGGGGAATGACTTGTGGTTCAGTTCCCTGTAGTCACAACACAGTCTGAGCCCTCCATCCTTCTTTCTGACGCATACCACTGGAGAAGAGTATGAAGACCTTGACTTTGTGACCCAGCCCCTGTTTAGTAGGTCCTGCAAATACTCCTTGACCTCCTGATGCAGCCCTTTGGAATGGAAACATATGTTTTCTGTACAGGTGTTGTATCTTTTAAATTAATGTGCATTTTTAATGATGGAATGCATCCTATATCCTGGTCATCTCATGCGAATGCCTTACACTCTTCCCTCAGCATCTTTCTCACCATGACTTGTTGCTCTTCTGTTAGGTGGTTCAGTTCCACTGGAGGATCCCAACACTCAACAGGCTTGCTCCTGTTAGCATCATTTACTGCTTCCCCTAGGCTAAGCTCTTCAAGCTTCCTCCCTAGGTGGTGGGTGTGCTCTCCTTGAGTTGTCTGGTTCTGAATTTCCCTATCCGGAAAGCTGGGTTTCACTTCTATTGGTCTCATTGGAGCTGGATAGACTGTTTTCACCGACTGTAAATGTCCCAGTACTGTTCGCTTATCCAGAACAATGTTGTGACTGGTGTTATTTGTAATCGGGATTGCAGTCCTGGAGGAGTTCCCCCTTGAGAGTGTCACTATCATCTCATTGATGCTCAATCCATCGGGCCAATGGAGTTTTTCATCAGAGACAAACAACATCACCTGCTCTTGGTTCAGATTCCCAGCATGTGTGTGACCATGGACTGTAGTCAGCTGACCCGCTGGAAGGACAACGCTTTTCTTTCCAGTTTTCACAATGCCAGCTCCACTGCTAAGGCTTCCCATTTGGATAATGTGTAACAAGGTCTTTGCTGCTTCAGACCTCAATGAGAACGCTGCAGCTGCCATGCTGATAGCTTCTTCTGAAAACATATCCTGTGCTCCAAGGTGTTGATTTACCACTGTTTCGATGACGTTGTATCCAATGATTGGCTCTTCTGCCATGTTGGGGTCAGTGGACACAAGTATCGGCACTTTGAGCCTTGCATCAGGATTGCTGTCCTGTTTTAGACGGAAGCTCACCTCAATCCAGCCAGAAAAAGGAATCTCTGTCTGATTGACTGCAAATCCCCTCAATGTCCCAGGCCCCAGCAGTTCTTCTACTGACCTGATGTTGGAGTGGGGAATATACTTCTTTCTCCATACTTCATTGATCATACTGGCTTGGGCGCCTGTATCCCATAAAGCAGATATTGACACACCGTCCAGTTCACTCTGCACTATACACCTATTCCCAATTAAGTTCAGGAGCTTTGCTTCATGTTTAGGATTAAGGTAAGTGACTGTCGACTGAATCACATAATTTCCAACTGATCTGTTCATTGCTGAACCCTGTTCCGCCTGTTCTATTGTATTACACAAAGGCTGGTGCTGGTTACACTTCTGGCCTGGTCTCTTAGTGATGCTAGTCTTTGTCAAACGTCTGTTACTTTGTTGGGACACTGTGTTCTGGGTTACTGTGGGTCCCTCAGCAATAACCCTTTGCCGTTTCCCTGCGGCTCTCTTGGTGACTGGCACCCTCTGGTAAAATGTCCTGACTGGCCACATCGGTAGCAGTGCCGGCAAGACTCCCCTGCCCCATTGGCGATGCATGCTCTACAGCCTTTAGGTCGTGTTCTTTGCTGGGTTCCTGTCGGCCTCCACTGTGGTGGCTTGTAACTGTTCTCCAGTGAGGTCACAAGCATCTTCCTCAGTTCTGCCATTTCAGTTCTCAACTCTTGTACCATCTCTCTGGTGTCTGATTCTGCTCCCCTTTCATATGTTCTTTTCTTTTTTCCCTTCTCTTCCAGAGATGTTGCAGGTCCCATGTGCTCATCTGGTTCTATCTGAGCCTGCTGCTCTTGCTTTGCTCGTGTGTTGTGCTGAGCCATGTTGGCATTTACCTTGACTTCAGCTTGAAACTCATTAGCTCGAGATGTTTTTTCAACAGCATTTTTCTTCATTTTCTGTTGTCTCTCTGTCTCTAAACTGGCAGCTTCATTTAACTTTTCGATCAGAACTTCATCTGCAACATCAGGAATTTCCAGGTAGGACTTGATCTCAAACTTGAGGGAGTCATTGAGTAATCCAGTTCCAACTGATCTCAAAAACTTGCGTCGCACAAGATCAGCATCATACTGTTCTTCGGCTCCTCTTTCAGCGGACACAACCAATAGCTTGTCCTTCAACTCAATAGCCCTGAAGAGAAAGTTCTGAGCAGACTCACGTGGTTCTTGAGTGATGTTGACCAGCTTATGATATAGATCCAATGCATTTTCTGCTTTAAAGTGGCTTTTTAAAATAATTTTTAGTTTGGAGAGGGTCAAATCAGTTTTAATCTCCAACATGTTTCTTAAACTCAAACCTGGACAGATGGCCTTGATAACTGCTTCAATGACTTCAGCCTCACTGTGACCCTTTTGGAGTCCTGCGTTGATCTGGTGCAGTAGGTTGGTGTAAGACAGTTTGTCTTTCTGTCCCTCCTCGCCTATCTGTCCACAAATCCGAAACTCCCTTCTTATCGTCACTTCCGGCACTTTAACTGGGTGAGCTATTGCCTCTTCATCTGCCTTTGAACTCTTATCTACTTGTACTAGCTTTTCACTCAATGTCTTAATTTCCTTTTCAATGGCTTCCTTAACCTCTGCTTGAGCCTTCTGCATTTGGAGGTATTGCTTCTTCAGCTCCTCTAGCTGTCTAAGCTCTCCTGCATTACTCTTGCTCGTGCCTTCTGCGGGAAGCTTCTCTACAAAGTCCAGAAGAACTTTAACAATCTGACATGCTTCTTCTTGATCCTGTTCTTCCTCAACAGCATCAAGCAACTCTTCCATCGTTTTAATTAAAAACCTTTGTGTTTTGCTTTTGGCAGTTTCATCAGATTCACTAATGCATTTGATATATTTGCTTGTTTATAGCAATTGCTCCTTCGTTAACTCATGCACAGCTGCACTTGCCTGATCACGCAACTGTTCCAAGTCCATGTTGTCATTCATAGACTATATCCCTCTGCAGCAGTACTGGAGGTTGACTCTCTGATCGTCTCTCTGAAGGAGTGGGTCTCTCTGCTGGATTTTATTTTCGTCAGCTGGATCACTCCTCCTGGCTCTGGCTCGCCAAAATATGTAACACTTCTGACTCTCAGGCTGACCAGACTATGCTACACACTTAAAGAAAGAATTTCAGACACTCTAGTTCCAATGTGTCGGATTTATTCTGAAAAACAATAACAGAAAAGTTCTTAAGAACTTTACAGCAACACACAGTTCTACAGCAATGCAATCACCCCAGTGTTACATATGTAATGGCTAGACTAAGGTGCTTATACTCAAATACTGTGTGAAGGTAATACTATCGCACTGTAGTGTCTGGAAGCTGTAACTACATCAGTTGGTACCCTTACAATTACAATGAAAAAACTGAAAAGTCTTTTGTTTCTTGAATTTTGTTTGTGGGGTGTCCTTATTCTTATCTATCCCAAATTCCCATTTGCCACATAAAGCTTCCTACAGATCAGATACTGCATTTTACTATTTGTAGCATGCTTCAGTCAACCAGTATATATTTTATTTGTATTTATTATTATTGTTGTGGTTAATATATATATATATACAGTGCCTTGCGAAAGTATTCGGCCCCCTTGAACTTTGCGACCTTTTGCCACATTTCAGGCTTCAAACATAAAGATATGAAACTGTAATTTTTTGTGAAGAATCAACAACAAGTGGGACACAATCATGAAGTGGAACGAAATTTATTAGATATTTCAAGCTTTTTTAACAAATAAAAAACTGAAAAATTGGGCGTGCAAAATTATTCAGCCCCTTTACTTTCAGTGCAGCAAACTCTCTCCAGAAGTTCAGTGAGGATCTCTGAATGATCCAATGTTGACCTAAATGACTAATGATGATAAATAGAATCCACCTGTGTGTAATCAAGTCTCCGTATAAATGCACCTGCACTGTGATAGTCTCAGAGGTCCGTTTAAAGCGCAGAGAGCATCATGAAGAACAAGGAACACACCAGGCAGGTCCGAGATACTGTTGTGGAGAAGTTTAAAGCCGGATTTGGATACAAAAAGATTTCCCAAGCTTTAAACATCCCAAGGAGCACTGTGCAAGCGATAATATTGAAATGGAAGGAGTATCAGACCACTGCAAATCTACCAAGACCTGGCCGTCCCTCTGAACTTTCAGCTCATACAAGGAGAAGACTGATCAGAGATGCAGCCAAGAGGCCCATGATCACTCTGGATGAACTGCAGAGATCTACAGCTGAGGTGGGAGACTCTGTCCATAGGACAACAGTCAGTCGTATACTGCACAAATCTGGCCTTTATGGAAGAGTGGCAAGAAGAAAGCCATTTCTTAAAGATATCCATAAAAAGTGTCATTTACAGTTTGCCACAAGCCACCTGGGAGACACACCAAACATGTGGAAGAAGGTGCTCTGGTCAGATGAAACCAAAATCGAACTTTTTGGCAACAATGCAAAATGTTATGTTTGGCGTAAAAGCAACACAGCTCACCACCCTGAACACACCATCCCCACTGTCAAACATGGTGGTGGCAGCATCATGGTTTGGGCCTGCTTTTCTTCAGCAGGGACAGGGAAGATGGTTAAAATTGATGGGAAGATGGATGGAGCCAAATACAGGACCATTCTGGAAGAAAACCTGATGGAGTCTGCAAAAGACCTGAGACTGGGACGGAGATTTGTCTTCCAACAAGACAATGATCCAAAACATAAAGCAAAATCTACAATGGAATGGTTCACAAATAAACATATCCAGGTGTTAGAATGGCCAAGTCAAAGTCCAGACCTGAATCCAATCGAGAATCTGTGGAAAGAACTGAAAACTGCTGTTCACAAATGCTCTCCATCCAACCTCACTGAGCTCGAGCTGTTTTGCAAGGAGGAATGGGCAACAATTTCAGTCTCTCGATGTGCAAAACTGATAGAGACATACCCCAAGCGACTTACAGCTGTAATCGCAGCAAAAGGTGGCGCTACAAAGTATTAACTTAAGGGGGCTGAATAATTTTGCACGCCCAATTTTTCAGTTTTTTATTTGTTAAAAAAGTTTGAAATATCCAATAAATTTCGTTCCACTTCATGATTGTGTCCCACTTGTTGTTGATTCTTCACAAAAAATTACAGTTTCATATCTTTATGTTTGAAGCCTGAAATGTGGCAAAAGGTCGCAAAGTTCAAGGGGGCCGAATACTTTCGCAAGGCACTGTATATATATATATATATATATATATATATATATATATATATATATATATATATATACAGGTAGTGGACAAAAAAAAATGAAACACCAATGTAAAGTCACTTAATAGGCCGTTGGGCCACTATGGTATCCTGCTCTGTGGAGTTCTTGGCGGACCGTTTTTGATAAAACTGGCTGCTCGCGCCCCAGGTTGAAATTTGCAGTCAGTTGATCTGCAGTTTGCTCGCCTGTTTTGCCTTGCACTTCGAATTAATGCACGGATATCACGATCCTGGAGCATGCGCTTCCTCCCACTATTGCCCTTTGCTGATGATGTCTTTCCCTCGGAGTTCCATGCCGACATCACCTTAGACACCGTTGCTTGTGAAACATCAGCAAGTTGAGCTGTCTTGGTCATGAAGCTCCTGCCAAACGTGCCCCAACAATCACCCCTCTTTCAAAGTCACTGAGGTCTCCTCTTGCAGCCATTCTAGCTATAATTATAGGCAAGCAGGCCTGTCCAGCATTTTTATACCCTAAGCATGCTGGGATGTTATTTGCTTAAGTAACGCATGAGCCACACCTGTGTGGAAGCCCTTACTTTCAGTATACTTGGTGTCCCTCATTTACCCAGGTGTATATATATATATAGTGTTTGTGTGCGGATGGACGAAAGCCGTCCGACATGATTATTATTTTACACCGACGAAAGCTGCCGTGGATGGGATTAAATCCCCATCCCGATAAAATCTTGTGGGAATGTGGCTGGAGCCTTAGTAAGGTTATTATTTGATTAATAGGTAATTAAGACTCCAGCCACAAAAATAAAAGACCCATTCTAGACTCATGGTCGAGAGAGTGTCGGAGGAGAGACGAGACGTGAGTCTGTGAAATATAAATCAATTGCTATAGTAATATACTTCATTATAGTTTTGTTCCATGTTTGTCTATTAGTGGCCCGTGTGCCCTTTTGTTTATTACTGTGCTTTTTTGTTTAAACTGTTTATTTTGTTATTTAATAAAGATACTGCCGTGGCTGTTTTAGCCCTGTATCAGTGCTGTTTGTACTGCTTCATGAACCTGACGTCACCACCCACACACACCACTCTAGCCATCCTGCCACAAGGACGCTGAACTTTTATATGAGGAAATACAAGTAGAACTGTACCCATTGTATGAGTGTTGATATAACCTACAAACAGTCCTATAACTCTAGTATATACTGCATTATAGTTAATACACAAGTTAAAAATCCAGCTATTTGTTTTCTATTCATCATCAACTCAGTTAAAGAGAATTCCGACAGGTGCCTCTGGTATATTTTTTCATGCAGGTGATGTCACCCGTACCGATAGTGTGAATAAAGCACGGTAGCAACTCAATATGGTATGGTGGATGTCATGAATGGGGTTTCTTTGTGATGTGTTGTGGAATACAGCAGACGAAATGCGCGCTCTGTCTGGCTGGAGATCCTCAGTAGTTTATAATTTGGCATATCAATCAGAAGAACACTGGTTTTGCAGTATCCAATCAGTATCAGGACCACTGTGCAATATCTACTCAAATCCATGGTGATGCTGTGTTCTGATAATGGTAGTGCTATGGTTTCTGTAGAGTACTGGTACAATCAAAGTATCTTGCTGATATTTTTCAAACTTTTCCATAAGGTTTAGTAGCTGGCAGTTTAAGGGGAAGGCTGTCACTCATTATTAGTTTAGGTCGGCTCCATTCATCCTGAAAGGGTTTCCCTTTTCCCCAATAGTGCTGATCAGCTTTGTCTCTGTGCTCCCGTGGGATCTGAGAGAGAGAATCTGTGAGCAGACCTGATATCAAGTCTCATGGGGATATTTTTCATTTCTGTTTCTATTTCACTCTTTCCTCAAGCTATTCAGCCACCCTGACAGACTACACAGGGGAAGCTATTGAGGAATTACTGGAGCTACTTTTTGTGAACATTTAAAAATTCAGGTTCTCCTTTTTTATGCTTCAGTAATTCAAGTCAGACCCTGAGTGCATGAGAAGTGAATTGTTTGTGTAAGTCACATTTTCAGCTTGTTCATTAGTAACTTGTTTTTAACATTCAGTCATAAATTACGAGGTCAAAACAAGTGAAGAACAAAATGAACATGAACGAAAGCAAAGGTAGAACTTTATTGTCTTTAGTCACATTGATGCTGCAAAAAGCCTTTGTGGGGAACTAACTAGAAGCATCTTGTAATGGTCTTTAGAACATATTGCTGGAAACCTTGATTAAACTTTTAAAGATGTAATGAAAACTAGAAACAATACAAACTGGAGACCAGGGGCTGATGTAAAGATAGGCGAAGTGTCAGCGGGTGCCGCAATCTAAATTGCCTTGCAATTATTTTGCACTGCAGCTTATGTAAGCTGAAGAGCAATGCAAATTACTCAACACGCACAAATACTGAGCAGCAATCATGATAATGAGGGTCGCAATGAGCGCTGCCTGTGCATCGGGCTATTTAGCGCCCACACTTACAGCCCAGAGGTAAAGTGAGTTAGGAGTACAGAGAGCAGTAGGCGCTGTATGAGATTTGTGGAGCACGAAAATCAAACCAAACAAAAAAATATGTCAGAGGAAGGGTAGCAAAAACCTCTTGGCGCATGGAAAAGAAAATAAATGTTTTCTGAGGAGGAGCTGAGAGTCCTTACGGCTGAGGTCACTAGAGTTATTTGGAAAAGCCTCAGCCAACATCAGTTATGCTACCAAAGAGGCCATATGGTCCTCTATAGTGGAGAACGTTGGTGTTACCAGGCGGACAGTCAACCAAGTGATGAAACAGTGGCAGGACCTGCGGCAGCGAACAAAAGTGAAACTCGCAATGCAGCACAGGCATGCAGCAGGAACAGGAGGAGGGCTGCCATCCACATCACAGCTGACACCGGTGGAGAGGCAAGCGGAGAGGACAATCCATCCCAAACAACGTGACCCTGGGTGTGAATATGCAGGGTCTTCTCTGTCTTCTCTGAAGGTTTTCCTGCCTATCCTTAACAAGAGCCAAGCGTCGCCACATCAGGAAGTGTACCATAGCAGCCACCCTGAGGCTAATGACAGGTCTCTAAAGGTGTGTGGTTTTATACAGCTCTTAATTACTCACTTCTACAATGGTTTGCACCTTGTCAGAAAAGGTGCAAAGTTTTTGAAGTGCAAGGCAAAATCGTTACATCTCATTATAATTCCATGCTCTTGTCTTCATTTGAATACATTTCAATATCATTTAAATGGATTCATGATGGCAAAGTGTTAATTTGATAGCGGGTGTAGAACGGCAGGTGAAAACCATTCTTTACATATTGGCTTTTTTAGTGACCGCTAAAGCCCCACTTTATGCCAGCTAAACAGTTTTTGGCAGCAATATAGGTGTTTTGCAGCCTCAAATCACTTTGCACATATCCTTACATCAGCCCCCAAATACCACAAATAATAAGTGGATGAGAAACTCATTTAATTTTTTACACGCTATATGTTCTACGTTCGTTTACATGCTGAATTACATGCTTTTAAGTTATGGAATTTAGTTGCTGCAACACTGGAGTGAACGCTTTGTGAATTTAGCCCAATGTACAGTATAATGCTTTCCATGTTTCCATGGCTTATACTTAGACACACATGTCTGATTACATCAAACTCACAAACAGATGCAAAGTTTCCTGCCCATGTCTGTGATTGATATGAACATAGCAGCTGCAAAGAAGTGAGTAAGAAATGCAGCAATTAATCCAAATACTCTTATAAAGGCGTACAATAGCAACAAGTAAACATTTTCCAACACTTGATTCTTTGCTTACTCTCCTAGATGCCTAATTTGTCACTAGATATACATTGGTGTGATTATTATTATTATTATTATTATTATTATTATTATTATTATTATTATTATTATTATTATGTTTATTTAGCAGACGCCTTCATCCAAGACAACTTACAGTAATCCTAACTTGTGTCCTGTTTCATATTGTATTTAAATATACATTTTGCATTGTAAACATCTACCAAATAAATACATTTAAAAAAAAGTAAAATAATAATGTGTGTGTACTAAAATGTTGTGTGTATGTCACAAAGAATAGAGATGAGATGATTCAAAGGTATGCTGATTAAAACTGGAGGATAATATTACTGTAGGTCTGTGTGGTAAAGAGGCGTCGCGGTCAAGGCTGCCCAGCAGCAGAAATAGCAAACCCAGACACTGGAGACTCCAATTCAACACTTATGTACACTGTTATTAACTCACAAAACAAACAAAAGGTTTACACAAACAAACACATCAACAACCTATCAAAAACAAAACAGCCCCCAAGCTATGGCTATCTCAGTGCACAGACAGGGAGCACAACCTGCTGCTCCCAGGCTTATCTCTACACTAGGCACTCACTCACTCTCTCTCTCTCTCTCTCTCTCTCTCTCTCTCTCTCTCTCTCTCTCTCTCTCTCTCTCTCTCTCTCTCTCTCTCTCTCTCTCTCTCTCTCTCTCTCTCTCTCTCTCTCTCTCTCTCTCTCTCTCTCTCTCTCTCTCTCTCTCTCTCTCTGCCCCCAACAAACATGCCATTGTTCTTTTTAAATGGTGTGGTGTCTTCTCCAGGTGGCTAATTGGCTGATTGACCAGCCAACCAGGAACTGCATTCCTAGCATTCAATCAATCAATCAATCAGCCTACCCAGAAAGACACCACACCAAACCAGCTATCTTATTTAAAACCATGTGGCTGTGCAAAGGGTGGCCATCTTGGCTCCACACTGTTCCCCTACTATTTAGCCAAGATGGCTGCCAGTCACAGAAACCCATATATTTCAATGGGCCTCTGCCCTGTCAGTCTGCTGCAGGCTTTTTGCAAATGGCTCAAAGTCAGCAGTGAAAGGAAAGAAACAATCTGGGAGGTTGGAGTTGGTGTTTGATGCAAAGGTGTTAAAAGCCTGGTCAATACAGCTCTTTAACTTTGTACTGCCACATAGAAACAAAGTTCGCTTCAGGGTTCATGTTGGCTTTCTGGCAGACAGTGACTGAAGGGTATAAACAGGCAGCTTTTGATTAGTTGTGGTACCTGTCACTCTCAATCACAGCAAAAGGACTCTACAGTGTTGCATACCGGCCTTAATCAACTGAGAAAAAGGAGCGTAGTAGCTGTCTGAATGAGGATGCAATTAAGCAGGATCCAATACTTTGAGAATGGAAGAGATTCTGCTTACTAAACAGCACAGATTTCATTTCATCTTATGAGATTGTCCTGGATCTGAATAATATTAAGTTAAATGGTTGTAGAAAGAAAGGCAAGTTTCCCTGTTTTTCACCCTGCTTTCGCCCTGAATAAGTTATAACACTTTAGTCTGCTTTTGCTATGGAGTAGTGTTGTAAGCTTTTCTAAGTGGTGACCCAGCAGCTTCTTGTTTAATTGTAGCGGATGTCATTGTAACCCCAAAACCACGTCTCTGCTAGACCTTGGAGGTCAATCACAATTGGAATTGTGCCATTTGTAATTCATTGCAATTATAATGTAATTCTAATTGAACCTTGGCACACCTGCATAACTGTACTTGTAATTGATCGATTACAGTTCAATTACATACCTTTCCAAGCTCAAGTATTCACGGTTCCTTGTTGTGTTTTGCATTGAGCATTCTTCTTGTATTTACAACCACTTTTAGTGACCCCATTTGTTTAAAAAAAATGTTATATAGTATGTTTCTGTATTTGTACCTGTGATTACTGCTTGGTAAAATAAACAGAGTAAAGATCTTAATGAGTCTAGCTGTTTATGCTACGTTTTAGTGTAATTATTATTGTAATTACTGCAGCATAATTGTAAATGTAATTGTAATTGAAGAACATAGGGTTTGGTCTCTGCTTCCCTTACACAAATATACCACAATGTAGTAATTACTGAAGCTGCACTAACTGTGCTACTGCAGTGATTACTTCCATTTTCCTCACATAATTGATCTATATCAGAAAAATGGAAGTCATGACTTCCGTTTTCTTGAGATTTTGAGATAAATGATCTCGTGATCACAAGATAATGGAATGGTTTTCTTGAGATCCTGAGATGAATGATCTCGTGATCACAAGATAACGGAATGGTTTTCTCGAGATCCTGAGATGAATGATCTCGTGATCACGAGATAACGGAATGGTTTTCTCGAGATTCTGAGATGAATGATCTCGTGATCACGAGATAACGGAATGGTTTTCTCGAGATTCTGAGATGAATGATCTCGTGATCACGAGATAACGGAATGGTTTACTTGAGATCCTGAGATGAATGATCTTGTGATCACGAGATAACGGAATGGTTTTCTCGTGATCATGAGGTAAATGATCTTGTGATCTCGACATAACGAAGAATTTTCTCATTTTCTGATGGCCTCAACGAGCCGCCGTACATAAACAATGTGTATTTTTATTTGTATTTAAATTATAAAAACACGATTACTGTTCTATATAACTAGTTTACTTCTGACTGTCAGTATTTACTGTAGTACTAGTTTTGCAACTTTGTACTTTAGTTGAACGCTTATTCAAAGAAGCAAGTGCAATGTCAGAACTACCAAAACTGAGAACCAACCCTGTCCCATACACACAGAATGTTGATGAGGACACAGATGTTTTTCAGTAGCATTCCTAGTATTCAATTTGTCAAACAAATATACAGTAAAAACCCATGTCCCCGGTCAGGGTCCTCTGTCCAAATTAAATGTTTGATAAAAAACAAGCTATTTGCTAATTATTCAAGTTAGGACCTTTTGTATGTATGCCAATGACCTGACATCTGTGGTAACGTTGTTTTACCTGGTCTGGACCCTGGAACCTAGTATGGTGCATTGGTTTTTATAGAGTTTAGATAGTTGAATCAGTTGTAATTTTTAACAAAAGCAATTTTTTTGAGAGAAATAAATCAATTGTTATACAATGTAGCTGCAGTAAATAGCATCATGAAATACTGCCATTGATTTTAATATAGTTTTTTATGTTTAATAGTCATTCTTATGATTTATTATCTAAGTAATAATGTACACCCAGCTGTGCATAATAAGGCTGTAATTATATCAAGGGTATGTGGTGACATATAAACCATGAGAGCGCTAGCTCCAGTGATTGATCAATGTCACCAGAAACCTGAGATAGAATCACAGCCCTATGTGTATGTGGTGACATAGCAGACACTAATGATAGAACTAGCCGTGTTTATTTTTACAATTGAAGATAGTGTTGAGAATAACATTGAATACAGAATAAAAAAAAAAAATTGTAAACCAAGTTTAGTTTTTAACAATTAATGTTGAACTGAAGTATTTTTTATTTGGATGATATTCTCATCACTGAAGAGACTGCTTTCTGAGGGCCATCAGTCTACATGGCCGAACATCCCACAGCACTGAAGAGACTCTGCTTTCTGAGGGCCATCAGTCTACATAGCCTAACATCCCACAGCACTGAAGAGGCTCTGCTTTCTGAGGGCCATCAGTCTAAGTAATAATGTACACCCAGCTGTGCATAATAAGGCTGTAAATATATCAAGGGTATGTGGTGACATATAAACCATGAGAGCGCTAGCTCCAGTGATTGATCAATGTCACCAGAAACCTGAGATAGAATCACAGCCCTATGTGTATGTGGTGACATAGCAGACACTAATGATAGAACTAGCCGTGTTTATTTTTACAATTGAAGATAGTGTTGAGAATAACATTGAATACAGAATAAAAAAAAAAAATTGTAAACCAAGTTTAGTTTTTAACAATTAATGTTGAACTGAAGTATTTTTTATTTGGATGATATTCTCATCACTGAAGAGACTGCTTTCTGAGGGCCATCAGTCTACATGGCCGAACATCCCACAGCACTGAAGAGGCTCTGCTTTCTGAGGGCCAACAGTCTACATAGCCTAACATCCCACAGTACTGAAGAGGCTCTGCTTTCTGAGGGCCATCAGGCTACATAGCCAAACATCCCACAGCAATGAAGAGACTCTGCTTTCTCAGGGCCATCAGTCTACATGGCCTAACATCCCACGGAGGGCATGTGGCTGACATATTACTGATTTTATTGTAATATGGAGTACTTGTGTCATTCTGCTCTTCCACAAATATATCTCCTTCTTCTATGGATACAACTTTAAATCAGAAGGCCATTGTTGTTTGTTTTGGTATTGACAGTGCTTTGTTGTGTTCATGTACTGGTGGTAGAGTTTGTTTTGGTGTTGACAGTGTTTTGTTGTGTTCATGTACTGATGGTAGAGTTTGTTTTGGTTTTGACAGTGTTTTGTTGTGTTCATGTACTGATGGTAGAGTTTGTTTTGGTGTTGACAGTGTTTTGTTGTGTTCATGTACTGATGGTAGAGTTTGTTTTGGTTTTGACAGTGTTTTGTTGTGTTCATGTACTGATGGTAGAGTTTGTTTTGGTGTTGACAGTGTTTTGTTGTGTTCATGTACTGGTGGTAGTTTGTTTTGGTTTTGACAGTGTTTTGTTGTGTTCATGTACTGACGGTAGAGTTTGTTTTGGTGTTGACAGTGTTTTGCTGTGTTCATGTACTGATGGTAGAGTTTGTTTTGGTTTTGACAGTGTTTTGTTGTGTTCATGTACTGATGGTAGAGTTTGTTTTGGTGTTGACAGTGTTTTGTTGTGTTCATGTACTGATGGTAGAGTTTGTTTTGGTGTTGACAGTGTTTTGTTGTGTTCATGTACTGGTGGTAGAGTTTGTTTTGGTTTTGACAGTGTATTGTTGTGTTCATGTACTGATGGTAGAGTTTGTTTTGGGGTTGACAGTGTTTTGTTGTGTTCATGTACTGATGGTAGAGTTTGTTTTGGTGTTGACAGTGTTTTGTTGTGTTCATGTACTGATGGTAGAGTTTGTTTTGGTGTTGACAGTGTTTTGTTGTGTTCATGTACTGATGGTAGAGTTTGTTTTGGTTTTGACAGTGTTTTGTTGTGTTCATGTACTGATGGTAGAGTTTGTTTTGGGGTTGACAGTGTTTTGTTGTGTTCATGTACTGATGGTAGAGTTTGTTTTGGGGTTGACAGTGTTTTGTTGTGTTCATGTACTGATGGTAGAGTTTGTTTTGGGGTTGACAGTGCTTTGTTGTGTTCATGTACTGATGGTAGAGTTTGTTTTGGTGTTGACAGTGTTGTGTTCATGTACTGATGTTAGAGTTTGTTTTGGTGTTGACAGTGTTTTGTTGTGTTCATGTACTGATGGTAGAGTTTGTTTTGGTGTTGACAGTGTTGTGTTCATGTACTGATGGTAAAGTTTGTTTTGGGGTTGACAGTGTTGTATTCATGTACTGGTGGTAGAGTTTGTTTTGGTTTTGACAGTGTTTTGTTGTGTTCATGTACTGATGGTAGAGTTTGTTTTGGGGTTGACAGTGTTTTGTTGTGTTCATGTACTGATGGTAGAGTTTGTTTTGGGGTTGACAGTGTTTTGTTGTGTTCATGTACTGATGGTAGAGTTTGTTTTGGTGTTGACAGTGTTTTGTTGTGTTCATGTACTGGTGGTAGAGTTTGTTTTGGTGTTGACAGTGTTTTGTTGTGTTCATGTACTGATGGTAGAGTTTGTTTTGGGGTTGACAGTGTTTTGTTGTGTTCATGTACTGATGGTAGAGTTTGTTTTGGGGTTGACAGTGTTTTGTTGTGTTCATGTACTGATGGTAGAGTTTGTTTTGGGGTTGACAGTGCTTTGTTGTGTTCATGTACTGATGGTAGAGTTTGTTTTGGTGTTGACAGTGTTGTGTTCATGTACTGATGTTAGAGTTTGTTTTGGTGTTGACAGTGTTTTGTTGTGTTCATGTACTGATGGTAGAGTTTGTTTTGGTGTTGACAGTGTTGTGTTCATGTACTGATGGTAAAGTTTGTTTTGGGGTTGACAGTGTTGTATTCATGTACTGGTGGTAGAGTTTGTTTTGGTTTTGACAGTGTTTTGTTGTGTTCATGTACTGATGGTAGAGTTTGTTTTGGGGTTGACAGTGTTTTGTTGTGTTCATGTACTGATGGTAGAGTTTGTTTTGGGGTTGACAGTGTTTTGTTGTGTTCATGTACTGATGGTAGAGTTTGTTTTGGTGTTGACAGTGTTTTGTTGTGTTCATGTACTGGTGGTAGAGTTTGTTTTGGTGTTGACAGTGTTTTGTTGTGTTCATGTACTGATGGTAGAGTTTGTTTTGGGGTTGACAGTGTTTTGTTGTGTTCATGTACTGATGGTAGAGTTTGTTTTGGTGTTGACAGTGTTGTGTTCATGTACTGATGGTAGAGTTTGTTTTGGTGTTGACAGTGTTGTGTTCATGTACTGATGGTAAAGTTTGTTTTGGGGTTGACAGTGTTGTATTCATGTACTGGTGGTAGAGTTTGTTTTGGTTTTGACAGTGTTTTGTTGTGTTCATGTACTGATGGTAGAGTTTGTTTTGGGGTTGACAGTGTTTTGTTGTGTTCATGTACTGATGGTAGAGTTTGTTTTGGGGTTGACAGTGTTTTGTTGTGTTCATGTACTGATGGTAGAGTTTGTTTTGGTGTTGACAGTGTTTTGTTGTGTTCATGTACTGGTGGTAGAGTTTGTTTTGGTGTTGACAGTGTTTTGTTGTGTTCATGTACTGATGGTAGAGTTTGTTTGGGGGTTGACAGTGTTTTGTTGTGTTCATGTACTGGTGGTAGTTTGTTTTGGTGTTGACAGTGTTTTGTTGTGTTCATGTACTGATGGTAGAGTTTGTTTTGGTTTTGACAGTGTTTTGTTGTGTTCTTGTACTGATGGTAGAGTTTGTTTTGGTGTTGACAGTGTTGTGTTCATGTATTGGTGGTAGAGTTTGTTTTGGTGTTGACAGTGTTTTGTTGTGTTCATGTACTGATGGTAGAGTTTGTTTTGGGGGTGACAGTGTTTTGTTGTGTTCATGTACTGGTGGTAGAGTTTGTTTTGGTGTTGACAGTGTTTTGTTGTGTTCATGTACTGATGGTAGAGTTTGTTTTGGGGTTGACAGTGTTTTGTTGTATTCATGTACTGATGGTAGAGTTTGTTTTGGTGTTGACAGTGTTTTGTTGTGTTCATGTACTGATGGTAGAGTTTGTTTTGGTGTTGACAGTGTTTTGTTGTGTTCATGTACTGATGGTAGAGTTTGTTTTGGGGTTGACAGTGTTTTGTTGTGTTCATGTACTGATGGTAGAGTTTGTTTTGGGGTTGACAGTGTTTTGTTGTGTTCATGTACTGATGGTAGAGTTTGTTTTGGTGTTGACAGTGTTTTGTTGTGTTCATGTACTGGTGGTAGAGTTTGTTTTGGTGTTGACAGTGTTTTGTTGTGTTCATGTACTGATGGTAGAGTTTGTTTTGGGGTTGACAGTGTTTTGTTGTGTTCATGTACTGATGGTAGAGTTTGTTTTGGTGTTGACAGTGTTTTGTTGTGTTCATGTACTGATGGTAGAGTTTGTTTTGGTTTTGACAGTGTTTTGTTGTGTTCATGTACTGATGGTAGAGTTTGTTTTGGGGTTGACAGTGTTTTGTTGTGTTCATGTACTGATGGTAGAGTTTGTTTTGGGGTTGACAGTGTTTTGTTGTGTTCTTGTACTGATGGTAGAGTTTGTTTTGGTTTTGACAGTGTTTTGTTGTGTTCATGTACTGACGGTAGAGTTTGTTTTGGGGTTGACAGTGTTTTGTTGTGTCCATGTTTGTTTTTGAAATGAAGGATAGCAGTTTTATCATCAACCACATTATACACAGGCAGTCTTATTACACACAGGTCTCACACCCCCTCCTACTCATATTGCACACAGTTCTCACACCACCTCCTTCTCTTATTACACATAGGTCTCACACCACCTCCTACTCTTGTTACACACAGGTCTCACACCACCTCCTGCTCTTATTACACACAGGTCTCGCGTCACCACAGTGCATAATAAGACTGCACAGATGTTTATAGGGGAATTATTGTTCAACATCTGTTATAAGTTACTACAGTTTGTCATGTGCAGGTTGTCTTATTATAACATAACTAATATTACAAAGCTTTGTGATCCTCTTGCCCAAACTGCATGAGGTGATATAACAATAAGAGACTCCCTCTACTTACTGTATACCTAACCCTAACCATAACCCTGTACTTACTGTATACCTAACCCTAGCATTCTACTTAAGGTATACACTTTAAACAAAACATAGTTTACTGCTGTTGAAAAACAAATGACAGTAATTAAGCTCAGAACAAAAGTCAAGTTGACAGAGGATTTGTCTTTATTTCTCATTTTTATGTTTAAAACCCCAGGGGGATTACAACACGCAATTCAATTGCAGCAAGTGGCTCTGTCCTCTCTAGGAATGTAAACGGATATTTGTATTTCTGTTCCAAAGAGCTTCGGTGTTGGATATCTGTTACAGCTTACATCGTGCCCTCACTCACTGCACAGATTAAAGCTCCTCTGAGAGGTTTAATATACTGCTAATTTATTGATCCTCATAGCCGAGCCTTATATCTCTTGTGTCCCTTGATTGAAGGGTCTTTGTCGTCCTGTGTCCCTCTCATTTTCTCTTCTGTTGTGTCCCCTTACTAAGTACCCTTTAAATGAATTTATCATCTTTAATACCAATCTGACAGGAAAGTAATAAAGTCTTTTGGCAATGTACTGGGCTTAGCAATTAAACCCTTTAAATTAACTTCAATAGCCGACATAAACTTTAAGAAGAAAAAGGCATGGCACAGAAGATTCCATTAAACAGCTAGATCGAGGAAATTAATGGGCTTCTACTGAATTAGTAAATGAATGAATTCTCTTTGCAAGACATAGAAATCTCCTTAATTCCTGATACTAATTCACTCTCTGCCACTTAATTCCATAGCTCTACAGATTGCATTCATTCAGGTTACTAGAAGAGCTAAATACAGGGTTGTGGATTGGGATGATGCTATAGGCGCTGTCTGGAGCCACACAATCTTCTATGCCACTTCTCAGAAACCCAGTCCTTCACACATGAGTGTCATTCTGCCTCAAATCAGAGACAGAAGGGCACAGTAAGGCAAAAGGCACATCTTGTGTTTTGCCAAGTTGTGTGCATTAGTTTGCATTGCAGCTGCAGAAGCTAAGCTCAGCCATGTGAGATATGAAATGGTGCACAATGCAGATTCAGTACATTTCTAATGTGTATGCAATACATTTCAGTTTACATAGTTAAATATAGCTCAAGATTTTTAGCATGCAGTTAGTTCACCTTTCCTTCTTTCATGAGGCACTATACTCTTAGTTTAACAGACGACTCAGTTTGGTGAATATGCACTGAGGGCCAGATATACAGTACAGTAGCATGGTCTGTACCCCAAAATGTTTTTTTTGTGTGTGTGTGAAAGGAAAATAAAAGTGGTACTGATGCGAAAGTTGTGTAATGCTTGTGTATTAACTGTTGATACACAGTAAGTGTGTTCAAAAGGCTTTATTGGGAGAGGGAGGGTATTAGACAGAAGGGACAGTGCAGCTGTTATTTGCTTCCAAGTCTCACTCACATTTCCCTCTCCTTCTCACTACCTGTATCCACTACATAAAGGTCAGCCCAATAGAACAAAGGCAAACATGCATTCAATCTAACCTGTAATTTAATACAAATTACGTATTTTCTGTCCTACACTTGTAACAAACAACAAAGGCACACTTTTTGAGGCTGAAATGAACTTGTAGTTTGTTACTTGCTTTTAACTTGTAGTTTGTTACTTCCTTTTTTATTTATTATTATTATATATATAATTTGAATCCTTAAGTGTCTCACTGGCAAAGGCACAATCCTGTGTGGTGTGCAGGGTCTTGCCTAGCGGGGAGTGTTGCATTGCCTCTTGGGTTCACTAATTAATAAGGGACAGTTTCTCCTCACTGCACTACATCAGCCTCTCCTTGCTCGTGGATCTTCAGTGGACACCTGCAGGGTTGGCCTCTGTCCTCCGGGGGCTGCTTGCTCGTTAACATTCATGGTTAAGTTCCTGGGTGTAAAGAGGTGAATGACTGGGATCAGAAGATACATTCTCCTGAACTTTTGTGGGGAGCTCCTACAGTGAAGGAACATCGTTGACCCGGCCTGTGGATAGAATCTTGTGCTGTCAGCCCCTCACCTTTCAGAAAGACTGTCTCTATGCACTCTGTAGACACCAGTACGGCATGTGTCCTAACCTTTCACAAATGCTCAATTCATTACAGCTGTTCGGTACTCAAGCTTTTCATGATTTTTATATTTAACAGGCTGATAACTACTGGGCAAACATGTGTAAATCATATATGGTAGACATGCTAAATGCTTCGGATTCCAGACGCAGTGTCAGATTGACCCTGTGCTCCTGCGGGTTAGGAAGGCAGAACTGGTTAGGGATGGTTGCTCCTCATAGCGGACCAGACTGGCCAGGTGTTGGTGAGCTCTGGCAAACACATGCAGGGCTGATGTTTGTCCTCCAGAGGTTGGTGTCTCGCTGACATCCGCTCTAGAGTGTAAAAGAGGCAATTGGCTTGATCGTGGGATCAGAGGACGCCCACTGAACCTTCTTCTCCTGAGCAGTGTGGGGAATTGCTGCGGTGAGAGAACATCATTGGACATTGTAAATTGGGGAGAAAATCCAGGGTAAAATTAAAAAAAAAAAATAAATGCAAGCAAAAAATAGGAAGTGAGAAGCATGCATCAAATAAATGTGAATACTGACAACAAAAAACAAGTAAAGTGGTGAAATTAAGTGCTAAGCAACTGTCAAAGAAATATCCCAAAACAACGTTTCATGAAAGCGGAGGGAGCAGCTTTACAGGAGAAATAAACTTTTCAAATTAACCAAAGCCTTCTGTTCAGAAAATATACCTCAGCATCCCCTTGACGGTTTACAGTTTGGAGAAGCAGGAAACCTGATTGCAGCTCTTGCAATCGCTGCTCTGCGGTGCTTAACAGGACCTGTATCAGTGTAGATGCAGAACGATCCTCCTCATCAATACAAGGTGCTCAGGGATGACAGACGTCACATCAAAAGTGAACTTTTAATGTACAACTTGTCATACCAAAACCACAGCTGTATTTAAACAGACTTTAACAATGTTTACTTATTATATCCTCCCAAACAAGGGGACCAGTGATAACGCTCATAATAATAATAATAATCATAATAATAATAATAATAATACAATATATATTTTTAATGAGGAGTAACATACATTTATTTTTGGCTGTTTCTAGTCAATCTTGCAATATCCAGCACTGGATAGTCTCCAGTGAATTCAGAATTTTGTGACTGTGGTTTCGATGCCTGGGGACAAAGTTTTACATGTAACAATGTTCTTTGCGTTACAGTTATAAATAGCTGTGGTCTTCTAGTGTGTCTGAGTACTGTAACAGGCTGCCCTAATGAAGTACATCTTCACAGAAGAGTAAAACATTTGCTCTTCCCATTTCTTCCACATATGCCTCCCCAAGGTAGATTAAAAGTTCATTTTAGGATTAAAATTGCAATTCCTTTTGAGCCCAGCAATGGTTGCTATTTCTTCCTAAACCACATTGACCCAGTTATTTAAAATGTATTTGCAGGCTATATCTATCGTTCACTAGCTGTACACCAGCAGGAAGCATGTACACACACATGCCAACAGTCCATATATGGTTGGGACAGTCCCGATTTCCAAGCAAACGTCCCGCCTCCCGATGCATAGGAAGAAAGTCACAATATTTATCCTTGGAAATTCTTCACAGCTCAAGGGGGTGGTAATTCTTCACAGCTCAAGGGGGTGGAAATTCTTCACAGCTCAAGGGGGTGGAAATTCTTCACAGCTCTAGGGGGTGGAAATTCTTCTTCTCTGCTGACCCCCGTGCACTGCACTGCCTTGCAGGGATTGTGTTCACATCACCCAATCTCAGGTTATTGACATGTCATATCCAGTCATCCTGGAGAAGTGTATTGTTTCCTCCCTCCTGCTGCAATATGATCTGATGTGTATGATTTAGAGTAAAATGTGGGAGCCCATGGAACGTGAGGGAATTCAGTTTGCCACACAACCCCCCAACCCCCCCCCACCGGTATTATTCCGCTGAACAGTTTCCAAATGTTGGCAAGTATGTGTACAGCCCATTGTAGACGGGTGACTTTCTGTTAGTTTGTTGCTGTTGCTTATGCATACTTCATCATCACAGGAAACTACTTTCTCTTCTCCCAGCAGGTTACCAAGCAAACTACTCACTCAAGGATTGAGCCCTAGTATTTGTACAGACGATATCATGCAAATATATTCAACATACATCTGTGGCTACATTACAGGATGCTGATTGTGTTTATTTTGTTCATTTTCAATATTATTGTTATATTCCCCAAAGATGTAAGGGTTCACAATGTAGAATCTCTTTCACTTTGAGAATTCTTGAGAATCTAATTTTTCTCTCATTTGAATCTGATACCTGCCTTAAATGTTTTTCCTAAGACCATTATTGGAGAAACAACAACTAACAACAACTATATGAAAGAGTTGATAGTACAGATTTTAATAATAATAAAAAAATACTATTTTAGTTCAAAATTAATTAATGTTTAGTAGTAATTCAAACAGCAGGAGTTCAGACAAGTAGGTGTGCAGGGATGTTTTTAGGTTTCAAGCAAAAACAAAAAGGGGCTTTAGATTTTCAGGCAAACAGGTCTGTAACAGTGCCGTAATTCTCAGTTTTTTGAGTTTTTATTTCTTTAGAGATATATCTGAAATGTTCCTTTGTTTTCGTCTCTGAAATACAGTAATTCCATTCAGAGGACTTGTTGGCCAAAGTTTTAAAACGACTATTGTTACCAGTGGTACAGTATAACAGCCAGACGTGGTGGTTTTTGTTGTTTTTGTTTCGGGTTCTACTGGAGTGGAAAAGATTACTGTCTAAATTGATTTTATGTTGTTAACGTTAACATTGGTTAACTGGATCTTTAACAGGAGCTCCTGAAATGTTCTGTGGAGACCCATGCAACCTGGGAAGATTAGTATAACTAGTGTTAAACTGGGGAGATGCAGGCTATATTGTTTTTTTTTTTTGGAATTGCCAATTATTTTTCTTTTTTTTTTTTTTTTTTTCTAAATTTAGTCGTCGCCAATTATTTTTACCCCGGTTTTTCACCCCAATTTAGCATGCCCAATTATTATCTGTATCCCCGGCTCACCGCTCGCAACCCCCCCGCCGACTCGGGAAACGGAGGCTGGAACACGCGTCCTCCGAAACGTGCTCCTTCCAAGCCGTCATTTTTCGCACTGCAGATCCACAGCAACGCCACCAGACCTATAGTGCCGGAGGACAACACAGATCTGGCGGCTCCGCTGCAGAGCCACAGGCGCCCTATCGGCCACAGGGGTCGCTGATGCGCGGTGAGCCGTGGATTCCCCTGCCGACCTAAGCCCTCCCTACCCGGGCAGCACTCAGCCAATTGTGCGCCGCCCCCTAGGAACTCTCGGTCACGGTCAGCTGTGACATAGCCTGGATTCGAACCTGCGATCTCCAGGCTATAGGGCACATCCTGCGAGGAGCGCCTTTACTGGATGTGCCACTCGGGAGCCCCTTACCAATTATTTTTCTTATTTTCTCCCCAATTTTGTAAGCCCAATTCTTGTTTATTTCAACTTGGCTCACCGCTGCCACCCCTGCGCTGACTCGGGAGAGACGAAGATGGACTCACGCGTCCTCCGAAACATGTGCCGTCAGCCGTCCGCTTCTTTTCACTCTGCAGGCCCGCCATGCAGTCACCTCAGTGCTACAGCGTCGGAGGGCCACGCAGCTCTGGGTAACTCACAGACAGGCCTGCAGGCGCCCGGCCAAGTCTACAGGGGTCGCTGGCACACGGTGAGCCGAGGACACCCTGGCCGACCTAAGCCCTCCCCCCACCGAGGACGGTGCTCGGCCAATTGTGCGCCCCCCCCCCCCCCCGGGAATTCCCGTCCACAGCAGTGGAATAGCCTGGACTCAACATGACGACCTCCAGGCTATAGGGCGCATCCTGCACTCCAGGAGTGTCTTTACCAAATGCGCCATTCGGGAGCTCCTGCTAAACATTTTTTGACTGCATATATTATAACCTATTATATATGTAGGCTACATATATAATATATAGAAGTTCTCCTATACCATAGCTTCAGCAATTCTGATTCTTATAGTCATCTACGAACTGAGCTAAAATACCAGCACTTTAGGTTAATGATATAAAAATTATCCAGTAAATATACAATAGGCTAGCCTGCTTGTCCACATTTGCCACTACATGATACAGAGTGTGCATGTTTCTGCTTTGTTTGAATGCATTTTAAGTGATATACGGGATAGTTTGGGATCTGCATTTTAGGTCGTGTACGGGATACTTTGGGATCTGGTTGGATCCATTGTTGAAGTTTGATTTGCATATTTCAGCAGTCTCAAAGAAAATAGCTCAAACTTGGTTTTCTTTTCCGACAGTGAAAACTTTACACTCCAAAGTAGAAATTATGTTATTAAGCATTTTCCTTTGTTTGATTATGGTGTTGCTGTATTTGTACATGCCTCTGCATAGTAACTAAGAAACCGGGATCGATTAATGAATGAAGCATGCAGATTGTTTTTATTAGCATGTCACCCACAACCCCACTGCTGCCAGTTACTGGCTTCTTTATATTGTGTGCTGCTGAATTGTACTGACTTGTAGTTTTTTTTTGCAAATGTCCAGGGGTGTTCCTGTATCAAAATTCTATTTAAAAAATGTTTAGCCAGTGAAGTGGGTGACAAAAATGTTATTTTTATTTTTTTCATTTATTGCATTATATACAAAAATATCGCAAAGCACTGTACAGTACATAGCAGAAAAAAGAACAAACCACAATAAATTTGTATAGCATGTCACACATACAACTGCCACAGTCAGACCACAGTATACACATAATAATACAAAAGCAGCAATTTTAAAGCTACATTGAAACCTACTAAGATAAGAAAGACATTTTATAAAAGTGCATTTTTAGTCTTGACTTGAAAACTGTAACGGTCCCTGCTTCCCTGATAAACGAGAGCAGAGCATTCCATAATTTCAGAGCTCTACAACAGAAAGCCCTATGTCTTGTGTTGTTTTTGTTGACCCTAGGGTAAACCAGCAGTGATCTCAGAGTGTGGTTTAGAAGATACAGGGTCAGTAACTCCTGCAAATAACTAGGTGCTAATTATTATTATTATTATTATTATTATTATTATTATTATTATTATTATTATTTATTTCTTAGCAGACACCCTTATCCAGGGTGACTTACAGTCATAAACAAAAATACATTTCAAGAATCACAGTACAAGTATTAATACAATTAAGAGCAAGATAAAATACAATCTCTTCGGTTCTAGCAAGTACAAGTATGACAAAATACAATTCAATAACGGAGCAGATAACAGTGTCAGTGATAGTTACATCAGGATATAATTAAATACAAAATACTACAGATTAAATGACACTTGACAGATTACAGTACTCTAAAGTACAGGATTAAATGCAGTCAAATAGGGAGCAGGTAAGAGCAAGTAAAGTGCATTTAAGGAAGAGTGATAAGTGTCCAGATGGAAAAGAGGAGTTTCTACAGGTGCTGAATGGAGAGGTGAGTCTTGAGGAGGCGCCGGAAGATGGTCAGGGACTGGGCAGTCCTGACATCTGTAGGAAGGTCATTCCACCACTGCGGGGTGAGGGTGGAGAAGGAGCGGGCTCTGGAGGCAGGGGAATGTAGAGGAGGTAGAGCCAGTCTTCTAGTGCAGGAGGAACGGAGAGGTCGAGTGGGGGTGTCGGGAGAGATGAGGGTCTGGAGGTAGCTGGGCGCAGTCTCATCAAGGCATCTGTAGTCGAGTACAAGAGTCTTGATTTGGGTGCGAGTGGTGATCGGGAGCCAGTGGAGTTGTGTGGGAGAAGCGAGGCAGAGAGAACTCCAGGCGAGCAGCGGAGTTCTGGATGAGCTGGATCGGACGGGTGGCGGACGCAGGGAGGCCAGCCAGGAGGGAGTTGCAGTAGTCTAGGCAGGAGAGTATCAGGGCCTGGACCAGGAGCTGGGTGGCGTAGTTGATGAGGAAGGGTCGGATTCTTCGTATGTTGCTTAGGAAGAATCGGCAAGTGCGTGCCAGAGTGGAGATTTGCTGGGAATAAGAGAGGCAGGGGTCCAGGGTGACTCCGAGGTTCTTAGCTGAGGAGGAGGGAGAGAGTGTGGTAGATTCCAGAAGAACGGAGATAGAGAGATCAGAGGAGGGGGAGGAGGAGAAGGAAAGAAAAGTAGTAGCAGATTTAGAGAGGTTGAGTTTGAGGTGATGCGAGTGCTTCCAGGAGGAGATAGCAGACAGACAGGTAGAGATACGGGAGGGGATGGTGGAGTCAGAGGTGGGGAAGGAAAGGAAAATCTGAGCATCATCAGCATAGAAATGGTATGAGAAACCATAGGATGCGATGAGGGGGCCCAGGGAGCAGGTGTAGAGAGAGAACAGGAGAGGACCCAAGACTGACCCTTGGGGGACTCCTGTTGAGAGAGGGCGAGGTGTGGAGATTGCTCCACGCCAGGTTACCTGGTAAGTGCGGTTGGAGAGGTAGGAGGAGAACCAGGCCAGAGCAGTGCCAGAGATTCCCAGGTCAGTGAGAGAGGATAGTAGAATAGAGTGATCGACAGTGTCAAAGGCAGCAGAGAGGTCGAGGAGAATTAGGACAGGGAGAGAGAGAGGCAGCTAGGGCAGAGTTTAGTGAGTTAGTGACAGACAGGAGGGCGGTTTCAGTGGAGTGAGCAGAGCAGAAGCCAGATTGGAGAGGGTTCAAGCAGGTTGGACAGGAAAGCAGAGAGCTGGCGGTGTACAGCCCGCTCGAGGGTTTTGGAGAGGAAGGGTAGGAGGGAGACAGGACGGTAGCTCTGGAGGGAGGTGAAGTTGAGGGTAAGCTAATCCATTCAGCAAAATCTTAAAATCAATTGTAGCCAGTGTAAGAGGCCAAAACAGGGGTAATATGTTCACCTTTCCTGGTTTAGTCAGAATTCTAGCAGCGGTATTCTGAATAAGCTGCAAGTTTGGGACACCAGAAAAAAGTGCATTAGTCTCTTGGCATCAGATACACAAATAATTGGTCTAAGTTTGTCTGTATTTCTCAATGGTAAAAAGATACTTTAGTAATCTCACCAATATATGAATCTCAAATGATAGATCAGGATCAAAGATGACCCCCAAACTCTTCATTTCTAGTTTAAGTTTTGATGAAAGACTGCAAGGGTCGAGCTCATATAGTACCACATTTCCTTTTAGTTGGTTCTGTGAGCCCACAAGCATAACCTATGTTTTATCTAAATTCAACATTAGAAAATTCTGTGACATCCAATGCTTGATGTCTGTAAGGCAAGTAGTTAATAACACCCAGGCAGAAGAAATTCCTGGCTTTAGGGACAAATATAGCTGGGTATCATCAGCATAGCAATGGGAGTTCACTCCGTGTCTGCGGATATACCTAACGGTAGCATATATAATGAAAACAATAAGGGACCTAGAATAAAGCCCTGCGGAACACCACAAACAACTTCCGATAATGCTAATTTTACCTCCCCAATAGAGACGAACTGAAACCTATCAGAAAGATAAGATTTGAACCAGGATAAGACAAGGCCAGACAGTCCCACTGTGCTTTCAGGATGATTCAGTAGGATGGAATTGTCTACAGTATCAAAGGCAGCACTTACATTTAGAAGAATTAAAACTGATGGAAAGCCCGAGTTAGAGCTTATCAGCAGATCATTCACAACTCTGACAAGGGCCGTCTCGGTGCTACGTGCAGCACGAAAACCAGACTGAAACTTCTCGAATATAACATTTTGAAACATATTCAATTTATTAGAAGACTAGACTGAAAACACTGCAATTTTCTGAAAACTCTGTATTGAAAAGGTTAAATTAAGTTTCTATAAGATCTTATAGGACAAGGACATATAGGACATATGATATACTGTATGTTGGGAGTAAACTGTCCATTATACAACATACTGCACTACATACTGTTGTAAATGTTGCAGTACATATTCTAGTGAAATATCCCTTATACTACCTACAATTACTCAACCCTTTAAGGACCGGGATCGTGTTAACATGATCATACTGAAGTGGGCTTCTAGGACCACGATCGTGTTAACACAACATTTTGATGACTTACAAGGCCACCGTACTTTGCAGTACATACTTGAAACACATGTCATTGAATAGGGGAAGGACTGACGTTCACTTCCTGACGTGTGTCATCACTGAGAGGGGCATTTAGTGTCTAACTCTTTGCGGTCCTATGTCGGACCTGATCCGACATTGCAATTATTCCTATCCGGTCCAATGTCGGACCCTGTCCGACATCATCAAAAAAACGCAAAAAACAGGTTTCTAGTTGTATTTTCTCTGGAAAAAACAGAGAAAACCATTCAATGGCCGAGTGGGAGCAACAGGAGCCGAGACAAGTCGAAAAAAAAAAAAAAAAAAAAAAAAAAAAGGCGTATCTCATGAATAGTCATACATGGCCCTGGCATAGGGGGCGGTCATAAGGAAACAAGCTGGCTGATACTGAATCAGCACACAGAGAATATCACGGACATTTGCAGAGCTTTTTTGAGATGTTATAGTAATAAAATAATGACTTGGATCGCTTTATTTAGGAGTTTGGTGATAAAACGAGTGATCAGGAGATGATTGATCGGTATGTATGACTATTATTATTATTATTATTATTATTATTTATTTCTTAGCATAGGTGAAAGCTATAGTGAACGAAAGGGTGGGGCGGGGCTGGAGATGCCTATTGAGTGCTTTCTTGATATGCAGGGCCTTTTAAACCCGTTTGACTGTGGAAAAAAAATACTTTTAAACAGCGCGTCTAAAATTAACTGCGCGTGTGAAAATAAATTGGACCCGACGCGTCTGACACGCACTTAATAAATGGACTGCAAAGGGCGGAGACAGTTTACAACAGCCGCAGAGACAAAAGCAGAAACAAAACATCACAGGAACTTGTTTTGAGTGAATAAAAAGGGGGAAACACTGTATGTATGTGACATAATTATATTAGAACATTTATTATGTCTCATGTGTTTTAATATATATGTTTTTACAACATTTATAAATATCAAGAAACGAGTGGCTATAAGCAGATATTAATGTATCAGGTATGTTTTTTTTCCTGATAATAATGGAATGAATAACTATTATTTTATATAAAAATATTTATTTTGAGACCCTGAGAATAAACGTGTATTATGTCATTGCAATCACTCAAGTGAAGCAATGTCTTGTAATTTGCCCAAATATCAATATTTTTCAACAAAACTTTCAGGAAGTATTGTAAGGTCCTCGGGTCATAGAATAATACATTTTTATACATGTATCTCTAAGCAGAATACATAATAAAAAACACTTAACTTTAAGAAAAATGTGGTTTCTGAAGTAATTTATACTGTTCCCAAGGTTGTTCTGAAAAAAAGGACACCAGTCTATTTTTTACAGGGCACTGTAAAAAATAGATTATTAGTGATTTTTTATAGGAATGTCAAGTACAGCCGAAAAACGCCTGGTCCTAGGGGAGCATCCCACTGAAAAACGCCTGGTCCTGGGGGAGCATGCCTGGTCCTGAAAGGGTTAATACATGTTTATTAGACCATCTTTAGCATCTTCATAATGCTGCAGTCTTCTACAATAATATTTAACACTGTTTCATTTCACACTGCATTCCTCCATAGTTAAGCCTTCTTGTACAGAAAAAAATTCCATGTTGACAGCACAGTAGGGTTATTCTCCAGTAGTTGTTTAGGTTGTAATGGCATAAGGTTCACCCCCATTGAAACCTGCTTCCCACCACATCACTGTCAGCCTATCTTGCTCCTACTACAACACGACGTGAAGTGCCTGAAGAAGTAAAAGGTTATAAATGGCATATTAAATGCTAGAAGTACAACTAAATTAACAGAAGTGGTTTGCCTTATATTTACAGGAAATACCCACCAAGCTAATATTTTCAATGTGATCATAGAAACAACCCTTGTAAAACTGTGTATAGTACTACAAACGTAGCACAGATTCACCCTGTAGATAAACTGACATGTAATAGATCTCCTCCTAGCATCTGGTGAGTACTTACCTCCTGTCTAGAGAGCTTTCTTATTAGCTGAATTGTAATAACCATTATAAAAGTTTACCCCAGTAAACGTGCAGTCATTTTGCAGTTTCTCTGTGCGTTTTCCATGGTAATACGCATTTACCATAGTTTACCATGCTTTGCAATGTTTTTTTGGTTTTATTTTATTATATACTTTACCATCCATCCCTGGGCTATACGATGCTATCCAATGCTTTATCATGCCTTCACTGTGCTTTATTATGGACCATACAGGGAGTATCCACACTTTGAATAGCACCTTTACTGTTGATAATATCAATCTGATATTGACTGGTTAGGATTAAATTCCAGGTTTTGGGTAAATGTGTGATATAAGGCCAGTGTTAGGTTTAGATGCTCCTGAAGGCGCGGCTGTTCATGGGGCAATGTGAGAATATCTTCTGCTGGGCTCAGTGCAGCTCTGGGCTGCCAGTCCTATTCACACCATGGCTGGAAGTAACTAAAAGTAATTTCTATCTGCTGGCTGCCTGGGATCCTGTTTGAAATGACTTGCAGTGGGTCAAAATGGCAGTAGGAACCCCTTCTGCTCGACAAGGGGAAGCACATGAGCAAGATATAACAGGGCTGCACATCAAATACATATCTACCAATACAGTGCTGGCCACCATGGACTGCACATCAAATACATATCTACCAATACAGTGCTGGCCACCATGGGCTGCACATCAAATACATACCTACCAATACAGTGCTGGCCACCATGGACTGCACATCAAATACATACCTACCAATACAGTGCTGGCCACCATGGACTGCACATCAAATACATACCTACCAATACAGTGCTGGCCACCATGGACTGCACATCAAATACATACCTACCAATACAGTGCTGGCCACCATGGACTGCACATCAAATACATACCTACCAATACAGTGCTGGCCACCATGGACTGCACAACAGCTACTTCAGTATGCACAAGCCCCAATAATATACAATCAAAAAGGGGATCTGCAGTGAAGTCTGTTTTTTAGAATCAATGGTAAAACTTGAATAAACGAAGTAAAGTAGAAACATTTGTCTAATTTGAGAGTGTTTCTCATTAAATGTCTTTAGATCACATGACATAATTAGTCAGTATAGTAATAATATTGTACTAAAGTGGGTAATTATGAATGGTTCTTGCTCTTACACTGCTGTGATAATTACTGTGCTAGTAAACAGAAATTGGCATTAACATTTTGTTTCCTTGTGTAAATACATGGTGACATCATGTCTCAGGTCATTTCCATGTAATTACACCCTCCTTTCACACAGTTTCAATGAAAGAGCAGAAACCATTGATAGTTACCCAGCTATTACCATGTTATTACAGGTATGCCTTGTAACCTAAATTGACAATTCTCATGGAAATAGTTGTCTATATCTATCTATCTATCTATCTATCTATCTATCTATCTATCTATCTATCTATCTATCTATCTATCTATCTCTATAGTGATGTCATTGCCTATGTCATTGATGATGTCATATGTGATGTCAAGTGTGACAGGAAAAATACACATAAGGGTGTAGAGTTAAGGTTGCGTGGCTACCTTAACTTGCAATTTCCTAACATTTGGAACATTTGCAAACAAACCTTAACGTTACTTTAACGAAGTTTTTGCCATTGAATATATATATATATATATATATATATATATATATATATATATATATATATATATCGGTGTCTTTTTAGTAATATTGTGTGCTGGGTATTGATTAGGTGCACAATCAATTGAGAATTAGGTTGAAACTACAAAGTTCATGTTTCCAGCGAGCGATACTGAAATGTGTAATTCCTTGTTTCTGAGTCCCCCATCTTATTACAACATCAGTATGATCTTTAGGCATTCCCTAATGGTATGGGATTTCAAAGCTGCCACTGCATTTGGATTTTTTACATCTCTTTATTTCCTCGAACACATCCCATATAAACAATTCTGTAGGGATTTGCTCTGGTGAATTCAGAAGCCATTTACCTTTCAGTGTCAGTTCTCTTTCTTACTCCAGGGAGTAAATTACAACAACAACAGATGGTATGGTTTTCAGCATTGTATTCCATCCTCTCTCTCCGCTTGCTTGAGCTTTACTGACATTTTTTTTTGTTTTGTATTGATTTATTTAGTTTCCAGGTAGTGAATATAACAAGGGGTGGGATAAAGATCTGAGTTTGTAATTTAGGGACATAGAAGTAGTTGTACCGCTGCCAATAGGGTATGGGGCTACCATGAGCAACCAGACTGGCACTGATTTCATTTTAATAGCATTTTTAATTTTGTGTATTTCGACTTCAAACACTCACTTTGGATTGAATGCTTAATAGCCTCCAGGGTCCACAAAAAAGGATATTTAAGAATATAGTGTGAGGAATAGCATCTGCCAGCTGTTGGAGTTTTGTCAACGAATAGTGACCGTAAGTAAGCACTGATACATTAACATGCTCTGACTGTGTAACATTGTATTCAAAATAATAAAGAATACAAATATGTTATACCCCCCCGTCCCCCCTTCAGGGTGGTGGGGGTGGCTTTACATTAACAATTTTGATAAACTTGCTAAGTACATTCTCTAGCGTAGATTATAATCAGAAGGTGTCTGTCCGTCCACATGTGCATACAGTGGGTGTAGGTCATGGAGACTTGGTATTGACAACCTTGCTGGGAGTCAATGTCATGGCATGCTTGTTGTTTTTGGTATTGAGATCCCAGTTAAAACGTAGATTAATACCAAATGTATTGCGAAAATCATACAATCAAATGTTTCATTTTAATAGCTAAGTCTGACTGGCCTAATTTGTCTTGTCAGGAGACTTGGTGCGGCAGGCTTTATCTGTACCACCCTAGTTTTCTGCTTTTCTTTTTTTATGTAGTCTCACTTGCCCTCTACATCATAACCTTCAGGGTTCTCTCTGAGAACAGTGATGACAGGAATATTTACAATGACTTCTGTGCATTAAAATGATGAAATGTTAGTGTGCATATTAAATGTAGCAAATTGACCTTTGTGTGTGCATTAATATGCAAAGTGAGTATGCTATTCCTTGTAAAGTTGTTTCCCCCATATATTTCTTTCTCATGAACCCATTTCCACATTTGTTGGCTTACATGGACTTCATTGGTGCCTTGTATTGTTCACTCTTTTTGGGAAATCTTAATTCCCTCTGATCTGATCCCAATCTTAAAATAATGTGGATGAAGGCTATATTTGCATCCTGACCCATTTGAAAAAAAGGCATAATACCATAGCAGTGACGTCAAAAGGTGATAATTCCTCTAGAGGAAAATATACTTGAACTTTGACCCATTCAACTCCTCCGACCATCACTTTCAATTCAAATACAAAATGTCTCGTTTTCAATCACTCGACAACATCCACAGTATAGAAGTGTTCATTAATGATCAACAAAATGAGAACATGTAGAACATGTTAAAAAAAAAATCATGTAAAGCTGGTACATTCGTATCTCAGAGAAACGAGAGGAATGGGAAATTAAAACAAGGTAAAGGCAATCATCCAAATAAAGCTGAAGCACTAACGGATAACGACATAGAACGTCTGTACAGCATTGAAACGCTACGTTTAAAAACACCCAACTGTACTGCTGAACCTCGTCTTCTTTAATATTAGCATCACAAGGGTATAATAGATGGGCCTCTTCATAGAAACCCCAGATGAAATTATTTTCCTGTAACCCACTGAAGCCCATCTATTATATATATTATATATATATATATATATATATATATATATATATATATATATACAGGCGAACTTCACTATAACGAACACCCGTTTTTAACGATCCCACCAGCAAGAACCAATTTTTTCAAGGCAAATTAGCCATATTAGAACGATCACGTACAGGATCGACCTGGATACAACGATCTCAGTACTGACTGACACTGAACTTTCTCCAGTGTCAAGTGTGTTATTCTCTCAGTGAAAACAAACATCATGGTTGACTAATTCAAAGATAACTCTAATTCAAAGATGACCTATTGTAGTACGAATCAGGCATGACGAATGCAATCGGTGCCTGTCCGTCATCTTCATACAAACTGCAACCAGGCAACGGGCGTGAGGAGCAATCTATGCTGGATTTTTTTTTTCAAGAGAAATGATATGTAATTACTGTATTCAGCATGCAAGTGTACATTCTTTTCTTTTTCATTTCTTTACTGTTTTCTTTTAAACATACCTGAAGCAGGGTGATTGCCCTGCACAGGGGGAAATTAGTGTTGGTGTAATTTATATGTGGAAACAGGTTTGTTTTGTGTGCTTTTTGGAGTTGTTATGTTTGATCAAATGATTGTTTACAGACGGGCGCTCGATTGAGACTTGCTGCCTGCTAGGTTTGGTTGAGAGGAAGGGCAGCGAGTGATTGGCTGTGCTGGTCCTCAATCAGGTGTAGCAGGTTCCTGGAGTGAGACGCCTCGTTCAGTAAGGCTAGCGCTTGCCCTATGTGGCACCTTTTATTTGTAGTTTTTGTACTGTGTTTTATTTTGCCTTTTGTACAGCTTGCTGTATGTGTCCTCTGTGTGTTACCATCGCCATTGCCATTTTGTCATTATTCTGATACAGAAAAATGCCAAACCCTATTATAGTGAACACCCTGATATAACAAACTTTTCTCCAGGCCCCATGGGGTTTCATTATAGAAGTTAGCCTGTATATATATATATATATATAGGCTAAAATAGGAACACCGCTGCTCAGAAGGAGCAGAACAGGAGATGGAGACAAGAGTTAGGGCTGCCGGAGCCGGATCCTACAGAGCTTAACCTGCTGCTCCAGAAGTGGGAGATGGAGCTGCTGTCCCGAGCCAGAGGGGGTGGAGCTGCCGTCCCGAGCCAGAGGGGGTGGAGCTGCCGTCCCGAGAGCCAGAGGGGGTGGATTTGCCACCCTGAGAGCCATTGGGGGTGGAGCTGTTCCTGTCACCAGAGCCACCGGCTGAAGTCAAGGGGGAGGAGGTGAGCAACCCACCTCCAACAGAGCTTCAGCACAGGCCGGGGGAGGTACTCCGGCACTGTCAAGTGCGGTCCCGTGCCCCAGCTACGTGGACATGGAATGCCTCGACCTCCCTCGACTCGACCTTCCTCGATTCCCCCTACCTACTGCTCCATTCCCCCTGAGATCCAAGACGTCGCTGCGCCGGTCCACAGCCACGCGCCTCTGCCTGCCAGTCCTTGCTCCCGGTCACTGGCCTGCGCTACAGTCACCTAGGGCAAGCTGTCTGGGTCCCTTCTTGCTGGAGCGTGGTCCCTTCCTGAGTGCGCCGGAGGAAGGACCGACCCAACCTCAAGCCCGCCCGTGGAAGAGGGCGAAGATTAAAAAGATGGGACTTGAGGGTGGGTGGTCTTTTAAGGGTGGAGGGAAGTGGCCGTCGAATGGCCGGTGTCTTGGAAAGACAAAGGGGAGGATGTGTAAGATAGCAGGGAGGGGGTTAATATCCTCCCTGCATGAAAACCATGTGCAAATGCACATTGGTTGAATTTAATTGTTTTATTGTTTTGTTAATTCTTTAATTAGTAATGATCCCCTGCACCTGGCTATCATTGTAAGGTAGAGCCAGGTGCAGGGTATTTAAAGAAAGCAGCCAGTCTGTTTGAGGCTGCTGTGTAGAAGGAGACAGGTAGTGTGTTTTGTGTCCAAGCAGTCAATGGAAAAAGTAAGTTTTGTTAAAACTGTGTGGTTTATCTTTGTGCATGCCAGGTAAACGGCTTAGCCATCCTGCAAGCTAGTCAGGGACCAGCATACTGTGTAGTAAGCGCTCCGAAGGAGCTAGGTGTTTGTTTTGTTTATTTTGGTTTTTGTTATTATTAAAAAAAAAAAAATAGTGCAAGAGCGCTTGAAAAACCTCAATTTCTGTGTCCTGGGTCTGATTTTACAATATATATATATATATATATATATATATATATATATATATATATATATATATATGGTTTATTCACCTGAGCGAGTGAATATTTTTTTTAAACATATTTTAGCTGGTCCTTTTAAAAAGGCATCCCCAAAAACAAACCCTTGTGTGTGGACCAGCACTGCTACTCACATGTTACTCATATATCAATACAAATTGACAACACCAACACATTTAAAATCACAATCACAATATAAAGCTGCCAATTTACCAGGAGGTTACTGAGATAATGCTAACTTTGTGGACATACAGTATTGTTTTGATTACCTTATTTTCCACAATTGGCCACCCTACAGTAGTCAAATGATAATTTCTGGTCATGAACTAGGGCAGTAAAAGTTTATTGGAGCTCCATTTATTTGTTTTGTTACTCCCTGATGAGTTTTATTAGCCCTGCCTTTGACCATTAAACATCCTGATCATGATGCTGGTAACAAGCAGTTCAGAAAGTTAAATCAACTGAAACAGTGCAGTATTTGTTATAGTTCTTTTTTGTTTGTTTTTCTTTTTCTTTCACAAAAGAGGGTGCTTTGGTGTATAAGGACATTACTGTAGCACTGAGATCTTATATGGATCGCAGTACAGCAGAAACATGCTTGTGCTGAGGTTTCCTCTCAGAGGTTGTCATGGTAACCAAGACCAGGAAGTAGTGCCATTTTGGAAACTGTCACTAAGGCAACTTTGCAGAGACTCTATTTCTCTGAAGAATTGGGAGCCTGCTGGAAGCAAATGGGACAAGAGCTCTGGGGACTGGGTTTGCTTGAATTTGCTTATTTATTTACAAATGACATATTTTAGGTTTTCTGGACTCAGATGATTGGCAATATAATTATAGCACACCATCTGTGATCCTTATATACTAAGCTGTTTTTGTTGCCTTCTGTAATATTGAAGCAAAGTGGGGAGAGCTTATTTTGTTGTCTTCTATAATATTGAAACAAAGTGGGAAGCTTAAAAGCACCATTGTCGCGTTTTACCCAGGAATGAGGCGGACACACTGGATTTAAGCTGTGGAACTGTGTTTAATTATAAGTAGAACCTTTGTGTATTTTGGGGGGCTGGAGCCGGGACTCCTACCCTGAGTTATCCTGCTAAAATATCTGTCAGTCAACCTTTAATTACCTGTCAATAACACTCTTTAAACCATAGCCAGCTAACCAAGCCTAATTCTCGTCTTACTTTTCAGTTTCCTCCATCCTCCCTTCCTCCTCCACTTTGCTGCGTCACCTCTGCAATGGTCCCCTCAGGGGGCAAGTGAAGCTCACTTCCCAACCTTTATTTCTTATTCTCTTTTCCAGCGCTTTTGGTCTCCCTGCGTAGATTGCGAGGATCTCCATGCAACTTCGGAGCGTCAGCCGAATCTGACCTCTCTTGACTAGACTCAGTAAGCCAGGGAGACCTTGGTTCATCCTCCTATCCTTCCTTAGTATCCCCTTGGGGGAAGTCCTCGCTTCCCAGCCTTGGAGGTCGATCGGTTCTGCCTCACCTCAGCGAGGGCGGTTCTCGAGTAGTGAAGGGGAAACCCGTATTCTGTTACCAAGTCACAAGCACTTTGTCTTTATTCTAGTAGTTCGTTACGCAGGCCTGGCTCCTGCATCGTGAAACAAACAGATAGCAGCTCCTCAAATTGAAAAATCCACTCTGGCTCTATAGACTGCAGGAACCACTGCTGACAGTGACATAGCATAAATACAGAAATAACACACAACACATCGCAATAAGAACATTCGATATAACAGCAACAATTACCTATAACAATAATACAATAATGAACAGTAATTTAACAGACAATTGGCATGTTCCCCAAACCCCTACAGTCCCAGCGTCCTTTGCGCCTCTTTATACAAATTAGCTACTCTCTGCTTGAGCAGCCGCAGCACCTGTTCACACCAACAGGTGGAAGCAGAGAGCAACACCATCTGTGCTCTTACACTATGAAATGTTTTTTTTAAATCAAAATAGCTTTGTGTATAGGGCCCTAAAGTGCAACATTTAACCCTTTGCAGTCCATTTATTAAGTGCGTGTCAGGCGTGTCAGGCGCGTCAGGTCCAATTTATTTTCACACGCGCAGTTAATTTTAGACGTGCTGTTTAAAAGTATTTTTTATCCACAGTCAAACAGGTTTAAAAGGCCCTGCATATCAACAAAGCACTCACTAGGCATTTCCAGCCCCGCCCCACCCTTTCGTTCGCTATAGCTTTCACATATGCTAAGAAATAAATAATAATAATAATAATAGTCGTACATACCAATCAATCATCTCCTGATCACTCGTTTTATCGCCAAACGCCTCAATAATGCAATCCAAGTCATTATTTTATTACTATAACATCTGAAAAAAGCTCTGCAAATGTCCGTGATATTCTCTGAACGCTGATGCAGTCACAGCCACCTTGTTTCCTTATGGCCGCTGTTATCTGATGCCAGGGGCAAGTATGACTAATCATGAGATACACCCCTTTTTTTTCGGCTTGTCTCGGCTCCTGTTGCTCCCACGCGGCCATTGAATGTTTTTCTCTGTTTTTTCCGGAGAAAAAACGACTAGAAACCCGTTTTTTGCGTCTTTATGATGATGTCGGACAGGGTCCGACATTGGACCAGATAGGAATAATTGCAATATCGGACCAAAGGGTTAATAGATGGCATAAAATTAGCAATGATATGTGTAACAGGGGAGATCTATGCTGACTGTCTGACGCATGCGGGTTAGTGCAGGAAGGGGGCAGCAGCCTCGTAGATCCGCCTGTCAGTCATGGCAGTGACACGGAGAGGTGGGGAAGAGGGTGTGTTGGCTTTCCCTCTCTCTGAGTGGCTGAGAGGCGGGTCTTGGGGGATTGCTCGGCCTACAACTCTGGTGTTCCCTCAGCCTCCCCCTCTAAGACGAAAGCTCAGCTGCCGGACCAAGCATGGCCAGAAAAGAACGAGCACAACAAATAATTCATTAAAAAGAAAAGGAATTTTTAGGAGCGGGGAAAAACTTGGGCAGAACCCCGAACTTACGAGCAGGTTGAGGAAACGGGTGAGCATAGGACGGAGACCCAGGCCGTGTGGATAGCGATGGTTGAGGTATCGCTGCCGAGTGCAGTACCTTTATTTTGTAGTTTTATTACTGTGTTTTATTTTCCTTTTTTCTTTCGCCTTTTGTTTTCATTATTCTTTTGAGCACCTGTAAGTGCGAGATATTGGACTACCTGTATTGGTATTACTGTGGACCTGACTACCGTTGTCAGGCCACAGACAACAGCGCCATCTGTGGGCTAAAGACAAAATAACTCCAACTCAAAGAAAATAATAAAACTGGGCACCAGTGCAGTGTTGCAAATAAAACCTCTGCCTCCCGTGTATGTCAGTGAATTGCCCACCACCCTTCCACAATATATTTAATAATTATACATTTAACCAATTACCCCATTGTCTGGCAAGACTCAAGCACACTGCATAAAAGATGAGCTCCTACTTGTTTATGATGTATGCATCAAAAATGAATTGCACTACTAACGGTTTCAGTGGAGAACATAAACAAAGTAAGGTCAAATTAGAGAGAAAATCAGTAAAAACCTTTAAAGATCATTTTAAAAAAGCATACATTTATCAGTGGAAATCTGAAAAAAAAACTCAAACGAAGAACCCTACTGGTAACTAATCCACGTTTACTACAAGCCAAATAGTGAATCTTGAAAATAAATTGGGGTGTCCTGGAAAGAAAAACACAAATGAATCTTTAGATAACCTTCTTATTCAACATATAACTTGCTCAAAAGTGAAATGTTTCTGGGTTACTGAGTTTTCCAGATAAGGCTCCAAAAAGAATACCACGAGCAGACACACTGCTTAGCAGACACTGCTGTTTATGACATTAGAAAATCCATAAATAGCATGTATGGTTGATTCACTTCAGAGATATCAGTACAACAGTACATTTGTTGAAAAAAGGCCACTACTAAAAATTCAGATTTTAATATGACTAGAATGAGCAGATGTTTTGCCCCAATGTAACCAGTTTAACCACTTGGCCACTGCTCTACATCTGATTGGCTACAAGGTACACAATCTCAGAGGATTGCACATGGAGTTGGAGCTGTGTTCCATCTGATATGAAACTGTGTGTCACTTCACACGATTAGATTGCGACATGCTTCATTAGAAAAACATAGAACTGGGTTTTAAAGGTTAAATATTGAGCAGAATTTATACAAATAAGCCTTATTGGTCCTGAAAATAAATATACCAACTGACATATTTATCCAATAAAATGTATCATAATTCCTTCTTAAAGAAGTAAATATAATGTAGTAGATTGTACAGCTGTTGCAGGGAGTATAGTGTGTATTTCAACAGTTGTCAAAACAGTTTCATGGGGTGTTATTCTATTTTCTTTATCTGAGAAGCCTTTGGATATAAACAAAAGTATTTGCCAGTGAAACCCTAAGGAATAGTTTTGGGCCACAGAAAAGCCTTTGGCTATTTTGTTCCCCTGAAAAAAAGCCAGGCATCCATTTTAAAACATCTAGCAGTGCAACGTTACACACCAAGCTGTCCCACTTTCTACAGTGTGTTTGTTTCTTTTCTTAAAGTATTGATTTGTTTTCCAGTTTGGGAGATAGGCCTTTTGAAATGTTTCCTTGCTCCAGCCTCTAGGACATGCTTGACAGCTCAAGGATTTCACTGTGGGTTAAATAAGTCTAAATAAAATGTGTTGAGGATTCAGCTCTATGTGAAGAGGCTGGCTGATTGCTTGCACAGCAGAAAACCTTTGTGAGGCTGGCTGTGGGATTGGTGGGGTACAGCAACTGCTTCTCTGAGCAAACTGTGTAATCTCTAACAGTGGGACAGTATTTGTTTAGACAAAACATTTAAAATAATTTCATCAATTGCTTACCTGGCTATTCTGTGCATTTATCCATTATTTATACATATTGCTTTATTGTTTTATAGCCTAGAAGTGTGCTTGCTATTAAATCTACTTTTGTCTGAGTTAAAAATGCATCTTTGGATATTTGAGGACAACATCCAACCTGTTGCAATATGTATAGTCAAGTGACTTTTTTACTTTCTGGGTGATTGAGACTGAAGATTTAATTTTCTGATCTTCAGTTCAAAGTGTGCAAAATGGAATAAAAATCTATTAGCATTTAAAAACTATCAATAAACCACTTCAGATGTGTTTGTTGAGAGGGGCAGGTAGTAATGATTTAATTGGTTTGTGATGTATAATACTACAGGTGTGTTTGGGGAGAGTGGCAGGTAGTGATGATGTAATGGGTTTGTGATGTATAATGCTACAGGCGTGTTTGAGGAGAGGGGCAGATAGTGATGATGTAATGGGTTTGTGATGTATAATGCTACAGGTGTGTTTGGGGAGAGGGGCAGTAGTAAGTCTCTCTGTGAGTCTATCTGTGTTCAAGAGGGAACCGCACAACATGAGTATTAATAGTCTTATTCGTTTCCACTGTTTCATTTTGAAGAGCGCACAGAATACCTTAACAGAGCCCTCAGCTTTCAGAGTAACGTCTTTATTGAAACATCATTAAAACCTGTTCAATGTGTAGCTGGTTGAAACTAAAAGAAAGGGGATTTATCTGTTGTTTCTGTGCAGCTGAAACATAGCCTGACTTGAGTGTAGCAGGACATCTAAAACGGTAAGCTGGGTGTTGATCATGTTTAAAACCCACATGTCAGGAGGTGAGTGGTGCGGGTAATGAAGTGAATGTCCAGACAAGAATATCATTTATAAAAAATGTCTGTATTTATTCAAACTATAAATAATAAATCCACCCCTCTACCAGCAATGGTATTGGGGTGGGGGGGGGGTATACGGCGGGTTTTCAGTCCCAAACAAAAACAAACAACAGGGGGATGTTGGTGCTGTGCTATGCTCTGCGATGAGGGTGGTGCCCTGGCTGCAGCTCCCTGACTCCTACTCATCTGCAACACACACAACACAAAAACAAACAAACAGAGCTCCAGAACTTTCCTATTGTTTACTTGGCTATATCTGCCTGAACCAGAAAGGGGTTTCTGTTCAACCAGTTTTACTATTTCCTATAGTTTAAGAGCCCCAGTGATGGTCCAGCTAGTTACACTTTTTTATTATTAGGGGTGTGTAACAGGGCGCGGTGCCCTGTACATTGTTTTATTTATTTTTAGATCGGGGTCTCCCCCTCCACCCCTGTGCAGTGTATTTTGTATTTGTTTTGTATTATGATTTATTTATTGTATTTGTGACGGCGTACCGCCGTGTTATTGTTTTGTTTATTTTTAAAACGTGTCCTGGCAGAGGCGAGATTGGTGCTCGTCCTCTGCCAGGAGTAATGGAAAAACTCGTGCAGAAGGTGGCCATCTCCCGAATTAATTAAGTGATTCATTTTGTTGTTAATCGGGAGATGGTCACCTGAATATAAAAAGCCTGCAGCTCTCCAGCTCGAGGAGGGTGGGAGTTCAGAGGAGGAACGAGAGCGGAGAGAACGTGAGAAAACAATATCGTAAACATATAAGTATACTATTACAGGAACAGTGACTGCCCAGCCTGACCTGTACAGTTTATTTATACTTTGTGTTTACCCTTTTAGTTTGCTCTGTGAGCATGTGTTCTTTTTGTTAAAAATATTGTATTTATTTTTGTTATTTAAAAATAAAAACGGCAGCCAGCCGATTCTTTCTTTTACCTGCAGTACTCCCTGGTGTCAGTTTATTTTTCCCTTCCTGCTTCTGCCTGACGTCAGACCACCAGTCACCCTGTCACACGTGGTGTCCAGCGTGGGATTACCAGAGCCTCCTAGACGCAGGCAGAGTGGGGTACTGCAGTTTTTTTCGTTTTTTTGTGTTTTATTGTGTGGAGAAAGGAGGGTGAGGAAGAAGGATGAGAGGAAAGAGGAGGATGAGGAGACAGCAGCTGCTGCAGCAGCAAAAGCCGCGGCAAGTCTGCCTTACCTGCCTGTTGGGGGAGGAGTGGTGCTTCAATTGTGGGGAGCCATGGCACATTTCCCCTGGCACTTTCCCCATATGGCAGGAGGAAGAGACACAGACAGAGGTGAGGAGGAGGCAGAGAGGAAAGAAGGAACGAGAGGAAGAGGAGTGGTGCACCAACTGCATGCGGTACGGGCATGAGGAGCACCACTGCCTGGAGGTCTTCCAAGACACGGACCTGGAGTGGGAGGAGCCCGAATGTCCTGCGCCTAAAAGGGAGGAGCCCGAACGTCCTGCGCCTAAAAGGGAGGAGCCCGAACGTCCTGCACCTAAAAGGGAGGAGCCCGAACATCCACAGCCCAAGAGGGGGGAGTCGGTGCGTCCACAGCCCAAGAGGGGGGAGTCGGTGCATCCACAGCCCAAGAGGGGGGAGTCGGTGCGTCCACAGCCCAAGAGGGGGGAGTCGGTGCGTCCACAGCCCAAGAGGGGGAAAGCCGAACATCCACAGCCCAGGTACCTGCCAGCACAGGGGAAGTTCCTGCTGGTTCCACCTCCACCACCCTGGGAGGACTGCGTGTCGCTCCCACCTCCGCCAGCAGAGGGAGAGTTCCTGCTGGTTCCACCTCCACCGCCCTGGGAGGACTGTGTGTCGCTCCCACCTCTGCCAGCAGAGGGAGAGTTCCTGCTGGTTCCACCTCCACCGCCCTGGGAGGACTGTGTGTTGCTCCCACCTCCGCCAGCAGAGGGTGAGTTCCTGCTGGTTCCGCCTCCACCTCCATGGGAGGACAACATGTCACTCCCACCACCACCAGCAGAGGGAGCATGCCTGCTGGTTCCGCCTCCATCGCCGCCACCAGCAGAGGGAGCATGCCTGCTGGTTCCGCCTCCATCGCCGCCACCAGCAGAGGGAGCATGCCTGCTGGTTTCACGGCTGCAGCCAGAAGGGGAGGAGCCCCTGCCGCCTTTGCAGCCAGAAGGGGAGGAGGCCCTGCCGCCTTCGCCAGGAGCAGAGCAGCAAGAGCTGCCTCCACCATCACCATCTGAGGGAGAGGAGCAGGAGCTGCCTCTGCCTCCACCACCACTTGAGGGAGAGGAGCAGGAGCTGCCTCTCCCTTCACGACAGGACGGACCGGAACAGAAGGCTGGTAGTCCACAGCTGCCCTTGCACAGGCTGCTAAAAGGAGCAAGGGGGAAAACCGCTGGGTCGCAGCGGCTGAGAAGAGGGACAAACCTAGCCCTACCGCTGGTCCTGGCTCCCCTCCTGCAATCGCCTCCTGAGGGTGCGCTGCCCCCGCTGCCTCCTGAGGGACCGCTGCCGCCCTGTCGTGCATCGCCCGGGGATGCCAGTTCGCCACCGCCCGGGGATGCCAGCCTCGCACCACCCAAGGATGCCAGCCTTGCACCGTCCAGGGATGCCACGCCCGCTCCGCTCAGGGATGCCACGCCTGGATCGCCTGGGGCTGCCCATCGCTCCGCATCGCCTGGGGCTGCTTGTCGCTCCGCATCGCCTGGGGCTGCCTGTTGCTTCGCATCGCCTGGGGCTGCCTTTTGCTTTGCACAGGGTACAAAGTAGAAGTGGAGCTCCCGCTGCCGCCTCCATGGCCAGGGGCTCCCCTCCCGAGTTCACCTCCCGAGGGTCCGCTGCTGCTGCCGTCGCCTCCAGAGGGTCCACTGCTGCTGCCGTCGCCTCCGGAGGGTCCGCTGCTGCTGCCGTCGCCTCCGGAGGGTCCGCTGCTGCTGCCGTCACCTATCGTCGTCGAGGTCCTGCTTCGCCTGGGGTCGCCGGGCGCTCTGCTTCGCCTGGGGTCGACGGGGATCCTGCTTCGCCTGGGGTCGCTACACTGTGGCCAGGGGCCCCATGAAAGGGAGCTGCCGGCCATGAAGAAGGGGGGGAGGTCAGGAGACCAGCTCCCCCAGCCGCACTTTCGTGGTAGGAAACACTGTGGCCAGAGCCCCACGGAGAGGAGCTGCTGGCCACGAAGAAGGGGGGGGGAGGTCAGGAGACCAGCTCCCCCCGCAGCAGTTTCGCTGCCGGAAATTGGGTGGCCGGAGCCCCACGGAGGGGAACTGCCGGCCATGAAGAAGGGAGGGGAGGTCAGGAGACCAGCTCCCCCAGCCACACTTTCACGGCAGGAGAGTGTGTGGCGGGAGCCCCGGAAGAGGGAGCTGCCAGCCACGAAGATGTGGGGGGTGGAGGACATTCCACCATGGCCACCCCCAGAAACAACTTGCTTCCCCCTCTTCCAGGACATTGAGACTGAGGGGGGAGGTGGCCGTTGGGGCCAAGTGTGCGTTGCACAAGGGGGGGGGGAGATATGTAACAGGGCGTGGTGCCCTATACATTGTTTTATTTATTTTTAGATTGGGGTCTCCCCCTCCGCCCCTGTGCAGTGTATTTTGTATTTGTTTTGTATTATGATTTATTTATTGTAATTTGTGACGGCGTACCACCGTGTTATTGTTTTGTTTATTTTTAAAACGTGTCCTGGCAGAGGCGAGATTGGTGCTCGTCCTCTGCCAGGAGTAATGGAAAAAACTCGTGCAGAAGGTGGCCATGTTCCGAATTAATTAAGTGATTAATTTTGTTGTTAATCGGGAGATGGTCACCTGAATATAAAAAGCCTGCAGCTCTCCAGCTCGAGGAGGGTGGGAGTTCAGAGGAGGAACGAGAGCGGAGAGAACTTGAGAAAACAATATCGTAAACATTTAAGTATACTATTACAGGAACAGTGACAGTGACTGCCCAGCCTGACCTGTACAGTTTATTTATATTTTATGTTTACCCTTTTAGTTTGCTCTGTGAGCACTTTTTCTTTTTGTAAAAATATTTTATTTATTTTTGTTATTTAAAAATAAAAACGGCAGCCAGCCAATTCTTTCTTTTACCTGCAGTACTCCCTGGTGTCAGTTTATTTTTCCCTTCCTGCTTCTGCCTGACGTCAGACCACCAGTCACCCTGTCACAGGGTGGTTTTTTGTCACAGGGAGCTAATTTTGCACTTTTTACGTTGTTACTTGAATTTGTTTTAAGCAAATGAGGTGATTTATTTTGTTTTCACTCAAACTGTGCTTTCTAATGGTACCCTTAATAAGAAGTTTGTTGTAGTTTGCAGACCCCCGTTTGGAAAGTACTAGAATACGCTCACCATGAAAATGTTTAAATAACCATTTGTTATTACCAGAATTAGAGAGCTCTGTCCTGCTCCAATTTGAAATGCATTCTGGGAAAACATTTTAAGGAGAAATAGAACACACACACACACACAGTAGAAAAACTGTTCTGCATTCGGTCCATGTTGTTTCTTTTTTGTCCCCCATCAACTGTTTAATAGTGTTTAGTTTTTCCTTGCATGTAATATTCTGTGGACTGGAGCAAATTTAATAAGTAAGCATTAATGTCCAACACAGTGGTCATGTGTTTTTACGTTTGGATTTAGGGCACTCCACAAATCTATGACACCATTTAAAACAAGTTTTAAGATTCCAAAAGTCCAGTTATCTTTTAGATGGCACATAATAACTATATTAAGAACCTAACTGTCTGTGAAAATCTGTGGGGTTTATAGTGCACATTATAAAAAAAGAAGTTCAATCAATCAATCTTTATTTTATATAGCACCTTTCATAGTTGACCACCATCACAAAGCGCTTTACAAGATGCAGTAACAACAAGAAAATCAATAATATTTTAAATACAGAGAAATGCATAATACATGACATACAGTAAAAAAAATGCATAATACATTAAATAGAGTGGAAAGTGCATAGTACATGATAGTAGCATAATACATGAAATAGTACATTAAATACTGTGGAAAGTGCATAATACATTAAATAGTACCAGCAACACAGCAGCTAATAGCAGATATCAGGCTTAACCCTTCGGTCCTATGTCGGACCAGGTCCGACATTACAATTTTCCCTTTCCGGTCCAATGTCGGACCCTGTCCGACATCATCATAAAGAAAACCATTCAATGGCTGAGTGAGACCGATAGGTGCCGAGAGAAGCCGAAAAAAAAGGCCGGATCTGAACAATACACATAGCCCCGGCACCACAGAAATAATGCAGACATAAACAAACAAGATAGCTGCTCCTGCATCCAGCGCTCAAAGAATATCACAGACATTTGCAGAGCTTTTTGAGATGTTATAGTAATAAAATAATGACTTGGATCACATTATTGAGTTTGGTGATAAAACAAGTGTTCAGGAGATGATTTATCGGTATGCACGACTATGAAGAGGTATGTGAAAAATACAGCGAACAAGGGGTGGGGCGGGGCAGGAGATGCAAAAGAGTCAGAAAATAAATCTGATTTGTATTTAATATTCCGCTTTTGAATGCTCACAGTTCAGTTCAGTATAACACACGTTGCCACTCACATAGCCATATGCTGTAATTGTCCATGACTTGCAGAAGGAGTGGCAGAGGCTATAGGACGGTCGAGGGTGGCCACCATAATCTGCATGACATTTACAGCAAATGGCTGCTTAAAGTAATTCAACAAGTTGTGATTGTATTGAACATTATTATAACAGGGTCATAACAGGTCTTAAGAAAATCTTTATAAAATACAAAGGAATTTCTGTAGAAATGTAAGAAATAACCAAAGGAGAAGAAAATAACATTTCAGGCTACATTAGTCTCTGAGCTGGAATAAACTACTGTCTAAATGAAAACAAAATTGGAGAATATGTCAATATACACACTCACCCCGACTTCGTCACTTCAAATAATATTTTTAGCGGTTTGTAAACGCTACAGAAAAACACAAAAAGACAAGTCTGCACATTATCCACATCTTTCTGACACAGACCTTAAAAAAAGTATTAGGTGTTAAAACTTCATGCTGATATTGGACTCAACTCTCGCCAAGATAAGCACCAACTAAGACATAGCTCATTTTACTGTAAACTAATGTGAGCCATCTGCATGTCCTTCCATCTGATGATGTAGATATCCTTCTGCCTGGTGTTGATGGCTGAAATGTAATGCTGGCTCCAGGGATCAGCCTATTTTGCCTCCCTGGTGCATCAGCACACACAACGGCTGCAATGGTGGCTCCAGGGATCCACCACAGTGCAGCCTCCCTAGCGCATCAGCATGACAACCGTCTGGACTGAGCTGAGTAGGGTACTTCTGTGGGGTCTTTAAATGGGCACCGTCCATCCTTGGTGTTTCGATGACTAGCCCAAGACACCTTAAGAGGGCTCGACAATGATTCCGGTGTCCCAGCATCACCCCCTTCCATCCCCCAGCTCAGCCCAGCTTACTTACCCGTACATCAGTGTTTCTTTCTTTCTATTGTGCTTGAGATCCCCAGCCAGAATCTTTCTGTCTCAACCACAGCCAGTTGTTGCTCCTCTCTGCTGCTTCAGATAAGTTCTTAACTATGCGTCACAACTCTTGACCACTGATTCCGATGTCTCTGAAAAACTGGGTTGTAGAGTGTGCCACTAATCCTTGACAACCCACCTCCACTGGGTAAACCTGGACTCTCCATCCTCGCTGTTCCGCTTCAGCAGCTAGTTGAGCGTACCAAAGTTTCTTCCTCTCATACGCCTCATCCAAGCATCCTCCCATGGCTCTGTTAAGTCTACCAGATGAACAAGGCGTGCTGATCTAGACCACAAGACAATATCAGGTCGAAGGTTAGTGGTGGCAATCTCCGGTGGGAAAATAAGCAGTTGTCCAACATCATCTGCCAGCATTTTCCAGTCTCTTGCAGCTTCCAGTTGTCCTAGACGAGTTTTGGTTTTAATACCTTTTCTTGGTGGTTGCTCCCCTCGACGGAGGAATGTTGTACTTTGTGTGTCATATATTGCTGCACTTGTCTTCCAATGCTAAGGCCAAACATCGCAGCACCTGGTCATGATGTCAAGTAAACCGTCCTTGGCTAAGACCCACCTTACATCCTGTCAAAATATGTCTTAATGTAGCTGGCGATTAACACAAAGGACACTACGGATCATCTCCTACCCATCGATTAAGGTTCTGTGGTGATGGGAGAACATCATATGTTGATCTGATGAGGAAACTGATCCTGCTCTTTTCTGTTGTCCATAGATCTCGCCAGCCGATCTTGCATTGTTCCACACTATCCCATCTCGTCCATTCTCCATGCTTGGCCTGGGAAACTGCCTCTCCTCCTGCCTTTGCACCTCATTGACTACCAGCTTCCTCTGTTGAGCTGCGGCTGCTTTGTCCCATGTAGGAGGAGCTGAACTGAGACCAAGGCCTCCTCTTCCATGCTGTACTTGCCCCATGATATCACTGATACGAAGGGCAGCCTTTGCATCTTCCACAGCTTCCTTTGCCTCGTCCAGTTTTCAACACAGGTGCTGCCTCCCTCACACATTTGTTGTGTGACCCTACCAATGTAATTTCCAATCGAACCTTGGCGCACTTAAACTCCTTGGTTAGAGCTGGGACTGGCAGATGCAGTATCCATTTACCATACAGTCCCACTCTGCTGAGACAGCGTGGAACTCCTAACCATTTCCTGACGTATGAACTAATTAACTATTCCAGCTTCTCTACTGTTGTCAAGGAAACCTCATACACAGTGAGTGGCCACAGAAGTCTTGGCAGTAGACCAAACTGAAAGCACCAGAGTTTAAGCGCTGCTGTCTATGCTCTTCAAACTTTACACTGCTTGTTGTCTCACTTCTCCCACATGAACTGTGTCCTTTAGGTCTCCATCATACCATCTCCCAAGACGTTTCACAGGCTTCTCAGACACTGTTGGTATTGCCTCATGTAGAACCTCTTATCCACTATTTTACCTTTAATTATAGAGATGCTCCTTGACGTAGTGGGCTTGAATTGCATTCGTGCCCATTCAATGTTATTAAAAAAAAAAATGAAATCTGAGGTAGTATTGAATTTACAAATCCCCTTGGCCGGAGGAGATCCTCCCAATAGTACTCAAAGAAATGAGAGAAGTTATTTACAAACCGCTAACCAAGATCATGCAACAGTCTCTTGACACGGGTTGTACCAACAGACTGGAGAATTGCAAACGTAATAACGATCCACAAAAAGAGAGACAAAACCCAACCAGGTAACTTCAGACCAATAAGCCTGACTTAAATTATATGTAAACTTATGGAAACTATAATAAGATCCAAAATGGAAAATTACCTATATGGTAACAGTATCCTGGGAGACAGTCAGCATGGTTTTAGAAAAGGGAGATCGTGTCTAACTAACCTGCTTGATTTTTTTGAGGATGCAACTTCAACAATGGATAATTGCAAAGCATATGACATGTTTTATTTAGATTTCCAGAAAGCTTTTGACAAAGTCCTGCATAAAAGATTAATTCTCAAACTGAACGCAGTAGGGATTCAAAGAAATGCATTCACATGTTTAACATGTAGAAAACAGAAAGTACTGATTAGAGGAGAAACCTCAAAATGGAGCGAGGTAACCAGTGGTGTACCACAGGGATCAGTATTAGGTCCTCTGCTATTCCTAATCTACATTGATGATTCCGATTCTGGTATAATAAGCAAACTTGTTAAATTTGCAGACGACACAAAAATAGGAGGAGTGGCAAACACTGTTGCAGCAGCAAAGGTCATTCAAAATGATCTAGACAGCATTCAGAACTGGGCAGACACATGGCAAATGACATTTAATAGAGAAAAGTCTAAGGTACTGCACACAGGCAATAAAAATGTGCATTATAAATATCATATGGGAGATAATGAAATTGAGGAAGGGATCTATGAAAAAGACCTAGGAGTTTATATTGACTCAATATTGAAATAATTGAAATGTATTATATTGAAATAAAAAAAGCCAACAAGATGCTTGGTTATATTGTGAAAAGTGTTGAATTTAAATCAAGGGAAGTAATGTTAGAACTTTACAATGGTTTAGTAAGACCTCACCTAGAATATTGTGTTCAGTTCTGGTCACCTCGTTACAAAAAGGATATTGCTGCTCTAGAAAGAGTGCAAAGAAGAGCGACCAGAATTATCCTGTTTTTAAAAGGCATGTCATATGCAGACAGGCTCAAAGAATTGAATCTGTTCAGTCTCGAACAAAGAAGACAATGCGGTGATCTGACATGAAAAAAAGAAACAAGGACCAGGGGTCACAAATGGAGATTAGATAAAGGGGCATTCAGAACAAAAAATAGGAGGCGCTTTTTTACACAGAGAATTGTGAGGGTCTGGAACCAACTCCCCAGTAATGTTGTTGAAGCTGACACCCTGGGATCCTTCAAGAAGCTGCTTGATGAGATTCTGGGATCAATAAGCTACTAAAAACCAAACGAGCAAGATGGGCCGAATGTCCTCCTCTCGTTTGTAAACTTTCTTATATTCTTAATATATTTTTATTCCACCCGTCCCTCTGTTCTGCTCAGTGTCTTGCACTGAGAGGGGAAAAAAATAGCTTGGTGCTGTCTCAACTCCTCCCCTGTTGTATCTTTTCAATGGCAATGTACAGTTCAACACAATATCAAAAACAAAGATGTAGTGGTATTATAATGTAATTTAAAACCAATCTTGTATTACAGTCTCAAAGACTGCATGAATTAAAAAATATATATATCATTTTACTATATATTGAATATTTAGTGGATAATTACCCTTTCTAATAAAGGCAGGATTTGAGTAAACTGGAAGAGAGTACCCTTATAAATAATCCCTTTCCTTTTAGTTCTAAAGATGCCCCCTCCCCATTAATTTTGAGATCTAAATCTAGGAGCATCTAAAACTAAATGAGATTTAAATCAAGGAGCATCTAAAACTAAATCTTGTTGCAATTAATGCACCAAAATGTTATTTTTCTTTCAAATTGTAGCATCTGATTATCCTTTATGAAAGTATTTGCTGATAAGGTGTGCCACATTTTTGTATGTGGGCAACAATAGGTTTGTTGTAGAACAACTGGTAATAGCATTTATATATTACAATACTGCATATTATGAATCCTTACATATTTATACAAACCTTGCTGTTATCAGTGATTGCAATGTCAGAAATGTATTATTTAAGAGATTGAGGCCAGCACTGAGGATGCTGAGGACATCACAATAACAGAAGCATTGGGCACACATTTTTGAAAAATTTTGTAAGGATGTATCTAATCACAGAGCATCAGGGTTTGCCAGGTATTTTTATTACATAGAAGTGCACCTTGGGAAATACACTGAGGGTCGCATTTTCAGAACATTTACTTTCATCTTTACTTATCTGCTATTTTTTTTAAAGAGAAAATCCTACCATAGATGTTAAATAAGTGAGAAACAGTCAACCTGAAAGCATTCAAGAGACCCTGAAATACATTACTCAGTTGTCTGGTTCTAGTTAGTCTGGTTTGCTCCAATTGACAGCAATGTAAAGTCATCCTCAGTATTAAGGCCAGTATCAAGCGTCTGTTAAACTACCTCTCTAATAAGACCAACCTTCTTTTTATTTTCAACAAACTCTGAAAACTTAGATGCAACATGACGTAACGCATTTGTACATTTGATTTATATATTTTTTTTTCTAAAATTAGAAACTAAAATGGTAAATTAGGTTTGTATAAAGGAAAATGAAAATAAATAACATCTAGATTGGTTAAACTGGTAAACTAAGAACTTTAAAAATAATCAAAATCCTATGGCATTGATTTGTTTCACGGAAAGCAATGCCCCTTGAGTAGTAAGGCACATTGTGGTGATCCCTTGACTGGCCTTAGCAGTGAGGTTTCACTGTACTGAGACTTATATCAAATTACTTATATAAGTGTAAAGCTGTTAAAATTATTGTCAAAACTAAATAGGAAAAATAGATATATTTAAAATATATGTATTACAAAAATAATAACCTTACACTAGAGCAAATGACTTCTTGTATTTCAAGGTTAAATATGATTATTCCATCTGAAGAAAATGTTCATTGTTCATGATTATTGACCCTGATATTTACACTGTGCACAGCCTGTACCCCGAGTTTAGCAATCCAGGAGAGTGTATTTATTTCCAGACATACATCTTCTCACCATGCACATCCATTCATTGTATATTCTGAAATGTGCAGTTTTTAAAGAAACACAGGTTTTAGAAAACAAACATTTTCTTTTTGAAACATGATATCTGGTACAAGGTTAAATAAATCTATATTTGCAAGCAATGCTTTTAAACAGCATTTGCACCAGATATCTTGTTAATTTTTAATGTTTTTATTTTATTAAAAAGGAGCATTTTTTTTTTCTTCTTTCACGGAGGTTCGTATGATATTGAGTCTGGTTTTATAAATTAAAAACAGCTAATAGCCTTTGTAAATGTGTTTCTATTTCACCAGGGTAACTAGTCAATGCATTTGTTAAAAGGACATTTTGAACTCTCCTCAGCTTTCATTTGCACACTCTGGTTTATTTAACTAACTATATGCAACTATTTCATAAACTTTAAATCTGCTTTACAAGTTTTTTTCTAGATTGAAAAGAACACTTTAACAATTCATGGTTTCATGTCTATATTAAAATGAATGTATATGAGTTAACACTGTATAAAAAAAGTCATTGCGAAGACTGAGTGATGGGGGTCTCTATTTCTGGCTTGAGTGAGTATAAGTAAATCCAATGCACAGAAGTAGGATTTTTCCTTGGGCTGTATTCAGAAAAGGGCTTCATAATTAAAGTATTAATGGCCTCGTTAATCAAGCAATTAATCTTTGGCTAGTGTAATCAACATCTTCTCTGCCGGCAGTAAAACCTTCCTTACTGTGGCCATTCATTTTGATGTACCGCTACAAGGAAATGAAGCCTTCCATGCAGCAATGGCACAACCCACATTTTAGCACTAGCAGCTCAGCTGGTATGATTGATCAGTTTCACTTAGCGCACTGCCCAGAAATCTGTCTGATTTCATTTATTTATCTGATTTCAGTGGAAGAGGGTGCTACACAGCCTCTGATGTCCACAGTCATGACAAACAACCTCCCTGCTTTTTGATGTACTCTCATATTCCCATTGATCCTCAAGTAGCCTTAACTTTTACAGATTGGAAAGTAATGTATTGAATACATTACCAGAGTCTGCCAGATAAACTCTCAGGGGTGTAGAGTTGCAATCAAGTTTAAACGTTGACTCAGTTAAAATTCAGGTATTTTTCAGATAGTATTTAATATTTAAAACAACATCATTCTTAGCTTCAGCCAAATGTAGACTTGGTGCTTCAGCATTAGGTGTTACTGATAAATGTATCCATGATGTTTAAAAGAGTAGCTGCTACATTTTTCGAGCGCACATATATACTGTATGTATTCATGTTGGCCAATATACTTGTACCCACAATATATCACTATAAAAAAATGTTACTGTACCAGTATCAGGCCGTTGACTGCGCCACGATCATATTGTACGACTATGATTTGACATGCATGTGTTTAGAAAATGATGGACACTGAACAGCCAAACTTCGTTGGAAGTATAGTATTAGATAAGCTAATTTATTAAGAGTTTCCATTTGAGGATTCATTACCTTGGGCGAAAACTACTGGAAGAGGGATGTTTTATATTTAGACTCCACAACCCTGCATCGTATGCCATCAGTCAATCACATTGTTTTTATATAGCGCCTTTCATGCAAAAAACAAAAGAAAGTCAAAATAAAATACCCGTGTATAGTGATTAAAACACACAATAAGAAATTATTGAATACAATCAAGCAAAGAGAAAGCAAGATCCAATAGATCAAAGCAGTTTGGTATAATAAAAAGAAGTGAATGTATTTTAAAACAGTTTTAAAAAAAAAGCTCGACTAAAAGTATGTTTTTAATATTGGCTAAACCATTAACAGATGTAGCACTGATATGAGATGGCAATGCATTCCACAATATGGGAGTAAAGTGACGAAAAGCTCTGTCTCCCTTTTTGGTTATATTTGTGGGAGGCACAGAGGGCCCATAGCAGCTGATCTTAAACCCTGTGGCGGTCATATGTAAATAAAAGCTCCTTTATTTATTCTGGTGCCATAACTTTAGGTGCTTTATACTGTATGTCAAAAGTCACATTTTTAAATCCACTGTAAACTACACTGGGAGCTGGTGCAGTGAGATCAGCACAGCAGTTATATGGTCTCTTTGCTGAATTCCCTAGCAGCTGTGTTCTGTTATCTACATTATATTACTCTATCCTCAACATGTTCTGAACCTCACATTTACCCTGACCCGTATCAACAAAGTGTATGCAAACAGTACATAAAACGAGGGCTTGAGATCAAACTAATAACGAAACTCAATTATTCAAATAGAAACGGTAGCTCTTGTAAATTAATCCTTCATCAGTGGCAAGCCGAAAGGGGTGCAAGCGCATCCCACATACAGACATGCACTTAATGTATTATTTAAAGGAAATACAGACACAAAACTGGTTTATGTTATTATTTAAACATTTATTGAATACATATTGTTTTGAGTGCTACACATTTGACATTTCTTTTGTACTTGCTATCAACAGTAAACTCTTTAAAAATTCACAAACACAAATGTAAACTACACAAATGTATATATTGTATAAAATCTGGTAAACAAACAAACAAATAATTTGTCAACACAAACCTGTGCATCAATATGATATTGCATTACGCATTTAAAAGCAATAGTGGTCTTTTTTGCAACGCACAGAATAAAATCATATATATATATTTAATAATGTACTTTACGAGGTAATAAGCAAAACAAATGGTTAGACTCAGTTCACCTAGCTGCAAAATGTGCAGTTCACTTCCTCGGTTAACCTTATGTACCAATTACTGAATTTAAGAATGTACAATTTAAACTGTTAGGAATTATACAAATATAATGGAAACTTGCCTGCTTATTTTTTCTTTTCAATTTAAATGGTTATTTTCTAACTTTTGTGTTATATGTTCTGCACATGCTCTTTAATTTAAACAGGGTTAAAACGTCTCTGTTATGTTACACTTAGATATTTTAATTGATTCATTCTACAAATCTACCTAAAAATGGCTGTGGTGCTTTGATTAACAAATCCACAGTTTGTGCTACGAAGCCACAAAAAACTGTTGATTCATCAGCAAAACCACAGTCAACAATTGAACAGAAAATCCAATACCATTTTATAAAGCAACAACTATTTCAACAATGAATTAATTATAGTATTATCCATTTCAAACCTAGTCGTAGCAAACAGCAGTTTGCTAATTGTTGATTTAGTGCAGTCATATTGTTGTAACATTATGTTGTGTCTGGATCATTTTGAAAAGGTTGTACAGTAAACAGAGAGGAGAGGGTTCCAGAGATAGTTGGCAGAGCCGTCAGAAGCCAAGTCATACATGCACACTGAACAACCTGTACATTACAAACAGCGAGCGCAGGGTTTCTGTTTGTTTAGAAGGACGGCGGGTGGCTGTGATTTGTTTTTCAGTTAACAAGATAAATCATTTGACACAGTTGTAGTTTCTGATTAAGATATTGAGCACAAGAGCCAACCTTGGGTTTTTATGCCCCTGAGATGGATTTACAAGCTGAACTCCCAGGCCTGTACATGAACAAAAAGTCACCCAAGGTCATTGCAGCTGTGCCTTGGTAAAAACAGTGCCTAGTTTCAACCGACTAACTTATGCTAATGTAAACAGCACATAGTCTTCTGTTTGGGCCACTCTCCCTTTTTTATTATTTATGACTTGTTTTTAAAAAAGCGTTTATTATATGTTAAGAACAAACAAGAAAATAGCACTAAGCATAGTAAACCAACATTGATTTTCAGGATAATTGCACTTAACCACTAAGCACAGTAAACCCCAACATTGATTTCCAGGCCCAGTATTGTGAGGGATAATGAAGGCATTTGAGATTGAGAGATATATATATATATCTCTCTCAATCTCAGGCATGACACAGGGCACTCGGGTATCCGGTTACCCGGTTCTTGTGATATCACCCAAATCCATTTTAAGGATTCGATTCCTTTTTGGTAAAATCGAATGTCTCAGCTTTCCACGCGACCTGTTGTAGTGGAGCCACTTGACCGCCTAGACCAGTGGTTTTCAACCTGTGGTACACGTACCTTTACTGGTATGAGACTTTATGACGATATGATTCCTCAAAACACAATGCTCTGTCAATCGCACCATCGTATATCAATCTGTTTGTACCACTGAAATTATAATGCAGAGCTCCAGACTGTGACTGACAACTTTTTCAGGGGTTAGGCACAAAAATGACGCATCTCCCTATAAAAGCAAGTGTCAATATTTACGAGATGACGTCAGCCTGATTATATATATATATATATATATATATATATATATATATATATATATTATACACACGCACACACCTACAGCAATGCAACATTCTTGCTAACTATTTAAATGGCTTACCAAACGACATTCATCATTTTGCTTCAAAGAGGTTTAAATACTTGACTCCAGCTCGTTTATATTCTTCATCAAAATCTCTTTATTGAGTTAAAAAAAGGACATAGGTGTAAAATCAGGTAAATTGCATAAATCTGTCATCAGGTATATTAACACCAGCAGAATACATGAACCCCAGTTTCTTGCAACAATTGTGATGGTGACCAAAATGTGTGAGTACTGTTATGTAAAAAAAGTAGCTTAAAATGAACAGTTGTTTAGAAAATGTAGAACAAGAACAGCAACAAATAAAACTACACTTAAGGTTTGTGTCTTGCACACGTGCCATTAACAAAATGCCCTGAAAACTTAATGTAATTAATGAAGGGCTGGAATGCAGCAAAAAAAGCAAGAATTAAACACACAAGGACATTAAAAGGTTATATATAAACTGCAGTGTACAAAATTGAAGGCATATGAATGAAAATGTACACAAAAGGTTTAAAAGATTAAAAAATATTTTATTTTCAGGACGTTTTGGGCAAAAGCCCTTCTTCAGCTGTTTAAAAAGAAAAGTAAACACAGTGCAGTAAACTTGTTGTTATTCAAGAATTGTAATTATACAAGAATTCTGTGGATGATTATTAGAATATAATGTTCATTCCCAGAGGTTCCAAAGTTCCCAGTTTGTAAGATGTTCATGAATGTTGAATGCAGATTTAATGCCACTAATCTCTGTTTCAGAATGAATGTATTTACAGGTATTACATCGTGGTCTATTACATGGATATGTGCCTTTCAAAGGTTCCCCAGAAGGATGAATAGCACTGTGTACCACATATTTTCTTATATTCTTGTCTCTTCTATATGGCATCAAGGGGGGAGTCTTGAAAATAGGCGCTGTAGATGGGTCTTCTTGTAAAATTTTAAAGTTTCTTTGCTCAATTGTCTGTATCTTTCTGTTGGTAGGGTGGTAAGTGAGGACCAGAGGGATTCTATCATTTGTGTGTTATATATTGTTATTATATAAAGCATTTTTTCTATTTATATTTGAAACCGGAAAGGCACAATTTCCAAAAGACACACACATTTCCTCACTTTTGGCGAAGAAATCTTGATCGTCGCTGCAAGTAATAATGGCTAAGAAATAAATAATAATAAGTACATCTGAGTCTTAACCACAGGGATCAGTATTAGGTCCTCTGCTATTCCTAATCTACATTAATGATTTAGATTCTGATATAGTAAGCAAACTTGTTAAATTTGCAGAAGACACAAAAATAGGAGGAGTGGCAAACACTGTTGCAGCAGCAAAGGTCATTCAAAATAATCTAGACAGCATTCAGAATTGGGCAGACACATGGCAAATTACATTTAATAGAGAAAAGTGTAAAGTATTGCATGCAGGCAATAAAAATGTGCATTATAAATATCATATGATTTCCATTACACGAGAGTAGATGTTAAAACTTCATGCTGATTTGAACTTGGCTCTCGCCAAGATAAGCACCAACTAAGACGTAACTTTACAGTAAACTAATGTGATCCATATGTGTCTCCATCCATTTACGTTTCCTTCCATATGATGATGTAGATATCCTTCTGTCTGGTGTTAATGGCTGAAGTGTAATGCTGGCTCCAGGGATCAGCTTATTTTGCCTCCCTGGCGCATCAGCACACACAACATGACAACCGTCTGGATTGAGCTAAGTAGGGTACATCTCTGGGATTTTCAAGTGGGCACCTTCCATCCTCAGTGTTTCGTCGACTAGCCCACAACACCTCAAGAGGGCTCGACAGTGATTCTGGCGTCCCAGCATCACCCCCCTCCGTCCCCTACTCAACTCAGCCCAGCTTACTTACCTGTACGTCAGCGTTTCTTTCTTTCTATTGTGCTTGAGATCCCCAGCCAGAATCTTTCCGTCTCAACCACAGCCAGTTGCTGCTCCTCTCTGCTGCTTCAGATAAGTTCTTCACTGTGCGACGCAACTCTTGTCCACTGAATCCGACGTCTCTGAGAAACCGGGTTGTAGAGTGTGCCACAAATCCTCGACCACCCACTTCCACTGGGTAAACCCGAACTCTCCATCCTCGCTGTTCCGCTTCAGTGGCTAGTTGAGCATACCGCAGTTTCTTCCTCTCATACGCCTCATCTACAGCATCCTCCCATGGCACTGTTAACTCTACCAGGTGAACAAGATGTGCTGATCCAGACCACAAGACAATATCTGGTCGAAGGTTAGTGGTGGCAATCTCAGGTGGAAAACTAAGCCGTTGACCAACATCTGCCAGCATTTTACAGTCAGTAGCAGCTTCCAGTTGTCCTGGGCGAGGATTGGTTTTAACACCTTTTCTTGGTGGTTGCTCTCCTGGGCGGAGGAATGTTGTCTTTTGTGTGTAATGTTTTGATGGAACAGGTGGCAACTTATTCGTCATGTTACGCTTGTCTTCCAATGCTAAGGCCAAACATCGCAGCACCTGGTCATGGCGCCAAGTAAACCGTCCTTGGCTAAGAGCCACCTTACATCCTGTCAAAATGTGCCTTAATGTTGCAGGTGATGAACACAAAGGACATGAGGGATCCTCTCCTACCCAGAGGTTTAGGTTCTGTGGTGATGGGAGAACATCATATGTTGACCTGATGAGGAAACTGATCCTGCTCTGTTTCATTGACCATGGGTCTTGCCAGCCAATCTTGCGTTGTTCCACACTCTCCCATCTCATCCATTCTCCCTGCTTGGCCTGGGAAATGGCCTGTATACACCTCATCCTCTCCTCCTGCTTTTGCACCTCGTTGACTACCAGCTTCCTCCTTTGAGCTGGGGCTGCCTTGTGCCATGTAGGAGGAGCTGAACTGAAACCAAGACCCCCTCTTCCATGCTGAACTTGCCCCATGATATCACCAATTGAAGGGCAGCCTTTGCATCTTCCACAGCTTTCTTTGCCGCCCACTTTCTTCCAGTTTTCAACACAGGTGCTGCCTCCCTTACGCATTTATCGCTTGACTCTACTAATGTCATTTTCAGTCTGACCTTGGCGCACTTAAACTCCTCGGTTAGAGCAGAGACTGGTAGCTGCAGTATTCCTTTACCATAAAGTCCCACTCTGCTGAGGCAGCGTGGAACTCCCAACCATTTCCTGATGTATGAACTGATTAAAGCTTCCAGCTTCTCTACTGTTGTCAAAGAAACCTCGTACACAGTCAGTGGCCACAGCAACCTCGGCAGTAGACCAAACTGAAAGCACCAGAGTTTTAGTTTACCTGGTAGAGCGCAGCTGTCTATGCTCTTCAACCCTTCCACTGCTTGTTGTCTAACTTCTCCCACACGAACTGTGTCCTTTAGATCCCCGTCGTACCATCTCCCAAGACTCTTCACTGGCTTCTCAGACACTGTTGGTATTGCCTCACCATTAATGAAGAATGTTTTATCTACTACTTTGCCTTTAATTATAGAGATGCTCCTTGATTTAGTGGGCTTGAATTGCATTCGTGCCCATTCAATGTTATTGGTTAATTTGCCCAATAATCGATTAGTGCAATCTACTGTTGTAGTCATGGTTGTCATGTCATCCATGTATGCTCGAATTGGTGGTAGTCACATTCCAGAAGCCAAGCGCTCTCCTCCTACTACCCATTTTGATGCCCTGATGATTACTTCCATTGCCATGGTAAAAGCCAGTGGAGAAATGGTGCATCCTGCCATTATTCCAACCTCTAGGCATTGCCATGTAGTGCTGAATTCTGAAGTTGAAAAACTGAATTGCAAATCTCCAAAATAGGCTTTCACTAAATTTGTTATTGTCATCGGTACACTGAAAAAATCAAATGCTGCCCAAAGTAGTTCATGTGGCACTGAACCATATGCATTAGCCAAATCCAGGAATGTCACATGGAGCTCCTTCCTCTCCTTTTAGCTGATTGAATTTGTTGCCAGATCACATTGATGTGTTCTAAGCAACCTGGGAAACCTGGAATGCCCGCTTTTTGTATTGAAGTGTCAATGAAGCAGTTCTTTAATAGGTAAGCTGACAATCTCTGAGCAATAATGCTGAAGAAAATTCTATGTTTAATAGGGAAATAGGGCGAAACTGACTGATGCTTGTAGAATCTTTTTCTTCAGTTATAAAGACTGCACCTGCTCAGCGCCATGCTCTTGGTACAACCTGTTTTTCCCATGCCACTTTCATCAATTTCCACAGGATTCGTAGAACTCCTGAAGCACTCTTGTACACTCTGTACGGAACTCCATTAGGCCCTGGAGATAATGAAGCCCTTGCTTTTTTCACAGCTTGCTCTATTTCTTTCCACTTAGGTGCACAGTCCTCCATTTGGTATTCTGGTGGATTGATAGGTGGGATGTCTGACGGAATTGACAAAGGCTCCTGCCTTTTTGAATCTGTATGTGTTTCCTCCAAATATCTCTCCAGCTCAACCTTAGATGCTTTTAGTGTGCCATTCTTCTCACTGGTGAATAACTTCTTTACAAATTTGAATGGGTCTTTATAAAAGTTAGCTCTCGCACGCTCCTTCTTTTTGTAGCGATTCCGTAGGCGCTCAGCTCTGCGCAATGTTGCAAGCTTATCTTTTATGACCCTTTGTAAGAGATTGAGTCCCTCCTTCTGACTTTGTTCTGCTCTTCTCCATTGGTTCCTCAGCTGTCTCCTTTCTCTAACTAAGCGTTCAATCTCCTGCTGCCGTCTAGACTTTCCAGGAATAGTTTGTAATTTTTCCTTCCTTTTTTCAACTCCAAACCTCTCACTTCCATATACGTAGATGATGTCCCCAAATTTATCCAGCTTCTTTTCAACTGTTCCACTTAATCTTTCCAATGCAAAGCAGAGATCTGTGTTTACTGTGCCCCATGCAGTTTTCTCACAAGCTCTTGGCCATTTAACTCCAGGCTTGTGCCCGTTGAGGTTCTTTTCTCTCTTATGCTGGTTTGTCTGACCGGGTTCACAAGGATCATTAGGTTCATCACTAACTGTGTCCATGCAAGTCCTCCTCACATCTATGACAGGGGTGCTGATATCCTGCGAACTGTGGTTTGCTTCCTGTCGCTGGATTTCATTCGACTGACTTCGTAAGAAGTACTGATCAATGCGAGAGATGCTGAAATTGAAAAAGGGAACTATGAAAAAGACCTAGGAGTTTATGTTGACTCAGAAATGCCTTCATCTAGACAATGTGGGGAAGCTATAAAAAAAGGCCAACAAGATGCTCGGATATATTGTGAGAAGTGTTGAATTTAAATCAAGGGAAGTAATGTTAAAACTTTACAATGCATTAGTAAGACCTCACCTAGAATATTGTGTTCAGTTCTGGTCACCTTGTTACAAAAAGGATATTGCTGCTGTAGAAAGAGTGCAAAGAAGAGCAACCAGAATTATCCCGGGTTTAAAAGGGATGTCGTATGCAGACAGGCTAAAAGAATTGAATCTATTCAGTCTTGAACAAAAAAGACTACGCGGTGATCTGATTCAAGCATTCAAAATCCTAAAAGGTATAGACAATGTTGACCCAGAGGACTTTTTTGACCTGAAAAAAGAAACAAGGACCAGGGGTCACAAATGGAAATTAGATAAAGGGGCATTCAGAACAGAAAATAGGAGGCACTTTTTTACACAGAGAATTGTGAGGGTCTGGAACCAACTCCCCAGTAATGTTGTTGAAGCTGATACCCTGGGATCCTTCAAGAAGCTGCTTGATGGGACTCTGGGATCAATAAGCTACTAACAACCAAACGAGCAAGATGGGCTGAATGGCCTCCTCTCGTTTGTAAACTTTCTTATTTTCTTATGTTCTTAACAGTTGTGAATAGGGAATCAAGTCATGGCAAGCCTTAGGGTGTGAGGAGTCATACTGCAGATATGAATGAGACTCAGTTGGTTTGTAGTACACAGTGGTGTTAATGGTGGAATTCAAAACAGTGATGGAAATGTCTAAGAAAGATATACTATTGCCTGTTTCTGATGTTTTATATGAAATCCAGGGCTGGGTGGAAATTTGTTACTGACTGAATGAACTGTTTAAACCCTCACTGGAGTTGGTGGGAATTCCAAAGATGTCATCAGTGTCCATAAGATATAGTTTAGGTGTGTTTTCATTGTATTGCTGTAAACATTTGTTTTCAACTGATCCCACAAAAAAGCAAGCATATGATGATCCCATTTTAGTTCCCATGCTAACACCCCTTACTTGAGTGTAAAAATGACCATCAAAGGAAAAACAATTCAATATGAGCACAAGTTCAGCCAGTCATAGAAGGATATCTGTTGGAGGTTATTGCAATTAACCCTCCATTATTTGGTATAACAGTTTAGAGGCTTTTAATGTCCATTTCAAAAAGAATAATATTATCACAAGCTGTTCTTTGAAATTATCCAATTGTTTTAGAAAATGTGTAGAGTCTTTAACATAGGAACGCAGTGATTCAACAAGGGGTTTGAAGATTTCATCAAGACATTTGGAGATCAGTTCTGTGGACAGGAACAGACTGATACAATTGGGCGGCCTGGATTGTTTGGTTTGTGGATTTTTGGAAGTAAGTAAAAATGACTGCAATGGGGGTTTTCCACTATTAGATTACGTGAAGATGTGGGTAACAAATTGTTGAGATAGCATCATTAATAATGGAAATGACAGTGGCCTGTAAGCAATGAATGAGATCTTTGCAGTTCTTAGTGTAGAAATTAGTGTCGGAAAGGTGTTGTTGGGCTTCTTTTGTATAGAGGTCTTTACTCCAGATAACTACTGCTCCTCCTTTTCTGATCAGAGTTAGAAAGTGTATGCTGCTTTACATTTTTCAGTGCAGACCATTTCTTACTTTTGGTAATCTTCATAAAATCATAAATATCAGCATTCAGTTCATGAATAAGGCAACGTGCATTGTAATACATGTTGATATTGTTGCTAAGAGTCGGTCAATTCTTGATCTAGTTTTAGTACTCTTTCTTAGTAGCATGTTACTGTTTTCTTCATAATTTGTTTACTACATTTTAAAACTGTAGATTACACTGACCTGTAATATCTACTGTTATCATGGTTGGGGTTGAAATTGATTCTGAAACCTCTTGGAATAATGTTTTCCTTCAAACATCTTCAGATGAAATTAATGTTGTTGGTTAATATCGTTTTGGTCCAGGTAGATTTCGCAAGCCTGATGGCAAAAATGGCTGCTCCAGGATCTAGATTATTAGCAAATTGTGTTATTTTCTTTATATGTATGTATGTATGTATGTATGTATGTATGTATGTATGTATGTATGTATGTATATAAATGAAAGAGACATAAAAAGGTACCAAGTGCTGTATCAATATGTGTGTGCTTGTGGGGACAGCAAAATGATTACCTGCCAGACATTGCACCCGGTTTTATTAAAGTTTAGTTATGAAAATGCATTTTAGGAAAAATTATTAATGTAATAAACTTAACTCCCCCCCCCCCAATTAAAGAATCCAAATAGTTTGCTCTGTTTATGAGGATTTTCATAAAACTTTTTTTCCAGCTCAGTTCATTGAACTGGTCTCAAAATGTCTTTCTGGAGTATCATACCAAACATGTTAATAAAATTCAGAAAATACTTACTCTACTGATCTAAACGTAATTGAAAGGCCTTGACTTCACTGTATCTCAAGCCAGGAGATATACAGCCACCCTCAGGCTGAATCAATCACACCCTTCCAATGATTTCCCACAAGGCTACCACCATGTCGAGGATGAGGAGGCCTCAACAGTGGGTCCAAATGGGGGTCAAGGATCAAAATTCCTCATTTCTGGAGCTGGTCAATATCCACAACTTTGGCATTTGTTATTTCAGGAAAATGCTCTGATGGATGGAGGGCTTTTGTATGGGAATGTCAGAGAGGGTCTGTAAATGTAACATTCAAGAATGGGAAATATCATGTTTGTGTAAGAACAATAGAGCAGACTAGCCTAAAGAACCAATGCAACATTAAAAGCACAGATGCAGGTTATTCATTCAATAGCAGATACAACTAGTTTAGGACATATTTCCCTTTATAATCGTTACACTTTTTTCATTTTTAAACCAGTTAAAGACACAAAATAACATTTGAAACAAGTGATTATACAAATTTAACACAACAGGGCTTACCTTTGTGTTGTTTAATATTCCCATTACTTTGATTAATTTCTTTAGGCTTGAATATGTCCATCTCAAACAAGAAAGGTTACAATGCATTCGTATAATGTACAGAATTAACATCTAATTAATTTAAATGATGACTATTTTAGACACCATCGCTGCATAAGGCCTTTACGTGACTGAAGAGGTGTTTAGCCTATCTGTCTGTCAGTAATCCCGATGGTATTTCAGTTTTGTGCACGCCCACCTGATTACTAAGGGGTCAATTTGCATGTGACCACCATGGCTTTGCTTGGGGTCAGGATAACATTATGTCAGAGTAAGAAACATTGCACAGCCATGGGGATGGGGTTATTTTGTTTACTATTTCTGAGGAGAGATGCTTAAAATAATGTTCATGCTAAAACTGCATATACAAGCCTAAAGAAATGAATCAAAATAGTAGTAATGTTCAACAAAAAAAAGGTAAGCTCCATTTTGCTAAACTTCCACACATATAAATATTCACTTTAATAACATAAAACAAAAACACAAAGATGAGTGCAGGTCCGAGACAGCTGCCTGGAGATGATTAGCACCTGTACACATACCACTTGTATCTCCAGCTCTCCCAAGTTACTCACCTGACTTTTCAACCTTGCCATACCATAGTAAGAAATTGTTTACTGCTTAATCGTACCAGAACCGGCAAACGTATTTCCTTTGTCAGCTAGGTTTTTGTATAGCGTCGGTTTTGAAAGTTCACATTTTCTATAATTCCCAAATGTGAACAGACCACAGTAAGAAATGTAGTCCCTTACAGGTACACTGCTGAAATCCACAACTTATTAATCTGTAATATATATATCGAGAGAGAGAGAGAGAGAGAGAGAGAGAGATATCTGTATTTTAGTGTGGCAGCCAACTGGCAGCATGAGAGGTGACACCGAGGCACTTGGTAAGGTTGAAGAATAGGCAGTTTTATTGTTTTCTTACACAAAAGTTCGAAGACTCAACAGAACGTTTATGAAAATAAACAAAACAAAAGAAAACCTGCCCAATAATCTCACTTCTTCAACCCGCTCTACTGCTTGCACGAGCTGTCTTCGTTGCAAGGGAAACGTGTTGCTTTAGCAAACAGAGCCCATTCCAAGTTCCATCCAGACGCTGCTGGTAACAGTAAACCTGGTCTCGGAACAAAAAGTCTCGCCAGGTAAGTGTCACTGGTTCACTTTCTTTATAAATCCACAAGGGCCGTCCGTGTGGTTTGTTTCCTTCCTGGGTATATTATTAAGCACAGTTCATTAAACCAAACAGTCCCGGTTCAATAGACAAAACCCCAGTCTGGGTCTTCACCTTAAACCCCAGACGATTACAGCTATTTCAGGGTCACACTGCCTTTTAGAATTAAATGGCGTTTCTGTTCCTGAAAATAAGCAACCAGCCTTACTCAAATAAAACACAGTCCATGAAAAGAATGCGGTTGCTTAAAAGAACACGTAAAATAACAGTCCACAAAGCACAGGCTTTTATTAATTCAGCGCGTGCACACTATAGCGCTGGTATAAAACTTTACCTGTTTAAACGTATTCAGTTTAGCAACAATTAATACAGCTGTAGAAAACGGGTTTAATGCTGCATACAGCAGGCATGTAAGCAGGTGAGTAACAGTCCATTTAATACGGTGACTTTCTTTCAAAACAGGTACAAATAGAACGCTGTCTTTCTTTTCAAAGAAACCAAGCACAAATGGATCCCGCAAGTCTGCGGTTTGGGTTACTCACTGAGATCTGTTTGGCGAGTGCACCAGCTTCACTTCATTCCAGGCTGCAGACGCGTTGCAGCTTGCTCCGGCCAGACCAAAATATAAGCCCTACTCGCTTTTTATTTTGCAGTCACTCCACACAGGTACCTTCGGTTCTGGAATAAAGTAATCCTTTCTGGTCACCAACACTGTCGCCCTTTTTAATCTCTGTTCCCGTACTTCTGCACAACGAAGCACGCTGCTCTTGTCTCTGTTCCACACCACTTAAACAGTTGCTGTGTCACAGGGTGACTTAATGTTTATAACTTATTTTTTTGTTTGTTTGCACTTTTATTCTAGGTATCTTAAAGCACCTTTATAAGATTACTGTATTAGTTGTATATTAAAGGAAATGAAAGTTTAGGAACCATTTGATTGCAAATAACAACTACGTTTATAATATTTAAATGTTTTGGAAGACTTTCACGATATGATTGAACGTTTGTTAATCGTTTTTGCAGCTGCTAGAGGTACACACAGTAAGACTGCACGAGTTATTTGAGAGTTGTTTTTGAGCACGTTTTATAAAATGTTATTGGTTTGGTATTTAAGTTTGATTTTGCTTTATTTGGAGTGAATTGTATGTATTATATTTTTTTATTATGATAGTATGTACACGTTTTTATTATTAAATTTGGTCTTACCTTGTGTTTTGGTGTGGGACGGCGTTAGGCTGGGAAGGAGCTGAGAGCGAGTGATGTCACTTCCAGTGGGAGGTTTTAAGTAATTTCCGCAATGATGCTGGGAAATGTAGTTTGTACAAATACTGTTAATGGGTCTTGCCAATTGATTCGCTCTGGATAGTTAAGGGAGGAGTTTGATGCATATAAAAGAGCGGAGACAGAGACAACGTCGAGAACTGCGAGAGACAGGGAGTGTGCCACAGAAGAGAGCCAGAGAACCAGAGAGACGGCAGAGGAGAGCTGCAAGAGCCACAGGAGTCCCTGAGAGAGCAGAGACGTGGAGAACAGAGACCGGGATCCAAGAGGAATCTTCAGGACTAAATGTATTAGTAGAACAAGCAGGCTGTACTGGAGAGTTGATTCAGGACTAAACGAGTGCAGTTTAAAAGGGAAGTAGCCTGACCACTTTTAATGATTAGTACATTGCCTAATAGGGTTTATGACCCGCTTGCTGTTTAGGGACCCTAGTGCACTTTTATATTTTCTCTGCTAGAGTGATACCTGTGTTTTTAAAAGGAGATAAACCCAATATGTGGTATTTGCCTGTAACTTGTAATTTATGGTTCTTGCACCTGTTCTATTGATATAAATATCTATGATAGAGAGTGGTATTTTGGGGTGTTGCTTTTTAAATTACTTGTGGCTATAGGTTGTGCTCTTAAATATATGGATTGGTATAGTTAACTATAAAGAAATATATTTTAATCTCTGTTGGGGTGTTCTGTATACTGCATAATTGTGAGTCACTCAGTGCTGTTGCTTTTTTTCCTCTGTCTCCAGGGGGGGTGCCTGCCATATCCAGGGAGGAGCTTGGCACCAGTGTGGGGGGGGTCACTAGCTGCACCTTTTTCCTGGAGCGGTTGATGAGGATCCAGTGGTGTCTATTGTGACTTTGGCCGAAATTCATTTCTTTTGTATACTTTTGCACCCTAGCAAAGTAGTGGGTGCTTTTATTATTTTCTTTTGATACTTTGTGCACTAGTAAATTGGTGTGTGCCTTGTGTTTTTTTATTTTTATTTTTGGTAACCCCTGGTATTATCGAAATTGTATTATCATATTTTAATGATTTTATAAGGATAATAAACATTGTTTATTGCGAAATGGTACAACTGTCTGCCTTTCTTGTCATGGTCGATCTGTTCTGAGTTCCAACTGGTCATAATTACGAACCTGTGTTTTAGTGTTGCTAGGGTCCTAGTGCCCCATATATTTAGTCACTAGGTGGCGTAGTTGGCTACTGTTTGAATTTTAACCCCAAAAGAGTGTCCCGTGACAGCTGTACAATCTGTACTCGGCTAATGAAACGGACCGACAACACCACTCGGTCTTTCAAAACTACTGCTATACAAAAAGCACCTTTCACAATTACCTCCCCCCTTTCTAATTGCTGACCTGCCTTTTAAGACCCCCTGGATTCCCGCGGATATGTCACCTGACTACTGACCTCCGGAATCATGGGAGTTGAAGTTTCTAAGACAGCAGAGAGGGGGTTAAATCCTCCCAAAACATGTGCATAAGCACATTTTGGGTTAGTTTTTGTTAATTGTTTAATTGTTTTTGTTAATTGTTTTATTGTTAATTATCACCTGCACCTGGCTATGATTGTAAATTAGAGCCAGGTGCAGGGTTTATAAGGAGAGCAGTCAGTCTGCTTCTGGCTGCTGAAGAGTGTAGAAGCCCGACTGTACTGGTGTGTGAGTACAGCCGTAATAAAAAAAGGAAAAGGTAGTGTAGAGCCTTTTGGTGTGTGTTGTTTTGTGCAACAGGTAAACCGCTTAGCTGTCCTGTCTTTAGTTTAGGTTCCTGATTTGTGTTTTAGTTATTGCTCAAAGAAGAGCGAGGTGTTTGTTTTGTGTTTCATTAAAAATGGCGCATCCGTGCTTTGAAAATCAATTTCTGTGCCTGGGTCAGTGTTTTTAAAGGGGCAACGAACCGCGGTGAGGTGCGATTCTTTTACTATATATATATATATATATATATATATATATATATTAATGTTATAGCAGTTATACTACAGGGGTGAGACGACTCACTGTGCCCCCCCATCACCACGCTAAAATATCCAATTCATGATTTCTGCTGTAATGAATTCTTAATTTCATAAATGTACAGTACTTGTAACGACTACACCAGGGATTGTGGTCTAAAAGTGGTCAGTTTTACACCCATATAATTTAACATAAGAAATATAAATACAAGTGATTTATCAGAGTGGCCCTTATGGTATTCAGTATAAACATCTTCCTTAATACACTGGCAGGCTCCATTTAATTATGTTAGACCAGGGATTTTCTTGTATTTTTCTGTTGCCACACCATTGTTAACAGATTTATTTTCTTGTTACTATTAATATTGTTAGAAAGATTGTAATGCTTTGTACTGTATGTAAATAATTCATATTTTACACTGACATAAAGGAAAATTAGTGAGTGGCCACACTGATTGTATAATGCAGGAGCAGGATTGAATACAGTTCATGTTTTAATGAATAACTTTAGGGATTTCTAGTGCATTACCATTGAAAATTAATGCTAAATGTTTCATTCAGTTGGTTGAATTATCTTTCTACTACAGAATGTGTATGAAGCTGTCAATCTGGAGGTTGAGTGGTGATTCCCTGCATTTGTAAAGCTGTGTGTGTGTGTGGGAGCACTGGAATGTAAATCACTGAACAGTTTTGTGTATGTGTTTCTCAAGCCTGACACTTTGTATTATTTTGGGTTATACACAGGCACAATTTGATCACTTTTTTTATTTTTTTTATTGTGGGTAGTATAGTAAGGTATGATTTTTAAAAACAATAACATACATTTTATTATAATGTATAAACCTGTTCTCAATATCGTGCTTTGAAAACGATAGTGGATCTACACGTTGCAACAACTAAAAATAGACCACAATCTATTTCATTTAAAGTTCATAAATCGAGGTTGTTACACGGGCAATTGATTTACCAGGAATCTATTTTAAAACAAAGGAATGTATTAAACATGGATTTAATCTAATAATATGTTCAGAAAAGTAAAAACGAGCCATGCAGGACATCAGATAATATTGTAAATTGCATGCAATTACGATGGAAACTGTTTCATAGTTTATCATACACAAAACAAGAAAGAAATAAATATTTAGGATTGCATTCTTTAACACTAGAACTGCCACAACAGTCATTTTGACGGTTTGAGGTTTTCAAATTTAAATTACTCTGCATGTCTGAAAGTTATGCAGTTGTCCGTTTATGACTTTTCCTAAATACATGTATTAAATACAGCGATAGAGTTTGAAAGGCAGGATCGCGAAAATAAGAAAGTTATAATCCCACCCACCTAGAACCACGAAAGCTGTCATTTTGATTGCCTTTTACAATACATGTTTTTATTTTGAATATAACCTAAAATATTCTATATTATTTTTATACACAAGCCTGTTCTTATCTCTACTGGACCTGGCAGCCATCAATCCTTTGTATTGTAATAGAAATGCACTGGGGAAAATATCAGTAGGAGTGATTTCATTTTGAAGCTAGCCACATCGCTTCGGTAGAAACATTTTGATCAGAAAACTGCAAAGCAGCATGCTGCAGCAGCTCAACCTGGATTCTGAGCTGCACTGAGTGACACACGCACAAGAGAAAACATATGTTACTTTCATTTTAAATTAAAAACTACTTTCATTTTTATAGTTTTGTATGTACATATACCTGTTTACACCTGTTTACACACTAGTTTCTTTTGAAATGTTTATTTTATTATAGTTTTTCATTTTTTGAAGTAGTGTTTTATATATGTTGTAAGTTAGAAAATAAACCCTTTTATGTTTACTTGTTAATTTAAATACAGCGTTTCGGCTGTGCAGATGTTTGATATGATGTGCTTGAATAAAACTTTTGAGTTGTATCTGATAGTTTGTCTTTCATTTTAATATTGATGTTTAAAATATAACCATCATAATGACTGTCGGCAGAGGTTTTAGGTATGAGTATAACCGCAGTGGTTCTAGTGTTAAAGGGATTTTCGGGACAAAGGGAGGCCAGGGAGAGTATCTGATTGGCTAGTCGTATCAGAGCTTAGACAGTCTGAAGTGAAGGTGTCAAGCACCGATTCCTGTGTCAGCCAAACTTTGAGTAGGTTACCTTCATTAGCTGGTGAAACCTGTGTCTCCACATTTGCATACTGAGTAAATTACCTTGATTCATTGGTGATAACCAGTGTCTTTGAATTTGCAGACTTAAACTAATCTCTGAGAATATCAATCTGTGTGCAATATGACCTACAGGAAGTACACAAAAGGTTTTAATGATATATATATTTATTTTGGGATGTTTTGGACAAAAGCCCTTATTCAGCTGTGTAGAAAGAAAAGTAAACACATTGCATTAAACTTGTTATTTTTAAAGAATGCATATATAATATAATACACATAATATATATTGTGTTTTTAGCGATTTTCAAGAAAGTAGAGGGCATGAATTGTTCCAATGACGGACAAACAACACAAAGTAAGTAGTACACAGTACACCACAAGAAGCAGCCATTTCAGTCATTTAATAGACAAAAATGTGCTAAAATGAAAACAGAAAGCATTGTCCTGAACCAGCCTTCTCCTAACCATGTGCTTCTCGTCTCTCTTTTCAGATTGCCTAAGACAACGGGATCAAAAATAAAGGTCCACCAGCCAATAAATTATGAATGTTGAACAAGATGACATCGCACCCGCAGCAGACAATGAGAGGTCCTAGGTGGAACAGGGCCCTGTCCGACCCCTTGCTTGTGCTGCTGTTGGCTCTTCAGCTGCTGGTGGTGGCTGGTCTGGTGAGAGCCCAGACCTGCCCTTCGGTGTGTTCCTGTAGCAACCAGTTCAGCAAAGTGATTTGCACCCGACGAGGACTCAGGGAAGTGCCCGACGGCATCTCCACCAACACCCGCTATCTGAATCTGCAGGAGAACCAGATCCAGATCATCAAAGTGGACAGCTTCAAGCACCTGCGCCACCTGGAGATCCTGCAGCTCAGCAAGAACCACATCCGCAACATTGAGATTGGGGCCTTTAATGGGTTGGCCAGTCTCAACACCTTGGAGCTCTTTGATAACAGACTGACCACGATCCCCAATGGGGCTTTCGAATACCTCTCCAAGCTGAAGGAGCTGTGGTTGAGGAACAACCCCATCGAGAGCATCCCCTCCTACGCTTTTAATCGGGTGCCCTCCTTACGGAGACTTGACTTGGGAGAGCTCAAGCGCCTCTCCTATATTTCCGAAGGGGCTTTTGAGGGCCTCTCGAACCTCAGGTACCTAAACCTGGGAATGTGCAACCTTAGAGAGATCCCCAACCTCACGCCTCTGGTCAAACTGGATGAGCTGGAGCTTTCAGGCAACCAACTTTCCATCATCCGACCGGGATCCTTCCAGGGGCTGACTCACCTGCAGAAGCTGTGGATGATGCATGCCCAGATTCAGGCCATTGAGAGGAACTCTTTTGATGACTTGCAGTCCTTGGTGGAGTTGAACCTAGCCCACAACAACTTGACCTTGCTCCCCCATGACCTCTTCACGCCCCTCCACCATCTGGAAAGGGTCCACCTGCACCACAATCCTTGGAACTGCAACTGCGACATCCTCTGGCTCAGCTGGTGGCTCAAGGAGATGGTGCCTGCCAACACAAGCTGCTGTGCCCGCTGCCACTCACCCTCCAGCCTCAAGGGGCGCTATATTGGGGAGCTGGACCAGAATTACTTCACTTGCTATGCTCCTGTTATTGTGGAGCCCCCTGCTGATCTTAATGTGACTGAGGGCATGGCTGCAGAGCTTAAATGCCGGGCATCCACTGCCTTGACTTCAGTCAGTTGGATCACGCCCAATGGAACCATAATGACTCATGGGGCTTACAAGGTTCGGATCTCGGTCCTCAATGATGGTACATTAAATTTTACCAATGTTACTGCACAGGATACAGGAACTTATACATGTATGGTGAGCAATTCAGCTGGAAATACCACAGCCTCCGCCACGCTTAACGTTTCTGCCACTGAGAACAGCACCTTTAGCTACTTCACAACTGTTACGGTGGAAACCATTGAGCCCTCTCAAGATGAGGGTAGGACCACAGAGCAAAATACGAGTCCCACTCCCTCTAGTGGCTGGGAGGCTACCTACACCACAACCCCCCTTACCCCCCGGAGCACCAAGTCCACAGAGAAGACTTTTACCATCCCTGTGACAGAAGGAAGCCTAAATGGACTGGATGAAGTGATGAAGACCACTAAGATTATCATTGGTTGCTTTGTGGCCATCACACTTATGGCTGCTGTCATGCTTATCATCTTCTACAAAATGCGCAAGCAGCACCACAGGCAGAACCACCATGCCCCCACAAGGACAATTGAGATTATCAATGTGGATGAAGAAATCACAGGAGGTCCACCTCTGGAAAGCCACCTGACCTTGCCCCCGCTGGAGCACGAACACCTCAACCACTACAACTCCTATAAGACTCCATATAACCACACAGGCAACACAATCAATTCCATACACAGCTCCGCGCATGAACCTTTGTTAATGCGGGCGACCTCAAAAGACAATGTACAAGAGACCCAAATTTAATTTCTTTCATAATAAAAACCTGAACAATTCAACAAAAAAAGAAGGACATGCAAAGGTGAGACAGTTGATCAATGACACCAAGGACTAGGCTATGTCTACTGTTTCAAAAAGTGTCTTTTCAAAACAAAGAGTTTATTTATTAAAAAAAAAGATCTATTGTGATTAAAACAAGAAAAAATCATGTATTCTGCAAAAATCCTTTTTTGTTGCACTTGATTCTTTTTTTTTTTATTTCACCACTGGAAAATAGTGATTCATGGTTCTTGTAAACTCTGTGTAAATCTTATGTTTCAGCTTACTCATTTAGGAGCATACCTCAGGTTTATGCATACCTTAAGCATTTTTCATTAATATTTCTCAAATACTATTTTCAAGAGGTGTGAATGCAATAACGTTACTATATCAAGAGAAAGAATATGTGCCAAAGGGAGTGTGCTATCAAGTAGCTGCCTTCCTATTTTGGGGTCATATCCAGTTGCTTGGGGAGGGAATGGGGATTATTTTGGGCAGTTAGTGATAGGTGGTTTGAAATGCTTTTAATAATTAAAGGGTTTTGTATACTCTGAAATTTAGCATCAGATCCATCTTTCGTAAGTTTGCATCATATTAAATTAAACTTAATGTTTACAACATGTAATAAACCACCACAAAACGCAGGTATGAATGAACCTGCAGTTTCATTAGGTTTCCAATATAAAATAGGAAAAACTTAGAACACCCCATGGTAAACCTTCGATTTGGAGATTTGTGTACTGGAGTATAACAATGGTATTTTATTTGTTATTCAACTTCTATTTTTTGCCTGCCAAGTCTTCCGAACTCACTGTTGGGCTGTTTGTTAAAATAAAAATTTTACGTTGTTTCTTTTTGATTTTATGAGCAGCGTTACTTCTGCACAAAATGCCATACTGGTAGATGCAAATAACTTAAATGCATTGACCATCAACCCCGATTCCCATCTCATTCATTTGACCATCCTGCAAATTCCTCTTGAAATTGCCTGTGAACTGTGATTCCTTCGTTCCTCTGCCTCCATCGGTATATTTGAAAGGATATTGTGATAATGACACTCTCTATCCTTTTCTCCCCAAAATGGAGCGCCTAACAGACCACACTTTTAGGTTGTCCAGGTCTACGCTGCTCCATGCAGATATTAACCAACTATGAAGTAGACCAGAATGAAGGCCTAATTAGGAACAATTAAACAACGAAACTTTCCTAATATGCATGAGAATCACATACTTTAAACACGAAACACTACATTCTGAGGTAAAACTATTGGTGACACTGTTTTAGCTTGAAGGCATTCATTACTTATAGTTGACTCACCTCATCCAAGGTGAGCAAAGGGCAGACATTATCTAGTAGAGCAAATTAGCGTGTTAACAGCTTGAACACTTTAAAGGAACAGGTGTTAAGCAGTTTCTTGTAACAGAAATCAAGTAAACACGACAGGATGCTAACTGTCTACACAAACAAAGGAAATGTGTCTAACTGAGGTCACAGGCCCAAGTCTTTATTTTTAGAATAACATCAGGGTCTTTCAAGTGCGATTTGTGAAGAGCATTTCACAATGCAATGTTCACCTTTGTGTGAAAGGAAAATCAAATGTTACAAAACTGCTAACAACCTTAGGCCTGCGTTGTATTCCTCCTTAAATACAGTCAGTTCTCATTAAGCATTCTCATTAAGGGACTAGCAGAAACATTTGTCTTGTGAGGAGTTTATGAGAAATAGCCATTCAGACAATTGTACATTGATAATGTACTATACTTTGATATTAATGCACATGCAACATCTACTTAACTTACACTTGCATGAATATGGCCATAAAACTTTTATGAACAAATCTGAATCTTTTACATGCACAGTACTGGTACTGTATATTAAATACTAGATAGTGTTGGCATTTGATTTTGTAAAGGAAGCCTTGGTCACATATATCTATGGTAGACAACTAAAACAGAAAATAGCTGTGCAAGGGGAAGGGCCAAGGTAAACTGTCAGCTTATATTTAGAACAGTGTGCATTCTCAATACTATACTGCTCACACCCACTCCTTAATATAACATGTATTAAAAAATGATATTATCTGTCTCCACTGAGAATATAATGTTACCAAACCAGTAAAAACGAATAGTCTGTTTTAATGAGAATTGAGATTTTCTTTGTTACCAGTTAATAATAACAGTTTACATTTCTTTTCACAAAACATTATTCAAATTGTGTTCAAAGACCTTGATAAAGCAGCCCCCCAGGTGACAAATAGTTTTAAAGGGTGATGTTACAACAATGCAATAGGGGCAATACTAGATAACAGAAAGACTAGTAACATGATTTTATTTATGTAGTCTGTGGCCTAAAGCCTAGGGGTAGATTTGAAACGGGTTGCCCCATTTTCTACAGTGAAGTGTAATTGCCTACAATCGCAGGGCCATCACAAACAGTACCTGGTACAGGTGTAACTGCCGACTGTACTGCTGCACTTCAGTTTGCTTTTAATATTGTTGCTGCTGTTGAAAGCAAAATGTATGGACAAACCACTCTGATTAATTACACAAATTGTAAAAAAAAAATTATAATAAAATGTCTTTATATGAAATGCAATACTTGTGCCAATATGTTATGCTTTATACTTAAATGCAAGGGTGCAAGCTTTTAAAAAACATTCCACAGTAAGAATTGCACTAACATCTGCATGTGAAATCTACCCTGATCCTTTAGGCTGCTTGGCATTCATTCTTTAAAACAAGTTTCAAGATACCAGTGGGGTAATGGTAAAAATAAAAGTTTACCACTGTACAATTGCAGTTTTCCCATGCTTTTCCCCAGTTACACAATGCATTTTCCAGTTTACCGAGGTTTGCCATGCTTTTTTTAATACCGTACCTCTTTGGGCTTTACAGTGCTTCTCCATCTATTACCACGCTTTTACTTTGTTGTGATCCATGAGGTTAAAAATAAGAATGATCATCCCTTAAAGGAGAATTAGGATGTTATTAGCCCTCTCCCCTGCTGATGCCTCCTTCACATCTGTCTTGAATCAGCTAATAGGTATTGCTTCAGGAAGCAAATGGACATGTGGTTCTGCTCTTTTAATACTACTCTGCTCATTCATACTGTTCATTGCACCAGTGCTTCTCTCAAGGTCACTGCGCCCACAGTAGAAACCTCAGAGCCTTTGTGAGGTTTGCTTCACAGTCGCCCAACAGTGGTTCGTAAGCATTTACATAGAGTTTACCACGCTTCTAAACCATTCAAACCATGTTTCCACCGCTGTATTTGGTTTTGCATTGGAAAAGAGATTGCTTCACCTTCGCAAGGGAAATGCAATTTCCTTTTTTGTAAAAATTCTTATCAATCTTTTTTTTTTTTTATGGTGAATTTTAGTGATGAGATTTTGGTCTATTGTGTCTTCTTCTGTAAAAGCAAAAGAACCCAATAAGAATGTTTTGTTTTTTTCACAGGGAATGCTGTATTAGCAGTAGATTTATATAAAGAAAAAAAAAAGTTTTTTTTTTTTGTTTTTATTTTATTTTATTTTACATGTGCCAACCTGTTTGAAAATAAAAACCATGCTGTGAAAGAAAAATACAACCTTGACTTCATGTAAACACCCATCCATGACCTTTGAAAAAGAATGATTCCTGAAACCAGAGTTTGTAGTTCATACACAAAATAAGGTTATAAATAAAATATTGTTGGGTTTTTTTTGTACTGTTGATTCGTTAGTGGTTATTTCATCACACCTACAGGCTTTGACCCAAGTCCAAATGAAAGAAGTGTTCGCTGATGTTAGCAATCAAACATGATTTCAATCCTCAAAAGTGCTTCTGTTCACATGACTCTAATATCATGGCATATTGAATGGATCTTCTCCTAGCAGCTGATGAGTTTATATTACTGACATCAGCATAAGACACACACCGACCTCTCCACTACAGAGCTTGCTCTTCAGCTGAATGGTAAGATGTTCGTCTTTGAACTGTATGGTTTGCTGTTTCCATCCAGCCCTTGCCTTTCCATTCAGTTCAATGGGCTGAGATGCCAATTCCTTGCAGTACTACTCACAGAAGGACCTGTTTGGTTTTACTGGTAGTTGAAAAAATGAAAAATGAACCTACTTACTGTTTTACTTTTCTTGATGGGGGGGGGGGGGGGGTTCTATATCACAGCTGCAATAACACACACAACAAATATAGGCATTAACAATAACAACAATGTAATAAAAATGTAGCTTTCAAAGACCTTATTGCAAACCCCACATATATCAGCACCCTTTTTAAATGTAATTTTCCCCCCTTTTTTTCTTGCTTATCCTTATAACATCCAATTAATTCATGTTGCAGCATGTCCATTTCTATTGGAATCCCAAAGTGGCATAGAGACAAGTAGGGTTAAGGCTAGAACTTGGGAATGTGGACAAAAAAAATGCTATTTGGAATGAAAAAAAGGCAAGGAAAACTACAATTAATAGAAAAGTGAACATGATTTTGGGAGTTTGGGTAACTAGGTATAACCTTCAACAGAACACCTTGTAGAAGATAATAATTACAACAAATCACATCCAGGTGTTCTTTTGGAGGTTAAATATATGAAGAGCTTCATACCAAAATGCTATATATCCATGTTCATTGCTTTTTAGTAAATTTATATATATATATATATATATATTTCTTTTTTATTTGAGATACTTAGCAACAAGCATGGTTGCTTTTTTCACTATTAATGTTATGTGAGTAAGAACAATATAACAAACATATAAACATTTTAAATCTACCTCAAAAAGTTTAAAAATATATAAATGAAGACATTTATTTTTTATGCAAAATGCTACATATCCCAGATTCCGTCCTTGTTGCGCAAAATATACAGCATGTCAATTATTATCCAAACATCATCTTCAGAGCCAGTTCACATCTGTGCAACTTCAGAACGTGCAGATATATAAAAAAACAATGCATCAACAACAAGAAGGAATACAAATCAATCTATCTACCAGCTTGCCTAATAAGTAACTACAGCAACACAGTAAATTCATGGTCATGAGCAACACGCTTCCTTTTCGTGTTACATAATGTGAGCAGACGAAGAAGAGATTCATCCTGAGAAGCTGTCTGCCTTCTCATTAAATGAATCATGATTCAGCACGAGATCCACCCATGTATGCTTGTCAGCAATGACAGAGGTCAGTGTTCTTTTCAGCAGAATGAGTGCAGATCACTCGCAGGATTTTGCCCTTTCACAATGGCGCTCTCGCTTCTTCTGCTCTCGCTTATTATTTTCTACCGACAGGCGATGTTACCACTGGCTCTGATATTTTATTAAATTTGTTCATTTTGACTGATTTATCAGCCGGGTTATGATCCAGCTTTCACTCTCTGAGATAATGTGCGCTGCCAATTGTGATGCAAGCGTGATGCTGATTGGCTGATGGGATATATTGCGGTTTGATGAAAACCGGAAATGTCAGATGTCACGTTTTTGAAAAGAAAGCTGTTTTAGCATTTGGATTTGTCACGCCCCCGAAATAAATATAGCCAGACTACGCCACTTTATGTTTAAAGAAAATAAGGAATTCTGTTCTATTATAATTACCTTCTACTTTCATTGACACAGGTTCGAATTATCAACAAAGGGGGACCGCAACTAGCCCACATCAAAGAACACAGAGAAGTAGCAATATGCAATTCTTTATTAAAAACAGGAAATAGTCAAAACTTGGCATTAATATAGCACACCTCGTCACTAACAAGAAAAGTCAAAGTAATTCAGTAAAATGTGCATGACCAGTCCTTATTCAATATTGCACTTGCCCTGGCTGGATTGTCGGTAGGGGACGTGGTTCCAATCTCCTACCACCCCAAATTTCAAACTGCTCAATTATCCCTTTCCCAACAGGGGGCGCCACTCCACCACCGAGTCCAAGCCAACAGACTAATAACACCAAGCCTTCCCCAGAGTCAATTGAGTGGAGAAAGAACGTTTCAATCTGCAACAGAGCAGGGCCTCCAGTCTCGATCTAAAATAAGATATTGCACACGACACAGGTTTCCTAATAAAAATAAAGCAAAAGATCAGTGCACTTCAGGACATTTCAATTCATCTGCTAATTTATACAACAAATTAAAATAGTATAATAAAACCAGAGAGATTACTATTAAGCAAATATCTAATTAAAATTAATCACAAACACATATCTATAACCATATATCAATACACATATCTAGATCTATGTATAAATACAGTATAATCTAGTAACAGATATAACCTAGCAGCATATACAACCTAGCAGCTTTATGTAGTTTAGCAACAGATACAGTCTAGCAGCGTTATATAATTTTAGCAGCAGATACAATTTAGCAGCATTGTCTAGTGTAGCAGCCAAGCACCACAACAAAACACTTAGCTGATGGATGACGACCCACAACTCCCAATCCAGCGTCTCGGGCAGCTCTCTCTCTCAAAGTGCTCGTGCTTTTCACTTCTCTCCAACCAATGCCGCTCAGCTGGTCGTCTTCAACTCCTCACGTCCCGATTTCTCTTCAGTCTCGTTCCCAGTACACCAAGTGTCCCGTACTACTGCCAACAACACCCCAAATTCCTCACATCCTGGTCCCGTGCCGCTACCTGCAACACTCCGATCTCCTTGCTTTCTTTAGTCTTATATTCGTGTTGTTCTTTTCTCTATCCCGCATTCTGCTTTCTCCCTATCTTGTTTCTTCCTCTTTCTTTTCTTTTCGTTCCACCTTGTTCTAACTTCGTTTATTCACTTTGTTTTCTGAACTCATTTTCTGAACTGCGTCTCTCTATATCCTCTTTTTTACTCCCTCTTTATAGTGAACAGCTGATTAAATTATTGTCCACACCTGCGATCCAAACAGTGATTTCAAGCGGTAGACACCGGTGACGTTGCCATAGGAACAGGTAACACAGCGTGTGTACGAAAACGTAAAAAACAAAATAAATCAATACATCAATAACGTGCTTAAATTAAATCATTCCAACAACACAATGTGAAAAAAAGGAAAAATAAATAAAACATTCTAAAAATCACAACAATATAATTCAATAAATCACATACACTTTTGTCACCCGTGACACACCTGTTGACTCCCTGCTGCATTGGACGCTGTCCTCAGCCTACTGCAAATACCTTGCTGGAAGTCTTCCCCTATTCTCTCTTTCGGATCTCATCGGGGGAGGGGCTCCTTCACCAGCACCTTGTGGGAACAAATAGCCCCACATTGGCTGCAATGCGTCTTCTCTCTGAGTTACTATCTCAGGAGGTCTATCCAACATCTCCTGGGGATATAAAATACAGGGCCTCAACAAGTTTCTATGTATTACTCGAGTAGGACCGTCTTGGCCTTCTGGCCTAACTCTGTAAACAGGGGCTTGCGAGTCAGCCCGCTCTACAACTACATAGGGTTCACTTTCCCACCTATCAGCTAGTTTACCTCTACCCCTCCTTCGTTTACTAGATACCAACACCCTTTCTCCAGGCAATAATGGGGCATCTCTAGCAGTACGATCATAGCGGCTCTTAGACCTCTCAGCAGCTTGCCCTGACCGCTTCCTTGCTTTCTGATAAGCACTGTACAATTTTGCGTGGTGCTGTGCAACCCACTCATTTAAAGTTCCCTCCCTCTCCACTTCTGGAGTCCCAAACAACACATCTGTAGGGAGACGAGCATGTCTTCCAAACATTAGGAAGAAGGGCGTATATCTAGTAGTCTCATGCACTGTATTATTATACGCATGAACTAATTCAGGCAAATATTGTGGCCACCTATTCTGTTGCTCCACCTCTAGGGTGCCAAGCAAATTTAACAAGGTTTGGTTAAACCGCTCACAAAGTCCATTGCCCTGAGGATGATACGGGGTCGTCCTACTCTTTCGGGCCCCATAGTACTGACACAAGCTCTTGATTAGCTCTGATTCAAAATTTGGACCCTGATCTGAATGGAGCCTACTGGGGCACCCAAACGGTTGAATGATATGCTGCCATAATACACGAGCTGTCGTGATGGCGGTCTGATCCCGGGTAGGGATAGCCCAAGTAAACCTTGTAAACATATCTGTCGCCACTAAAATATACTGATAGGTATCATTTGGCCTACCAAGCGATAAAAAATCCACAGCCAATACTTCAAAAGGAGCAGAAGTTCTAATGGGCATTAGCTTAGCCTTACCCTCTGGTCGAGCTTTCCGCAGATTACAGCGATTACAAGTTGCATGCCAGTGCTGTACATCCTTCTCCATCTTAGGCCAAAAGAAACGTCTTCTCAGCACGGACAAGGTTTTGTCGACTCCTAGGTGACCAGCATGAGTGTGATAAGTTTCCCAGATCTGCTTTCTGTTCTGCTCAGGGGCAAGAATTTGTAACTGTACCTCATGGGTGTTGGGGTCCAACGTCCTCCTGCACATCACTCCATCTCGCATTTCAAGTCGCTTCCACTGTTGCAGCCAGATCACAGCTAAGGGGGACTCCCGTCTCCGCTCCTGTCCAGTCGGTACGGTCCCGCGACTCAAATACTCTCTCAAGCATTGCAATGCGGAGTCCTGTCCCTGTTCTCTCTGCCACCTACTGGGGTCCCAACCCCAACTTGGCTCGTCATCCACCTGGTCATCGACCTGGGAATGCAATTGCAGAACCTCAGCTCCCTCGCCTGGCTCCACATAACCTGCTTCTGGAAGTCTAGAAAGAACATCAGCATTAATGTTAATCTTTCCCGGTCGATACTTCACCTCAAGTTGAAAACTTGAAAGTTGTGCCACCCAGCGTTGTTCCACCGCTCCAAGTCTTGCTGTATGGAGATGAGCTAAAGGGTTATTGTCGGTGTATACTACTACTTTTGCTCCAATTAGATACTCTTTAAATTTTTCTGCTACTGCCCACTTCAATCCCAAAAGCTCCAACTTGAAAGAGCTGTAGTTGGCATCATTCCGCTCTGCTGGGTGCAAGCTCCGGCTGGCATAAGCTATGACACGCTCCTGTCCATCTTGGAATTGGGACAACACAGCTCCAAGTCCACGTTGGCTTGCATCTGTATAAACAATAAAAGGCAATGTAAAATCTGCAAAAGCAAGCACCGGGGCCTGAGTCAACTCCCCTTTAAGACAATCAAAAGCAGCCTCACATTCTGGAGTCCATTGGACCTCTTTCCTATTATTCTGCTTCCCTCCTTGCGCAGAACCTACTAACAATCCATGAAGCGGGCTGGCAATATGGGCAAACCTGGCAATAAACCGTCTGTAGTAGCCTGCAAACCCTAGAAAGCTCCGTACTTGCTTGACAGTCTTTGGCCTTGGCCAATCTCGTACTACTTCTATTTTAGTTGGGTCTGGGGAAACACCCCCTTGGTTCACTACATGGCCCAAAAACTTCACTTGTTGTTGGAACAAGTTACACTTCTCCAATCGGAGTTTAAGTCCATTCCTCCACAGCTTCTCAAAGATGGAGTCAAGTTGCTTCAAATGAGCTGCAAAGTTAACAGAGTATACAATTACATCATCCAAATAAACAAGTGCAGACTCTGAGATCTCCCCTCCTAGGCATCGCTGCATCAGCCTTTGGAAAGTAGCAGGGGCGTTACACAAGCCAAAGGGCATCCTCTCAAACTCATATAACCCTAGTGGTGTTACAAAAGCTGTTTTCTCTCGATCTTGAGGAGCCATCTCCACCTGCCAATAGCCACTAGCGAGATCAAGTGTTGAGTACCATTCTGCTTTCTTCAGGCTAGTTAGTGCCTCTTCTATACGAGGTAAGGGATAAGCGTCTTTGTGAGTCACGGCATTAAGCTTACGGTAATCAACGCAAAAGCGCCAAGCGCCATCTTTCTTCCTCACTAATACTATGGGCGCAGCCCACGGACTACAGCTTTCCTTTATAATTCCAGATTCTAACATGCCTCCAAGCAGTGACTTAATGTCCTTATACACCATCGGCGAGATGGGTCGGTACCTCTCTCGAATTGGAGCAGCACTTCCAATGGGGATGTGATGTTGCACAGCCCCAGTCCGGCCATAATCTTCCTCGTGCTCCGCAAAGACCTTCTTCCACTTGAGCAATAATGCATCCAACTGTTCCTGTTGTTGGGGTGTCAGGCCATCACCCTGTAATGAAAACTGAGGAGATTGTGAATCATTCTGATCTACCATATGCGTTTCAGTTTCAACTACCTTAATTTCCATGACACCTGGCTCCAGTTCAGTCAGCTGAAGATCGGTCTTCCCCTTTACTTCCAGAGGATCTATCACATACACATTCGCTAGCTTCTGGTACTTGCCCAGAAACACAGGATAGGAATGCACATTTCTCACCCTAACAGAAATCCGCCCATTCTTCACGGTGCCAAGAGTCCTGGCTACCATCACGGATGCTACCTCACCAGTAGGCTCCACAATGGCATCATATGAATGGCCGGTCTTCACAGCTCCAGTCTTACCCCATATAACTACCTCACTCTGAGGAGGGACTCGAACTGGCCTATTATACGCAGGCCGAAGGGTCCCCATAAATCCATTTGGTGCTTTACCCACGATCACTCGCTGGCAATCTACAAATGCCTGATCCCACGCTCGTTGACTCGCAGGATCACACTGAGAAATAAAGTTAGAGTTACTTTGTTCAGTTTGAAACAGCTCAGTCCAACAAGCAGTAATCACATTCATTCCCAACAGTGCTGGACAGGACGGTAAGCAGTCGTCTCGGACTATGACAGCCCCTCGCGCCGGAATCTTCACCCCTCGGACTTCAAAATCCAAAATTGCATAGCCCACATATGGGACAACCAGGCCATTGGCTGCCCTCAAGGTCAACCACTTCTCATTGCCTTTCTGGATCACTTTATCCTTAAATTGAGAATTAAAAAAGCTCTCAGTTAACATCGTGACCTGTGAACCTGTGTCCAGCAAGCATCGCACTGGCACACCTTCCACCAGTATCTCCACCCGGGGGCACATTCCTACAATTACATGTTCAAATGGCATAGAGGGATCTACACTAGAATCACCCACCGCTTGGTCCACAGCAGCAGGTTCTTTTAGTTTAAAACCGATTCCTGTCTTCTATTTCTACATTGTCGTTCCATATGCCCACTATTCCCACACTGGCTACAGATTGGCCTACCTCGGGGATCCCATTGATGTCGCTGGGGTTCAACAAAGTGGTTCGCCTGAAAGCCTCTCCGTCTCCATTCTGGTGGTGCATCGCAAGGAGCCGCAACTACAGCGCAATTCCCGCGACGTCCACTATATTCCGCTCGTAGCTCTTTAACCAGGTCCTGCGTCATGACTTGAAACTGACCTTTCACTTTTTGGAGCATTTGTTCTCTAAAGGCTTTTCCCCACTCTTCGTTACTTCCTACAGAGTCTAAAACACTCTTACTTACAGTCTGACAAGCAAGCGAGCTCCCCTCCTCACTGTGTTGTTCTTCATCATACAGTACGGCCTCCTGCCGAGTCTCCTCAAATGACAGACGTTCATTCCTCCTCACTTGCCTCTGTAACTCCTGACGCAGGCTCTCTCTCCTCAAACCCAAGATGAACTGGTCACGCTGAAGGGTATCTCCACTATCCAGGCCACGTGGGTCTCGACGCTGTAACCTGCAGAATAATTCTTGTAGACGGAGGGTAAAGGCTTGCAAACTCTCATTAGCTCCTTGGGTGCAATTAAAAAAATGTGAGCGCAGTACTGCAATTGGAACCCTATCACCATACAATTGATCAAGATGCTTAAAAATCTGTTCTGGAGCCTGTCTATCTCGATCACCTAATAGTAATATCTCCTGTTTAGCCTCACCTTCTAGTGCCCCAATAACAAAATCTACTTGCTGCGCTTCAGATAAAGTTTGCATACGCATCATCATCTGTACTTGGCCCTTCCATTCTGTTAATCTAATCTCTGATCCAGTACCCTTATATTTGGGAACCCAAGGTGCCCCCATAAAGAAAGGCATCATCATTACAGGCGGGTTAGCAGCTTGGGGATCTGTCCCTGGCATGGTGTCTAGTTGCTATCAGCCTCTGTCGAATCCTGCCGACTACGCCAAAATTGTGTCGCGCCCCCGAAATAAATATAGCCAGACTACGCCACTTTATGTTTAAAGAAAATAAGGAATTCTGTTCTATTATAATTACCTTCTACTTTCATTGACACAGGTTCGAATTATCAACAAAGGGGGACCGCAACTAGCCCACATCAAAGAACACAGAGAAGTAGCAATATGCAATTCTTTATTAAAAACAGGAAATAGTCAAAACTTGGCATTAATATAGCACACCTCGTCACTAACAAGAAAAGTCAAAATAATACAGTAAAATGTGCATGACCAGTCCTTATTCAATATTGCACTTGCCCTGGCTGGATTGTCGGTAGGGGACGTGGTTCCAATCTCCTACCACCCCAAATTTCAAAACTGCTCAATTATCCCTTTCCCAACAGGGGGCGCCACTCCACCACCGAGTCCAAGCCAACAGACTAATAACACCAAGCCTTCCCCAGAGTCAATTGAGTGGAGAAAGAACGTTTCAATCTGCAACAGAGCAGGGCCTCCAGTCTCGATCTAAAATAAGATATTGCACACGACACAGGTTTCCTAATAAAAATAAAACAAAAGATCAGTGCACTTCAGGACATTTCAATTCATCTGCTAATTTATACAACAAATTAAAATAGTATAATAAAACCAGAGAGATTACTATTAAGCAAATATCTAATTAAAATTAATCACAAACACATATCTATAACCATATATCAATACACATATCTAGATCTATGTATAAATACAGTATAATCTAGTAACAGATATAACCTAGCAGCATATACAACCTAGCAGCTTTATGTAGTTTAGCAACAGATACAGTCTAGCAGCGTTATATAATTTTAGCAGCAGATACAATTTAGCAGCATTGTCTAGTGTAGCAGCCAAGTATAATCTACCAGCATTTGTAGCAGTAAAATACAGCCCTGCATCAGTTTAATTCTGGCTGTAATGTAAAGCAGGGAACAGGGAAAAGACTCCGCTGATAAGTTATAATAAAAAGTAACAATAGCTCAATGAGAAGGTGTGTGACTACTGCAGTTCAAGCATAATGCACCACAACAAAACACTTAGCTGATGGATGACGACCCACAACTCCCAATCCAGCGTCTCGGGCAGCTCTCTCTCTCAAAGTGCTCGTGCTTTTCACTTCTCTCCAACCAATGCCGCTCAGCTGGTCGTCTTCAACTCCTCACGTCCCGATTTCTCTTCAGTCTCGTTCCCAGTACACCAAGTGTCCCGTACTACTGCCAACAACACCCCAAATTCCTCACATCCTGGTCCCGTGCCGCTACCTGCAACACTCCGATCTCCTTGCTTTCTTTAGTCTTATATTCGTGTTGTTCTTTTCTCTATCCCCGCATTCTGCTTTCTCCCTATCTTGTTTCTTCCTCTTTCTTTTCTTTTCGTTCCACCTTGTTCTAACTTCGTTTATTCACTTTGTTTTCTGAACTCATTTTCTGAACTGCGTCTCTCTATATCCTCTTTTTTACTCCCTCTTTATAGTGAACAGCTGATTAAATTATTGTCCACACCTGCGATCCAAACAGTGATTTCAAGCGGTAGACACCGGTGACGTTGCCATAGGAACAGGTAACACAGCGTGTGTACGAAAACGTAAAAAACAAAATAAATCAATACATCAATAACGTGCTTAAATTAAATCATTCCAACAACACAATGTGAAAAAAAGGAAAAATAAATAAAACATTCTAAAAATCACAACAATATAATTCAATAAATCACATACACTTTTGTCACCCGTGACAGATTACACAGCAGATATCGCATTTTGACTGAAAATGTGTACGCTAAGTGAAAAGGCTACCCTTCAGGAGCAATTTGACAGCTATAGTTGGAAATGTGTGGATTGGCGTTTATCACGTTTTGGTATGCAACTCTTCATATATTAGTGTAAATTGTCTTCAGCTTCTTCATAAAACGGGTGTATTAATTTAAAGAGAATCTGTTCCCACCTCATATAAAAAGGATGTCGGTCACATACAGTACATCCCCCAAAATGGCTGAAGATAAAATACTTAGCAGCTTTAATCCTGTCTGGGTAAACGGTTCTCTCGATAGATAGAACAATGGAAGTGTGACATACAGTCGGACAGACAGCTTCCATACACCCTCAGATTAAAAGTGCTAATGACTAGCATTAACCTCACAGCCCATTTACAGTTTCCCTACAGCTCTATGAAGGCTTCTGATTGCTAGGAATTTAACTTGGGTTATCTGATTTGTCTGATTCTTTTCTCAACTACCCATGTGTTCAGAATGTAGTCCTTGCCAACATGACCCACTGTACGGTATGTTGGGCCATGTGCTCAGTGGTATAGTCGTCAGGTCACAGACTCACATTTCAAAGAAACAAGAGGCAAAGGCAACGAGCAAACAGCAAGGATTCTCCAAGCAACTTAGAGAAAAATTATGACATTTCAATATTGGATCAAGAGAAATCATCACTTCGAACAGCTGTCACTACAAGCAGCATTGTAATGCACTTGCAGATGGTAGTATTAACCAATAGCAGTAGTAATGGCAATAGGAGTTTTGGTAAAGCACGGTAAAGTGCACACTAATTGGCCTAATTAGTCCCATGGCAACAAACTCCACAGTCGTGCAAAATACTTAACGATAGACTTTCATGAAATAACACGATACCTCCTCCACTTCCCCTATGTAAAAGAACGCTCTTCTCTGGGATACGGTCTTTCTGTCCTCCTCTGTAGCGTAAGTAAGATTTTCCTTATCCCAGTCTTACTAATACAAATCAGTTAAATATCCATCCATCCATTATTATCAATCCGCTTCTCCTGATGAGGGTTGCAGCTAAATTATATATAAATTGCATATAGAGATGTTGATTTTATTTATTAATTTCAGTGTATTATGAACGATGCATGAGAACTACTAGATCTTTATGATCAACATTATTATCATAATAATAATAATAATAATAATAATGCTACGAATAATGTAGCTTTTTTCCCGCAGGATGTTTCAAGCTTCCACCCCTTCTGACAGCACGCAACACCAGCTCCGCTGGACGGATGAGGAAACTCGTTCCCCCCTCCAAATTATTGCGGACCTGGGGGTTATGGATGAACTGGATCGACCTCGCCAAATAAATGCCACCATTTTCACCAGTATTACCGGTGCTCTGGTTGAACTTGGTATAAATAGAACACTCCTGCAGGTATGAGATAAATTCAAGAAACTGAAATATCTGTACCTGTAGGAGAGAAAACGCCTGCAGTCCTGCGGTCAAAGCTCGAGGTCCCAATTTCGGAAATGCACAGGTTAATGGGTGACCGGCCAGTGGCAGTGGCATAGGACCATTTGCTGGAATCCTCATCATTCCAGACGTCCTGTGAAATACCAGCCCCATCAATACAATATGGTAACGGCGCCAGCCATCATTTACTTTTCTAAACTAAAATATGCTACCTCGGTAAAGTTAGCTTGACGTTTGATATTCGTTTGATATTCGACTCAAGCTAAACTGACATGAATGAAAATGGCTGTATCTCGCCAACCACAGAAGCTAGAGTGCTCAAACCAACTTTAATTTAAAGGAGACCAATTGTGAATTGTTTCACGGTCTCTGTTTTACATGTGAATCCTAAGAATAATTTATGGAAAATAATAACATACCGCACATATGCACTTAGCCTCAGCCACACGTAAAAGGGCTTTATCTCCTCAACCACAGTAGCTAGAGCGTCCAAACCAACTTTAATGTGAAGAAGACCAATTGTGAATTGTTTCACAAGCTCTCCTTTACATGTGAATCAAACAAATAAATTGTGAAAAACAATAACATACCGCATATACACACACAGCCTACCTGACACGCGTAAAATGGCTTTATCTCCTCAACCACAGCAGCAACAGAGCTCAAACCAACTTTAATTTAAAGGATGCCAAATGTGAATTGTTTCACAGCTTCTGTTTTACATGTGAAGCCTAAGAATAATTTGTGAAAAAACAAATAGTTGGGGATATCAAGCCATTTTACGCATGTCGGGCTAAGTATGAGCGCATATGCGATATGTTTTGTTTTTCACATGTTATTCTTAGGATTTACATGTTAAACAAAAGCTGTGAAGCAATTCACAACTGTTGTTCTTTAAATTAAAGTTGGTTTGAACGCTGTAGCTGCTGTAGCTGCTGATCCAGGAGCATCGTCTGATCAACAGCACCAAGAGGTGGTTGCTTTGCACGCAGAATTTCTGCGCACAATACGATTCCTTTCCTGAAAACCCATTGCATGGGACTGAAGGAGTTCTTCCCATACAAGACTTAATCTAGCCAGTGTTTGTCTGTGTCTTCTCCATCCATCCATTTTTGTTGCAACTACGTTGTAAGTAGGCCTATGATTTTATATACCCTTATAACTAATTAACAAATACACACAAATTATGTATTTATTATATTAACAGCGTTTGTGTGTTTCCACATTTTCTGCATAATTAATTTTAATATTTCAACAAAGTACCTGTGTTTGAAACCAACACATCATGAGTTGTTTTTAATATATTTGTTCCACATTAACGCATATTTGTGATTATTGAATGCATAATCCTTTTGTTTAGCACATTAACAGTTACGCAGTTGGCTAAGACTAATATATATGGGTGTGTGAAAGGACATCAGTAGCCTAAGAAGCATAAGAAAAGCAGTAATGGGAATTGGTGAGTGCTGTCGGTTTTTGTTAACATGATACTTCTACCATTTCTAGAAAAACTAATTCTCAACAGTAATAGTAATACCTATTATTATTTTCTTCTTCTTGGCAGCATGAACTGTTTTAACTGTAAGCCTTTTGCATTCTAGACAGATGGGGGTAACCTTCTCTTCATCTCTGCCTAGCGCATAAAGCCTCATGTAAACCCCTATGCATTATTTGAACAATATCCTTTATCGCGCTGCATCTCTTTTCAGCGCGTTTGGTGATATTTCAATAAACCCTCCCATTATTTTATTATTAATGAGGTCATTTGCATTTGGAGGACTAAATTCTCTCTCTAAAATAAACTCTCATGTAAACGTGGAAGCAGAACTGTCATGACCAAAAAAGTGCGAGAGATCTGTTGTCACGCTTTTCAGTTTTTGCTTGTACACTGCCCCACTGTTAACTCTACCAGGTGAGCAAGATGTGCTGATCCAGACCACAAGACAATATCTGGTCGAAGGTTAGTGGTGGCAATCTCAGGTGGAAAAATAAGCCGTTGACCAACATCTGCCAGCATTTTACAGTCTCTAGCAGCTTCCAGTTGTCCTGGGCGAAGATTGGTTTTAACACCTTTTCTTGGTGGTTGCTCTCCTGGGCGGAGGAATGTTGTATTTTGTGTGTAATGTTTTGATAGAACAAGATAGGCAACTTATTGGTCGTGTTACGCTTGTCTTCCAATGCTAAGACCAAACATCGCAGCACCTGGTCATGGCGCCAAGTAAACCGTCCTTGGCTAAGAGCCACTTTACATCCTGTCAAAATGTTGCAGGTGATGAACACAAAGGACATGAGGGATCCTCTCCTACCCAGAGGTTTAGGTCCTGTGGTGATGGGAGAACATCATATGTTGACCTGATGAGGAAACTGATCCTGCTCTGTTCCATTGACCATAGGTCTTGCCAGCCAATCTTGTGTTGTTCCACACTCTCCCATCTCATCCATTCTCCCTGCTTGGCCTGGGAAATGGCCTTTATACACCTCATCCTCTCCTCCTGCTTTTGCACCTCGTTGACTACCAGCTTCCTCCTTTGAGCTGGGGCTGCCTTGTGCCATGTAGGAGGAGCTGAACTGAGACCAAGACCCTCTCTTCCATGCTGAACTTGCCCCATGATATCACCAATTCGAAGGGCAGCCTTTGCATCTTCCACAGCTTTCTTTGCCGCCCATTTTCTTCCAGTTTTCAACACAGGTGCTGCCTCCCTTACGCATTTGTCGCGTGACTCTACTAATGTCATTTCCAGTCTGACTTTGGCACACTTATACTCCTCGGTTAGAGCGGAGACTGGTAGCTGCAGTATTCCTTTACCATAAAGTCCCACTCTGCTGAGGCAGCGTGGAACTCCCAACCATTTCCTGATGTATGAACTGATTAAAGCTTCCAGCTTCTCTACTGTTGTCACAGAAACCTCGTACACAGTCAGTGGCCACAGCAACCTCGGCAGTAGACCAAACTGAAAGCACCAGAGTTTTAGTTTACCTGGTAGAGCGCAGCTGTCTATGCTCTTCAACCCTTCCACTGCTTGTTGTCTAACTTCTCCCACACGAACTGTGTCCTTTAGATCCCTGTCGAACCATCTCCCAAGACTCTTCACTGGCTTCTCAGACACTGTTGGTATTGCCTCACCATTAATGAAGAACGATTTATCTACTACTTTGCCTTTAATTATAGAGATGCTCCTTGATTTAGTAGCTTGAATTGCATTCGTGCCCATTCAATGTTATTGGTTAATTTGCCCAATAACCGATTAGTGCAGGCTACTGTTGTAGTCATGGTTGTCATGTTATCCATGTATGTTCAAATTGGTGGTAGTCGCATTCCAGAAGCCAAGCACTCTCCTCTCACTACCCATTTTGATGCCCTAATGATTACTTTCATTGCCATGGTAAAAGCCAGTGGAGAAATGGTGCATCCTGCCATCATTCCAACTTCTAAGCATTGCCATGTAGTGCTGAATTGTTAAGTTGAAAAACTAAATTGCAAATCTCCAAAGTAGGCTTTCACTAAATTTGTTATTGTCATCGGTACACTGAAAAAATCAAACGCTGCCCAAAGAAGTTCATGTGGCACTGAACCATATGCATTAGCCAAATCCAGGAATGTCATATGGAGCTCCTTCCTCTCCTTTTTAGCTGATTGAATTTGTTGCCAGATCACATTGATGTGTTCTAAGCATCCTGGAAAACCTGGAATGACTGCTTTTTGTACTGAAGTGTCAATGAAGCAGTTCTTTAATAGGTAAGTTGACAATCTCTGAGCAATAATGCTGAAGAAAATCTTGCCTTCTACGTTTAATAGGGAAATAGGGCAAAACTGACTGATGCTTGTAGAATCTTTTTCTTTAGGTATAAAGACTGCACCTGCTCAGTGCCATGCTCTTGGTACAACCTGTTTTTCCCATGCCACTTTCATCAATTTCCACAGGATTCGTAGAATTCCTGAAGCACTCTTGTACACTCTGTACGGAACTCCATTAGGCCCTGGAGATGAAGCCTTTGCTTTTTTCACAGCTTGCTCTACTTCTTTCCACTTAGGTGCACAGTCCTCCATTTGGTATTCTGGTGGATTGATAGGTGGGATGTCTGAAGGAATTGACATAGCCTCCTGCCTTTTTGAATCTGTATGTGTTTCCTCAAAATATCTCTCCAGCTCAAACTTAGATGCTTTACAAATTTGAATGTGTCTTTATAAGAGTTAGTTCTCACATGCTCCTTCTTTTTCCTTATGCGTAGATGATGTCACCAAATTTATCCATCTTATTTTCAACTGTTCCACTTAACCTTTCCAATGCAAAGCAGAGATCTGTGTTTACTGTGTCCCATGCAGTTTTCTCACAAGCTCTTGGCCATTTAACTCCAGGCTTGTGTCCGTTGAGGTTCTTTTCTCTCTTGTGCTGGTTTGTCTGACTGGGTTCACAAGGATCATTAGGCTCATCACTAACTGTGTCCATGCAAGTCCTCCTCACGTCTATGACAGGGGTGCTGATATCCTGCGAACTGTGGTTTGCTTCCTGTCGCTGGATTTCATTCAACTGACTTGACTGACTTCGTAAGAAGTACTGATCAATGCGAGACCCTTGTCCCTTCTCCCTCAAGCATTTCATTCTCCCTCGATGAATCTTCAAACCCCTGACCGTTGTCGCCTTGCTCCAGCCACAGACACAAACCTGGAGTTCCATGTCTTTGCTAATTGCAGATCTTGAACTAGTCTTTTGTGAAGTACTCTCCATACTCATATCCGTTTCCGTTCCTAAGTCGTTAACCGTGTTGTCCAACGTTGAGTCATCTTCCGCCCCCGCTCTCGCAGACTTTAGGGGTATTGTTCTCTTTAATTTCTTAGAAGCCTTGGGCGGGTGTCTCCTGCATCCTGTAAACACAGAGCTGGATACTGCCGACAAGGGTAGCTAACCCTTGCAGGTTACTGTACATTTACTATTTGTTTTATATTTTATTTAAAAAAAAAGCTTTGCGTGGAGATGGCTTATAGCAAACTGCATAGCAACACTGTGCATCTGTAGCCTAATTAATCTTGTTTACATTTGCTTACTTTTAAAACAGAAAATGTCCCCATGTTTAAAGCAGTTTGCGTGTTGTTTTTGTTTACTAACCTATTTATGGATGTGTAAATGCTTTTTCTATTGATGTTCGCAAATCCGACTTTTTCACATATCCACCTATACCCCAGTCCACAAGGGGTTGGATATGCGACGTTGTACTGTACTACAAAATATCAGGACATCACCACAAGAACATCTCAGTTTAAAACTGCCATAAGTTACTGTCAAAATTATCAGATGTAATGAGATTTTGGAATGATATTACTGTTCAATGTACCAACAATTGATTATTTCTTTAAGGTTTTAAAAAGGCTTGATCAAACATTTAGTTATAATATTGCTAATGCCTTTCACAAAATCAGAGTTGTATTAACATACTTTGCAAAATTAAAAAAAATGATGTTAAAAACCTGACTTCCAAGAATATGTCAGTTTGACATAGCTAAAAGGCTATGCTTCAGCAAATCCACTTTTAAACTGCACAATGTAAGGTAGTGCTGATATTTTTAGCATAATTCTTACTGTTACTAAGATTAAACATCCACTAAGATTTGGAGCTCACTATGCATTTAAAAATTAATCATTTACAGTGCCCAATTATATTATATTTTCTTCCCAATTTAGAATGTCCAATTACGTTTCCTCACTGCATCAATTCCAGACAACAAGGGCATCTTCCAAATTCATAACCATAGCCTCTTAGTGAGCTATCAACCTCTGGAGGACAAAGGCCAGCCCTGCAGGTGTCCACTTGAACTCACCAGGCGCCTGGTCAGTAGGGTCTGCTGTTGCATGATGATGTGAAACAGTCCCTTCCAGTTTTGCCATCCTAATCCATGGTAGAGCCGGAGCAAGCACTCCCTCTGGAATCCCTAGTGGTGACCATTGACTTCACGCAGCAAGGATGTAAACCTGCGCTCTCCTGGCTCTACGACGTCCTCCACACCATGCGCCCATGCTTTTACCATTTACCACTCATGTATTTCTTTTCCTGAGTTGCCACTTCCCTTGAACAGCATCCATCACAATCCTCGCTCAATCCAACTGAGCATGTGGGGTGAATTTGAATCCCCTGCCCGGGGCAACTCTGAGCTGTTGTCAGTCATGTTTGTATTTCTTTTCCTGAGTTGCCACTTCCCTTGAACAGCATGGTTTGCTTACCTCACTCTGAGAACAATGTGCAGCGGCAGTTAAATTAAATAGAGGACACTGAATGAAAATGAGTTGAATTCGCAGAATATACAACTTGAAATGGTGGATGAATCCCTGAGTCTTGGAGTTCTACTCTATGTGTGATATTTTTTTTTTTTAATGGCTAAATCAGTCTTTACCAAAGACACTGGCTGTTCAAGGTTCACAATGGGTATGCTGTGTGAATAACTCAGTTTTCTCTGTTTTTGTGCTGTCTCTTGTTTTGTTTACAATCCACACACCGTTCTGTATGTTTATTACTTTTCTAATTGGCATCACTATCTGCTATACACAAAAAAATACAAGGAATCAAGCAGTCTGGTTTCTGAATACATGTACTACATAGTGAAGTACAATCAGCTTCCACAGAATAACATTTCAGTAACAGAAGGTTATGAAGATTGTACATCAACAACTTCCTTCACTTCCTCTCTCTCTTGCACACTGAACTGGCAGCATGAACGCTTGAATCTTCATTGTTGTATCAGAGTGTACAAACACAAAATACTCCTGCAGTGTAGCGCTTACACATTGGTTACATTTTAACTACTGTCTGTAAATGTTAAAGTTTCACTTGTATGACAGTACTGTATATTACTGTAAATTGGCCTACATTGCATGCCAATTTTCTATTTCAAGAACAACAGAACATTTTTTTTTTCTTGCCGTGTTTGGTATATACAATTCACTCTAATGTTGGGCGTGTAAAAATCTGGCAAGGCTATGTAATTGTATTGTGCCGATTCTTCATCACAATTCTCAGACTACCCCTGTAAGAATTGTGAGAAATACTGTAGTGACTGAATGAATTACCTTCCCTCGAGACACCTTCCAGCACCTTGTGTCTCATGCTACATCATGTCAAAGCTATGATCAGGGCAAAGGGGGGCCCAAGCTAGCTAGGTTCAAGTTCCTAATAAAGTGTCCACGCAGGGGATATTCCTAGCCATTCATTACAGTGTAGCCTAGCTTAAGAACATAAGAACATAAGAAAGTTTACAAGCGAGAGGAGGCCATTCAGCCCATCTTGCTCATTTGGTTGTTAGTAGCTTATTGATCCCAGAATCTCATCAAGCAGCTTCCAGAATCTCATCAAGCAGCTTCTTGAAGGATCCCAGGGTGTCAGCTTCAACAACATTACTGGGGAGTTGGTTCCAGACCCTCACAATTCTCTGTGTAAAAAAGTGCCTCCTATTTTCTGTTCTGAATGCCCCTTTATCTAATCTCCATTTGTGACCCCTGGTCCTTGTTTCTTTTTTCAGGTCAAAAAAGTCCCCTGGGTCGACATTGTCTATACCTTTTAGGATTTTGAATGTCTGTTTAGGCACAGTCACGGTTAACATTTCTACACTGCTTTCTTCTTCTAGAGCCCTGACTGCTGTATTTGTTATCTTATATATTGTACCTATCCACTTATTAACATAGTTGTTTTGGATACAAACATTGTACAATGTTAATATACATAAACCCATACAGTAAAATGGGAATACTATATTGTATAGTGTGCTTATTGTTTTAACATCTGGTACTTTGAACAATTTTTGTATTTTAATATACATTAATAATAATCATTTAATTGGCCAACTGTTTTTTGCTGATAACTGAACTAGTTCAATACATGTAATGGTTGCTATGGGGAATGGATGAAAGAGTCTTATTTCCATCCGTGTGTGTGCCTCTCTCTCTCTCTCTGTCTCTCTCTCTTCCCCTCCCCCTCTCTCCCTCTGTCTATCTCACTCTCTCTGTCTCTGTCTCCTTACCTGAGGAATGTGCAAGCAGAGGGTGGGGGTTGGAGAATGTATCTATTGTGGGCGGGGTTTTGGGTTACATGAGTTCCTTACAATGTTAAACTCGGCACAGTAGGAAAATGCAGGACACAGACATTTATTTCTTAGCAGACGTCCTTATCCAGGGCGACTTACAATTGTTACAAGATATCACATTATTTTTAGATACAATTACCCATTTATACAGTTGGGTTTTTACTGGAGCAATCTAGGTAAAGTACATTGCCCAAGGGTACAGCAGCAGTGTCCCTGACCTGGGATTGAACCCACGACCATCCAGTCAAGAGTCCGGAGCCTTAACCATTACTTCACACTGCTGGCTGACATCGCGCCACATGTCCAGAGCTAATAGCTCTGTATCAGGGCTAATTCATAAACTCTAGTAGTCGTGAATTTGTCTGTATAATTGTACCTGTATGTTAACAATAAAACTTGATTACTGTGATTTGTAATTTTTACTCTCAGGGTCTAAATAGATATTAAGAAAATAAATACTAGGCCATGTTTTCTTAAGAACATAAGAACATAAGAAAGTTTACAAACGAGAGGAGGCCATTCAGACCATCTTGCTCGTTTGGTTGTTAGTAGCTTATTGATCCCAGAATCTCATCAAGCAGCTTCTTGAAGGATCCCAGCGAGTCAGCTTCAACAACATTACTGGGGAGTTGGTTCCATACCCTCACAATTCTCTGTGTAAAAAAGTGCCTCCTATTTTCTGTTCTGAATGCCCCTTTATCTAATCTCCATTTATGACCCCTGATCCTTGTTTCTTTTTTCAGGTCAAAAAAGTCTCCTGGGTCGACATTGTCTATACCTTTTAGGATTTTGAATGCTTGAATCAGATCATCGCATAGTCTTCTTTGTTCAAGACTGAATAGATTCAATTCTTTTAGCCTGTCTGCATACGACATGCCTTTTAAACCCAGGATAATTCTGGTTGCTCTTCTTTGCACTTTCTACAGCAGCAATATCCTTTTTGTAACGAGGTGACCAGAACTGAACACAATATTCTAGGTGAGGTCTTACTAATGCATTGTAAAGTTTTAACATTACTTCCCTTGATTTAAATTCAACACTTCTCAAAATATATCTGAGCATCTTGTTGGCCTTTTTATAGCTTCCCCACATTGTCAAGATGAAGACATTTCCGAGTCAACATAAACTCCTAGGTCTTTTTCATAGATCCCTTCTTCAATTTCAGCATCTCCCATATGATATTTATAATGCATGTCTTTATTGCCTGCGTGCAATACTTTACACTTTTCTCTATTAAATGTCATTTGCCATGTGTCTGCCCAGTTCTGAATGCTGTCTAGATCATTTTGAATGACCTTTGCTGCTGCAACAGTGTTTGCCACTCCTCCTATTTTTGTGTCTTCTGCAAATTTAACAAGCTTACTTACTGTACCAGAATCTAAATCATTAATGTAGATTAGGAATAGCAGAGGACCTAATACTGATCCCTGTGGTACTCCACCGGTTACCTCACTCCATTTTGAGGTTTCTCCTCTAATCAGTACTTTCTGTTTTCTACATGTTAACCACTCCCTAATCCATGTGCATGCATTTCCTTGAATCCCTACTGCGTTCAGTTTGAGAATTAATCTTTTATGCAGGACTCAAAAGCTTTCTGGAAATCTAAATAAACCACGTCGTATGCTTTGCAATTATCCATTGTCGATGTTGCATCCTCAAAATAATCAAGCAGGTTAGTTAGACACGATCTCCCTTTCCTAAAACCATGCTGACTGTCTCCCAGGATATTGTTACCATATAGGTAATTTTCCATTTTGGTTCTTATTATAGTTTTCATAAGTTTACATATAATAGAAGTCAGGCTTATTGGTCTGTAGTTACCTGGTTCGGTTTTGTCTCCCTTTATGTGGATTGCAGTTTTCCAGTCTGTCGGTACAACCCCTGTGTCAGTAGCTGCATTGTTCAGACTGCAGCTACCATATGTAAATGGACTTTTTTAAAAGATTTTGATTTAGTTTAAAGTGACTGTGATAGGGGAGAGATCTGTGCTGACTCTGCTGGCGTGTTCACAGTGCTGCAGGAGGGGGGCGGCAGTCATCCAACAACCGCCTGTCAGTCATGGCCGTGACACGGGGAGGTGGGAGAGTGGGTGTGTGGACTTTCCCTCTCTCTGAATGGCTGGGAGGTGGGTCTTGGGGAGATTGTTTGCCCTATAAGATAATGCTCTGCTGTTTCCTCAGGGCTGCCTTTTTAGACGCGCTGGATGTGCAGAAAGTGCTGGTCGGGAGCGAGGATCAGCGGAGAGAAAGAAGCCTCATGATAGAGAGAAACAGGGAGAGCGGGGAACCTTTGGGCAGAACCCCAAGTATTGAATAGGCAAGCATAGTGAACCGGGAGAGTAGGACGGAGATCCGGGTCGTGCGGGTAGCGGCGACCGGGATATCGTTGCCAAGGGCAGCACCTTTTCTTTGTAGGTTTATTACTGTGTTTTATTTTCTCTTTTTCTTTCGCCTTCTGTTTTCATTGTTTTTGTTTGAAACACCTGCGAGTGCTATTGCCTGATAACTGGTTTACCAGACTTCTGGTATTCGCCGTGGTTCTGTTTACCATTGCTGGTAAGCAGACCACGGACACACAGCGCCATCTGCGGGCTAAAGAAAACCACTACACCAGCAAAACGAAAATAAAACTGGGCACCTGTGTGGTGGCTCCAAATACACCTGTCTGTCTCTGAGTCAGTGAATTACCCACCACCCTTCCACAGACACTTATGTTGAATAATATATAACTTGAAACAGGGTGTTTTTTTTCTTTTTAGATAAAGTGATGCACACTGTGCGACACAGAAAACATGTAATATGCACCTCAAAGTAAGACCCAGGGGGCTCCTCTGCAGGGTGCAATGGTAAGACCCAGGGTGGTCCTCTGCAGGGTGCAATGGTAAATGATCAATTGTTTCTGAAATGATCTAGCTGATGTACAGATTAACTAAGAGCGGCTGGATACTCTTCATATTACCTAAAATAAAAGAGCAAATGTGTTCAGTGAACCGATTTGGGGCTTAGACTAATTTACAAAGCTTCTGAGAGGTGTTGGATAATTTGGATATTTGATACATTTCAGATTTTGTGGTATAAATTGAGGATACACCATTAACTACCATGGAGTACTGTAGTTATTCCATGAATAAACAGAGCCCAATAACCCACCAGCCCACATAAGGGTTTACAGCTGCCATGAATAACCTAACAAACAGACCAAATGCATGAAAGAGTTCATTAATATGATTGTCGAACCATTCTCACACATTTCTAGTAAAATAGCACAAGAGAAAAGACAGCTTTAACAAATGACTATAGGGGTACATCAAATGAGAAAATGCTTGGATTAGCAACACAACATGTTGGTTTCCAAGCTGCCCACAGCCTTTGGATCAAATTGGATTTACAATTTCTTCCCATTTTTTTTTTTTTAAAAATTGGTTAATTACTAATTGCTTCTCATTTTTTTTAAAAGCTCTCAATTTATTTTAGAGATTTTGTTTTATGATGTTGCTTGTCTGGAATTATAATAACACAAACCAACTGGACTGACTGGTGTAGTGTTAGACATTTCAGCATTTTTATTTATTTTTATTTTTTGTAAGCACAATTGTCTTTTGTGTCATACCAAATTTTGCTTTCCACGTTCATAAAAATCCAAAAACACACACAACCCCTCTGGCATTCAAGTATTTTAATTAATCATAAAATGGAGGGCAAATACTGTAGAAACTCCCTTAATTTAAGTATGCAAATAGCTAATTATTAATAAAAAAATAAAAAATAAAAATCTTGGGTGCTCACAGCCAGCAAATTCAAACCTTGCAAGACGGTATAACCAGGCACACTCTGTCAATGACAGGCCACGAACTGGGAGACCAAGAGTCACAACACCTGCCCAAGATCGACAAATCATTTTGCAGCATCTTCATGACGTCAATTGTTAATCAGCACAATAAAAAGTCACTGCACCTGCTCTTAAACAGAGTTTGTCATTTCTCGATCACATCTAGTGAATTTTATCCAAATATAAGTAATCCGTTTCTTTTGATGCTCAGTATAAGAACGTATTAGGTATTTTAGTCTACTGTATCGACAGGTCCACAGCATCATGTTTTGGTGACTGTGTATTTTAGTGTACTGTATCGACATGTCCATAGCATCATGTTTTTTCGTGATGTGTTGTCTCCTGATTGGTTAACCAATCTATCCTGCCTCTATAAAACACTCCCATTTCTATCAATCTCTCTCTTTTGAGCTTTGTTTGTTCCCACCATCCTCCCCTCCACCCCCTAAACTTTCCTATTTTCTTATTTCCTATACAGCGCCCCGCACCGAGTCTCCGCTGGGGGGGATATCGATCACCTCCCCTAGCTTCTCAGGCATCCGTCACTCAAGCTCTCTAGCCAGCGGGACCCCCGGCCACAATCATCTTACCTTTCGCATTATGTGCGCTATTCTGCTACATTTCCATCTATACTGGACCTTTAGTTCCTCTACTCTCTCAAACTTTGTAATTATACTAACATCTGTTTTCTTAGAGCCTCCTCTAAGTGTTGTTGCTGCGTAATCATTTGGGCCTCTCTTTATCTTATTTTCTTCCTTCAAGGACTTGATCACAAGTACGTTCGGCCCCGTTGAGTCAGGGCTATTCCCCTCCCCCCTGTGGGTTTGCATCCGCATCCACGCCACCACCACGGCTCTCCTGTGAGTAGGGGACTAACACTTTATGTTTGCCAGGTCTCAGGGGTCATCCAGCCAGCCCAGCCTTCAGTCACCAAGGCTTTCCTATCCACTTTTTCCCCTTCAAGTAAATAGCACTCATCGAACCTGCTATAAATCACTCTCTATAAAAAAAGTCACTCTCTATACAAGTTTCACCGATACTCCGTGAATTAGCCTTAAATAGGCTAACCGATTAAAAGATGTGTCTCTCTTTTTTGTCAGTAATTTAAAATGGATATTATAACGTTCAGCACAGCGTTTTAACACTGTACCAATATGAGGTCTGTTCCTTTAAATGAACTCCCCAGGAGTTAAACATGTCCCCCACCCATCCACCTCCAGAAAGAAATAAAAGGAACAAAAAAATAATACATTTTGGTTTGAATATGGCAGTTGGGACTCTTAACTCTGGGAACGCCCACTAAATTGTATGCTTTGGTACTTAGGAAAGGAAGAAATGTAAGTCCCATTATGTAGCTGGGCTTTGTAATATATCAATTAGAAAACTGCTTAATTCAGACCTATTATGTGCATTGTTCGAGAAGTGAAGGTTTTCCTATTAGATCATTCCTTCAAACCATGTGGCACTACTATCTTTACTGGTGCCTTATAAGATATAAGATTGAGACCTCTGTATCATTATGAATTGCAAAATGTATTGTATCACTGGGTTGTGGACTGTGATGAATACTATACATAACATCGAGGTGGTGTGGTTACTTTAGAAAATATCTCCAATGAAAATTAAGAGGTTCTTTGAGACTGCTCTTCTCACTTCTAAGAGCATCATAAAATGACAATGCAATGGTTCTGCCCAAAAGTTATTATGCTAGAAAAATACCAGCTTGATTAATCTCACACGATGGCTTAGCATGCCTAAAGAAAGGATCAATACAGCTAGAAAGCCATTATTTGTGTGAATCAAATGAAAGGAAATCACTTGTATACTGTGTGTAATTTAGGCACATATTGACATATTGACAAAAAAACTGGATTTATTGACCCAGGATGTCAAACATTTACTATGATGGTCAATATTTCTCAATATGAACAAACGGAAGTAATGACACTGATGATTACATACATTAAAACAGATGAACGATTTCAAACATGTATGCCCTCTGTATGTTATTTACAAATGCAATTAAAGGCATATAACATTAACTAGGATTCTACTAATACTTAATTCTTCCCATTGCTTTTTTGTGAGATGACTGTAATAAGGGTGGGTGGGTATAACATTTCCATTGTATGTTAACCATCAACAAATATGCCATGGCAACCTTATTATCACGGTATAAATCAGAAACATTACAAATGACTGTAATACTTCAAATTACTTTGAAAATGTTTGTAATTCCACAGCATAGCAAACCATTTTTTAGAAATCACACTTCCTTTCATGGAATGCTTTAAACTTTGGTTATTTTATATTTCACTATGACCTAAAGCTAAAAAAAAAGCATAGTGATTTTAATGTTTCTTAACGCAGATATCAGTCACACAGTGTGATATGTTGCCCACTATTCTTAGTAGAGATAAAGAATTTTGTTTTATAAAATAAAATCTACTTCCCCCTGCAATTATTGTTTTTGTAAACTTCTTATCATGTCCCAAATTTAAGCATTTGTGTTCATCCAAGCAAGCTCACCCCTCCCATTAGTTAAGTAATGTATTCTTTTTTATACTGCCGCTATAGAGAGTGAGATGAGACTTTTCTCCTATGACAGGACATAGGAAATAGACTTACTTGAGTTAACATACTTGATGGGAAAAACAGAACAGGAACATGTCTACTACAGATTTGCTGAACTAGTCACAACATGTAAAGGTCTCTGCAATGTATCTTTCTTGATCTCCGTTTTTCCTTTTGCAGCGAAAGACGTTATTGAAGTGCTGGTTTTCTGAGTGATTTTGTGATCTCTCGTGCTTACCACAAACATCATCATTCTTGCTCCCACATAACCTGTTAAATTCAGTCCTGCATAGTTTACAGAAAGTCTTGTTCCAACGTTTCTTAGGATTATGTGAGAATATGTCCAAGAAGCTTGCATCAATATATATATATATATATATATATATATATATATATATATATATATATATATATATATATATATATATATATATTGTAGAAGGAATGAGGTATACAGAGGGTACAATAAAGTAAATGAAGTAAAAAGAACGGTTGTACCAAAACGAAAACGCTGTATAAATGGGATGTATTAAGAAGAATGTGTTGCTGGTTGTTTTTAAATCCCGTTGTGAGAAGTAAGGGATAGAGTGAACTACAGAACCCATAATCATTAGCGTGACCAGTCAATGCGTACTGGGTAATTAGCGCAGGTTTAAATTGACTGGTGAAGCTAATGAGAGGGAGTCGTAGGAACGGTGGAGAGTTCCGTGTTGATTGTAGAGACGGCGAAAGTCTACAATATTAAAATGGTTGAAGTAGTTGGAGACGGCGTACGGTGGAAGATTTAAATTGAACAACGAAGCACAGTTCAGTTTATGAAGAAGGAAAGCTGTAAGCCTTCTTTTATTAACCTGAAGAGGCACTTCGGATTTATAAAAACAACCAGCAATTGAAACGTCTTTTTAAGTTGGACGAAGTACAGAGGCTTAAAGGAAGGGTATGTAAACCCAGGTTTTTGCATTGTTATTCATTCGCTGTTACCAGACAGACGGCCTGTGTTAATGTGTACAGGGAACTGGCGTTCTTTGTGGGACTGACTGATTGTTAAGATTCTTGCGGTGCACTAACAACACCGAGGACGCTGCTGGGAAGTACCACACTGCTTGTGCACGCAGAAAGTGCGCGTCTGTTCTTGTGGGACGTGGAGTAACAGCGTGTTTAATTCTTTTTACTCAACGGAGTGGATTTACAATGCATATAAGTCAGTGACGGTTATACCTCTGAGCTACGGGGAACAAAGGCTGAGAGGAGCAGAGATTGGCGCACACGGTGTACAGTGGAAGAAAAAACACCGTGTGCTTTATTTGAAGTACTGTTTTATTAGTTGTTAGGATTGGTCTCTGGACGGTATACTTTTTAACTTTAAGACCTGCAGCATATAAAGGACTTCCACCAAGTACCAGGAGGGGCAGTCGTGTCCACCCTGCAGTACAGGACCTCTGTAACCCAGGAGCAGCAGAGCTGAACCAACGTACTCGCTGGAGGAGGGGTGGCCTGTCTGTGCACTGCCTCTAGAGGGGACTGGAGGAACTGTATGCAACGCAGGAATAAAGTAACTGTGGTTTATAAGGGTTGGGAGTGCCCACTAGAAAGCTGAACCTACTCACCTTGCAGTTCCACGCCAGGAGGTTTAAGTGGATGGTGAGCGACGGACCTGAGACAATCCTGAACTTTATTACGTGTATGATTTACTCCCTCAAGACTACAGGGACACTCTATGTTGTGTTGTGGATAACGCAGAAAGAGCAGCAGCACAATAAAAGTTACTGTAGTTTTGCATTTCCTGTGTGGCGTCCATCTGTTCACCCTGTTCTACACCTTCTGGCTATCCTACACATTACGTAACTAATACCAACCGGTTACAATATATATATATACAGACGTGCTCAAATTTGTTGGTACCCTTACAGCTCATTGAAATAGCTTCATTCCTCCTGAAAAGTGATGAAATTAAAAGCCATTTTATCATGTATACTTGCATGCCTTTGGTATGTCATAGAATAAAGCAAAGAAGCTGCGAAAAGAGATGAATTATTGCTTATTCTACAAAGATATTCTAAAATGGCCTGGACACATTTGTTGGTACCCCTTAGAAAAGATAATAAATAATTGGATTAAAGTGATATTTCAAACTAATTAGTTTCTTTAATTAGTATCACACATGTCTCCAATCTTGTAATCAGTCATTCAGCCTATTTAAATGGAGAAAAGTAGTCACTGTGCTGTTTGGTATCATTGTGTGCACCACACTGAACATGGACCAGAGAAAGCAAAGGAGAGAGTTGTCTGAGGAGATCAGAAAGAAAATAATAGACAAGCATGGTAAAGGTAAAGGCTACAAGACCATCTCCAAGCAGCTTGATGTTCCTGTGACAACAGTTGCAAATATTATTAAGAAGTTTAAGGTCCATGGAACTGTAGCCAACCTCCCTGGGCACGGCTGCAAGAGGAAAATCGACCCCAGATTGAACAGAAGGATAGTGCGAATGATAGAAAAAGAACCAAGGATAACTGCCAAAGAGATACAAGCTGAACTCCAAGGTGAAGGTACGTCAGTTTCTGATCGCACCATCCGTCGCTTTTTGAGCGAAAGTGGGCTCCATGGAAGAAGACCCAGGAGGACTCACTTTTGAAAGTAAAACATAAAAAAGCCAGACTGGAATTTGCTAAAATGCATATTAACAAGCCACAATCCTTCTGGGAGAATGTCCTTTGGACAGATGAGTCAAAACTGGAGCTTTTTGGCAAGTCACATCAGCTCTATGTTCACAGACGAAAAAATGAAGCTTTCAAAGAAAAGAACACCATACCTACAGTGAAACATGGAGGCTCGGTTATGTTTTGGGGCTGCTTTGCTGTGCCTGGCACAGGGTGCATTGAATCTGTACAGGGCACAATGAAATCTCAAGACTATCAAGGCATTCTGGAGCGAAATGTACTGCCCAGTGTCAGAAAGCTCTGTCTCAGTCGCAGGTCATGGGTCCTCCAACAGGATAATGACCCAAAACACACAGCTAAAAGCACCCAAGAATGGATAAGAACAAAACATTGGACTATTCTGAAGTGGCCTTCTATGAGTCCTGATCTGAATCCTATCGAACATCTATGGAAAGAGCTGAAACTTGCAGTCTGGAGAAGGCACCCATCAAACCTGAGACAGCTGGAGCAGTTTGCTCAGGAAGAGTGGGCCAAACTACCTGTTAACAGGTGCAGAAGTCTCATTGAGAGCTACAGAAAATGTTTGATTGCAGTGATTGCCTCTAAAGGTTGTGCAACAAAATATTAGGTTAGCGGTCCCATCATTTTTGTCCATGCCATTTTCATTTGTTTTATTATTTACAATATTATGTTGAATAAAAAATCAAAAGCAAAGTCTGATTTCTATTAAATATGGAATAAACAATGGTGGATGCCAATTACTTTTGTCAGTTTCAAGTTATTTCAGAGAAAATTGTGCATTCTTCATTTTTTGTGGAGGGGTACCAACAAATTTGAGCACGTCTGTATATATATATATATATATATATATATATATATATATATATCGATATTTGTATTGTGATATTTTGTAATGTGATCCTTTGTAATGTAATACTTTATAACAACTGTAAGTCACCCTGGAAAAGTGTGTCTGCTAAGAAATAAATACTTATAATAACTATTATGAAACAACACGTATTTAGATTATAAAAAACATATATGGAGAGCACTGTATGTTACATATACTAACAGATAAAATCTTTACAGTGACTATATAAAGTCTACACCCCCTTGAACTTTTTTCACATTTTGTTGTGTCAGTGCCTCAGAGTTTCATGCATTTAAATGAGGATTTTTTCCACTTATCTACACACCATACTCCACACTGTTAAGGGGAAAAAAGTTTTTATTGTGAAAAAGTATATTACACCGTGTAACAATTATTATTTTTTTTTTTGTTCCTGGGTAGTAAGTGTTATTTCCTAATTGCTTATGCCTCAAAAGTATAGAAAATGGCTATTATTCCCCACAAACTTTGCTTTTGTGACCAGGACAGTGATATTTTGAAATTTACCTATTTCCAATGAGAAAACGGGTGAATTTGTGTCTTTTCATTCACATAAAGTCAGAAAAAAACAACATATGAATCCAAATTAACATGTATTTATACTAAAGTAATATAAAAATGACTACAAAAGATTTAGAAGTGAGTAGTTTTTGAGATTTACGATTATACTGTAAATCACTTTCACGAATCAGCCCCCAAATGTAGTCTCCCATCATGTTCAGTTGGGACCCTGCCTGATTGGGGAGGCTCAGGCAGCCTACCAAGCCATGAGCGACCATCAAGCCACCGATTATGACCTGGTCAAGCAGGCTATCCTCCGCCGTCTGAACATCACTACGGAGACCCACCGGGGCGCGGTTTAGGGAGTACCGGAGAGCCCCGGAGACACGCCCGAGGGTGGTTGCAGAGCGGTGTGCGACCACATGGTGCATTGGCTGACCCCCGGGAAGAAGACCGCCCAGCAGATGGGGGAAGCCATTGTGGTGGAGCAATTCTGCCATGTGGTCGGCGCCGAGACCCAGGCGTGGATACGGCGCCACAACCCCGACACCCTGGAGGAGACGGTCAAATTGGCTGAAGATTTCGAGGACTCCCTGAGTTCTGCCCGGATCGGGATCCTGTCGGCCCCTGCCCTTCGGAGCAGCCAACCTCTCCCTCCCTCTCCTCCAACACCACCACCACCACCCCCCGGGTTCCAGGGACCCAGACCTCCTACAGCACCGACCCCATTGGGCCCCCTTGCCTCCCCCCCATGGAGACCAAGGTTGGCCCCCAGCTGGGGTAGAGGTGCTGCCCCTGCCCCGTTGCCATACCAGCAGCGGGACAGATTTCTGACCTATGCTCCCTCTGTCCCTCCTATCTATTTTAGGTGCCACCAGCCGGGACATCTGGCCAGGTCATGCCCCGCTGCCATGGAGTGTGACGTGGCCGTGTGCAATTGGGCACCTGAAACTGGTAAGCGTGGGGAAAATGGTCGGGAGGGGCCTTGTTTGATTAATGTTGTGTTAGGGAATGTGAAAACCCATGCATTAGTGGACACAGGGTGTGAGCAGACCTTGATTAGGACAGCTCTCCTGGGCGGTGTGTCATGGCGGCCACGAGGTCAGGTGGCCATCTCCTGTATCCATGGAGACACGGCGGCATACCCCACATTAAAAGTATATTTATCGGTAGGACCGATAAAACGTCACCTTGTAGTCGGGGTGGCGGAAAGGTTGCCACAACCAGTTATTCTGGGTCGAGACTGGCCAAAATTCAAAGAATTGATGCAAATAATGGCAGTCTCAGCCACACACGTAAACGTGGCAGAAAAAAGGAACGAATTGGTGATGTGTTTCCTTTTCACACTGAAATGTTTTCCCCTCTTTTCCGTCCTAGAAAAACAAATAAGGAGAGACAGACTGCGAAATGGGAGGGAGCATTTGTGAGACAAGGCTGGGGTCTGGTGGGAGAGTGCTGCAATGGTAACAAACGCCAGTCGAAGGGAGTGGGAACGCAGTGTGACCGAGAGAGCGAGGTTACTGGACCGACTAGAGCAGAGGTTATTCCAGCCCCTCTCAATGTACCGGATCCGTGGTACTCAAGCGCGGACCTAGTGTGGGGCCAACATAATGACCCGTCATTGGTGCACGCTTGGGGGCAGGTCCGGTCCATTGAAGGTAAGGATGTTGATGGCGCTGGGGCGCTAGTATATCCACATTTCAGTATCAAGGGGCAATTACTATATAGGGTAAACCTAGCCGCGGGCACAGGACAGCCTGTAACACAATTGTTGGTTCCCCCGTCTTGTCGGACCGAGGTCATGAGGCTGGCGCATGATATCCCTTTTGCGGGGCACCTCAGAGCCAAGAAGACGAGGGAACGGATATTGGCTCGATTCTATTGGGTAGGTCTTCATACTGATGTGTCGAGATATGTAGCCACATGCCCAGACTGCCAGCGAGTAGCGCTGGGTCGAGTGCGCCCCGCCCCTTTGGTCCCGCTGCCGATTATTTCCACTCCTTTTGAACGCATTGCAATAGACATAGTGGGCCCTTTGCTACCTTCTGACTCCGGGTATACGCATATATTAGTGGTGGTGGATTATGCTACGAGATACCCGGAGGCAGTTCCATTGAGGTCCACTAGTGCCGCTGCAATAGCCACCGAGTTAGCGTAGATTATGGCTAGAGTAGGGATCCCCAAGGAGATTTTGACCGATCACGGGACCAATTTTCTGTCCAATACGTTACAGCAGGTGTACAAAATATTGAAAATACGTCCCATCAGGACGTCCGTTTATCATCCACAATCGGACGGTCTGGTTGAACGTTTTAATCAGACCTTAAAGTCGATGCTGAGGCGATTTGTAACACAAGAGCAGAAACATTGGGCATCGCTTCTTCCCTACCTCCTTTTTGCGGTGAGAGAAGTGCCGCAGAGTTCAACGGGGTTCTCCCCCTTTGAGCTCCTGTACGGCCGGCAGCCTCGCGGCATTCTCGACCTGCTGAGAGAGGGGTGGGAGGAGCACAAAGGCTTGTCTAAAAATGTAGTGAAGTATGTGCTCCTACTAAGAGATCGCCTGGATTTGGTCGGTCGTTTGGCCCGAGACAACCTCAGATCGGCTCTGCACCGACAGCAGCAGCATTACAACAAAAATGCACAGATTCGAACCTTTCGACCAGGGGACAAGGTAATGCTGCTACTTCCCTCATCAGAATCAAAACTGTGTGCTAAATGGCAGGGGCCATATGAGGTGATTCGGGCTATAGGGAAAGTAAATTATGAAATTAGACAGCCCGATCGCCAGAATGAACGTGAAATTTACCATGTTAATTTGTTAAAGCCCTGGCAGGCAAGGGAGGTCTTATTTATAGCCCCAGGCAATATGGAGGATGATTTAGGCCCCTGTCCAGAGACCCCGAGCACAAGAGCGATTTCAATGGGGGAACAGTTGGTTCCGGATCAGCAAAGAGAGCTGCATAAGCTTATTGAGGAGTTCAGCGATGTTTTTTCTGACGTGCCCGGCAGAACAAACTTAGTTGAATATGACATTATCTCTCCACCAGGTGTCACAGTGCGAGAGAGACCGTACCGGATCCCGGAAAGTCGACGAAGTGGCGTGCGCAAAGAGGTATGGGATATGCTCGAGCTTGGGGTGATTGAACCTTCCAGGAGCGAGTGGTTCAGCCCCATTGTCATAGTGGCTAAGAAGGACGGCACCAACCGCTTCTGCGTGGATTTCAGAAAGGTAAATGCTATTGCTAAGTTCGATGCATATCCCATGCCTCGGGTCGACAAGCTTTTAGACAGACTGGGAAAAGCAAGGTTTAATTCCACTCTGGACCTGACGAAGGGATACTGACAAAACCCTTTAACCCGCAGCTCCAGAGAGAAAACCGCATTTTCAACACCAGAAGGGCTGTTCCACTTTAAAACCATGCCATTTGGGCTACATGGTGCGCCCGCTGCCTTTCAGAGACTGATGGACCAGGTTTTACGCCCACATCATGAATATGCAGCCGCGTATATTGATGATGTGGTGATTTACAGCTCCACCTGGCGAGAGCATTTGGCTAGGCTTGCAGCCGTTCTTCAGTCTCTAAGAGCAGCCCGGCTGACAGCTAACTTGAGGAAATGTGCGTTTGCCAAAACAGAGACTCAATATTTGGGATTTTTAATGGGAAATGGAAGGGTGAGACCTGTGGTCACCAAAATCCAGGCTTTGGTTGATGCAGCGATCCCCAAAACCAAGACTCAGGTGAGGTCACTACTGGGCTTAGCCGGTTATTACCGCTGCTTCATCCCCGAGTACGCCACAGTGGTTAACCCGTTAGTCGACCTCACCAAAAAGAGTGGGCCAAATTTAATTAAATGGTCAGCTGAGTGTCAGGGGGCGTTTGATACGATTAAGCGTAAACTTTGCCAGGCCCCCACTCTTATTACCCCAGATTTCACCAAGAGATTCATCCTCCACACCGACACCTCGGATGTAGGTTTGGGTGCAGTCTTGTCCCAAAAAGTAGCTGGAGTAGAACACCCGATATTGTACCTGAGCAAAAAAATGTTACCTCGGGAACGTAACTACTCCGTAGTCGAAAAAGAGTGTTTGGCCATTAAATGGGCTACTCACTCTTTACGATACTACCTGCTGGGACACTCATTTGATCTGGTCACAGACCATGCCCCACTCAAGTGGTTAAGCACAATGAAGGACAGCAATGCCCGGATAACTCGGTGGTATCTGGCATTGCGGGGAAAGACCACCAAAATGCGGATTATTTTTCCCGGGAGGGGGGAGCAATGGGAAAGGTAGATTTAGCCGAGTGTTCCTTCGGCTCCACTCTGAGCGGTGGGATATGTGACAGAAATACAATGAGTTCTGGTGATAAATCTTCCTCCCGACCTGTGAGGGCGCTAAAGAACAGGAGGAGAAGTATCTGGAAGGGCTGGCCTGACAGTTCGTTTCCGGGACCGGGAAGTGGGTCAGCCTGGAAGGAAGCGAGACTCTATTGTAAGACCGTATTGATTTGACAGGTAAACGAGGGGCAGCTGCAAGTAATAAGGCAGCTGCAACCGTTTACCTAGATATCATGCTGAATTACATATAGGGGCCAGGGTAACGCTGTTCTTTTCCTTCGTTTGGGTTAAGCCAAGGACCGAAAAGGACGTTAGTAAAAATACTGTATTACTCTATAGAGAGTTGCGTGTGTGTGTGTTTTTGTTTGTTTATCACTGTACAATAACTGTCTGTGTTTTTGAAACCACCAGACAGCTAAAGCACACCCGGAGCTGTCGCCTTGGGCCAGCACAAGCCGGATCACCACTTCACGAACTGTCACGGAATAAAAAGTGTATTCACTCATCCCCAGCACGACTGCACGCACCCGAGACGGGTGAACGTGTTTTTGTTTTCTTTATCCAGGACTGTAAACCTGTGTTTTCATCCCCGCGCACATCGTACACATCGTTGTGTATTGCCGGGGCTTATTATTTATGGTCACTAGACCAGGAATTAAAATAAAATAAAGCATTTTTCCACTGGATTACCGTTGTCTGCCTGTCACTCCTGCACCGCATCACCGCTACACCTGTTCCCCTTACTAACCACTTTGCCACAGCGTGGCACCAGGCTGATTGCAGGGAGGAATTTGGCAGTACAAAGGGGACACAGCTACATGAGTACGGCCCCTTACGCTGGAGTGCTGTGTTTTGTTTACGTGTTGTTCGTCTTTGCAGAGGTGTACTGAAGCCATGAGCTGTGCCACGGAACCATCACAAGCCTTTACGCAATCCCCTCACTGCACAGCACGGACACTCACCACTTTCCCCACCGAAGAGCACAGTTTCGTGCATGGAGGACAATGGTTATTGAAATGTTTATTTTGTATTTGGGACTGAAATACCCGCAGCGGGTGGAGCGATTATTATTTTGTGTTTTATAAACCACGGATGTTTTTGTATTGAAAGTACTGTTTGGACATTCACTTTGTTCTCACACCACTCACAGCCTGACAGAGCCTCTTCCCTGTTCCTTGTTTACAATTTTTAGATTTTAAATCACAGTCTACCAAATAATATATCTTCCTCTAATTTCTGAATCAAAGGCAGTTATTTGAAGTACACTGCAGCTCATCACTCTAAGCATGAAGCTAATCAAATGTACTTCTTTCCACACTGCAGCCCTGCACTCTAACCACTGAGCTCCTCAAACCCACTGCATTCCACATTGCAGCCCAACACATTCTCTAACCACTGAGCTACTCAAACCCACTGCCTTCCACACTGCAGCCCAGAACACTGACCACTGAACAATTCAAGCCCACTACCTTCCACACTGCAGCCCAGCACTCTAACCACTGAGCTACTTGAACCCACTGCCTTCCACACTGCAGCCCAGCATTCTAACCACTGAGCTACTCAAACCCACTGCCTTCCACATTGCAGCCCAGTACTTTAACCACAGCTACTTGAACCCACTGCCTTCCACACTGCAGCCCAGCACACTGAGCTACTTGAACCCACTGCCTTCCACACTGCAGCCTAGAACTCAAACTAATCTTTTTGAAATCGGCTACTTTCTACACTGTTGCTATCTGTTTATCTTCATCTAGTGCCAATACTGTAAAACAGGCACATGTAAAACAATGTGGACACTCACTCTAAAAAATACTGAGGATCTGTGATATAATATCAAGTGCTTAAATCATCAGCTTTTGCTTTGAACACACTGTAGGAAACAATTGGGGGAGTGCCAAGCACACGGTCCAGGCCCCTAACTACAGAGACCATGATCATTATAGAATCAGTGGAAATTAAAGGGAGCAGGACTGTGTATTTTAAATAGAATTGATGCTTATTGTTAAGAACAATCTATTCAGTCTGAATTCATGAGTACATTATCATATCAGTTCCAAACAATGCAACCTATGTAATCTTATCTTTATGGTAGCTATCAAAAGTCCACTCCCCTCACAGACATTAATTAAAGTACTCATTAGCTACAGCATGTCAGATTATCACAACATCCAGGCAAAGGCAACTCAAACAAAAGGATATCATCATAGAAGAAAAAATTAGGCAGATAAATGGAACAAGTTAATGTTTATGCAGAATATATATATATATATATATATATATATATATATATATATATATATATATATATATATATATATACAGTGCCTATGGAAAGTCTACACCCCCTTTCAAAATGTTCACCTTTTGTTGCCTTATAGCCTGGAATTAAAATGCATTCAAATCTTTTTTTTTTCATTTATCTACACATCCTACCCCACAACTTCCAAGTGAAAAAAATATTCTAGAAATTTGTAGAAAATTAATTAAAAATAAAAACTGAAATAGCTTGCTTGGATAAGTGTCCACCCCCCTTGTAATAGCAAATGAGCTCAGGTGTAACCAATCGCCTTCAAAATCACACCCCAAGTTAAGTGGCCTCCACCTGTGTTAAATTGTAGTGATTCACATGATTTTAGGATAAATTCAGCAGTTCCTGTAGGTTCCCTCTGCTGGGTAGTGCATTTCAAAGTAAAGACTCAACCATGAACACCAAGGCACTTTCAAAAGAACTAGGGGACAAAGTTGTTGAAAGGCACAGATCAGGGGATGGGTTTAAAAAAATATCAAAGGCCTTGAATATCCCTTGGAGCACGGTCAAGACGATTATTAAGAAGTGGAAGGTGTATGGCACCACCAAGACCCTGCCTAGATCAGGCCGTCCCTCCAAACTGGATGACCGAGCAAGAAGGAGACTGATCAGAGAAGCAACCAAGAGCTACAGGCTTTATGGCCAAGACTGGTCAAAGTGTGCATGTGACAACAATATCCCAAGCACTCCACAAATCTGGCCTGTATGGTAGGGTGGCAAGAAGGAAGCCATTCTGTAGCCATGTGGCAAAATGTTTTGTGGTCTGACGTAACTAAAATGGAACTTTTTGGCCTAAATACAAAGCGTTATGTTTGGCGCAAACCCAACACAGTGCATCACCCAAAGAACACCATCACTGAAACTGGGATGGAAGTTCACCTTTCAGCATGACAACGACCCAAAGAACTCAACCAAAGCTACACTGGAGTGGCTAAGGAACAAAAAGGTAAATGTCCTTGAGTGGCCCAGTCCAAGCCCCAACCTAAATCCAATCGAAAATTTGTTGCATTACTTGAAGATTGCTGTCCATCAACACTCCCCAAGGAACTTGATGGAGCTTGAACAGTTTTGTAAAGAAGAATGGTCAAATATTGCCAAATCTAGGTGTGCACAGTTGGTAGAGACCTATCCCAACAAACTCACAGCTGTAATTGCTGCCAGAGGTGCTTCCACCAAGTATTAACTCAGGGGGGGTGGAGACTGATCCAATTATGATCTTTCAGTTTTATATTTTTAATATATAATTTTTTCTCAATAAAAACTTTTTTCCCCTTAACAGTGTGGAGTATGGTGTGTAGATAAGTGGAAAAAATTTAAATGCATGAAACTCTGAGGCATTGACACAACAAAATGTGAAAAAAGTTCAAGGGGTTGTAGACTTTCCATAGGTACTGTATGACCATGCTTTCTGTTAGTGTTGCACTTCCTTGGTCACCCAGAGGTTGAAATTGTCCTTACCTCCTCAATGGATTTTTCCCTGTCATTATCCAATCAGCTGCTTCCTCTATTGACTGACATACTTTTAGCCAGTAGCATGGTTTGATTACAAGTCTAGAGTCTAAGACAATATAAGGACCAGAGTAAGGGCGGATATGCAAAAAGGCAGTTGAATGAATCCTGTTTTAAATACCATTATACACAGCTGTAACCATTACTATATTCGCACAATTATTGTTTTGATGTTCAGCTTTTATTAGGGAGCTCCCCTAAAATCCCTTGTTTAGAAAGATACAGGGTATTAATGCTTGTGACAGAGTAGCCATCTGCCGTGTGGATGTGTGCATTCATTGCTGAGTGACAAGCAGAAGATCGAGATTGGAGTTGATATGCCCCACAGGTGAACAGGATTTATTTACATGTCAACGAACTGAGCAGCTCTCGTGACACTACCAACAATGGCAGCGCACGGATCACATAAAACACAGTGTAGGAAAACTATGGTAGGATCTACAATATCTGAACTAATAAACTACCATTGCTGAAGAGGTTGATCATGGCGGATAAACAGCTAGAGCAGATATGTGACAGGCGGATATGTGTACTGTATTTGGTTTCTGAAGTATCTATAACAAGGCTTACATACTTAGTTGTGAGAACTCTCTACCCTTCAGTTCATTCCCCAAGTTCCAGATTATTTTGCGCACTCTTGATATGCTTCATCTGATTCTCTTCAGGGTTTCCCCAGCCAGAGGGCTCAAGCTTTCTGAGCACTGTGTAAAGCCTTGTCACAGCTGTTCTGCTCAGCTGCATGGACTGCCATTTCATTTGCAATTGCAGTTCAAGCTCCAATGCAAAGCAATAACTGCTTGTTGTGTACAGAGCTGGTGGCCTCATGAGTGATTTGGAGGTCCTGGCTGAAAGGACAAAAAAACAAACAAACACAATGTTCTATTTAAGTCAGTACAAAGTTTCAAAAAGTCAGGAAAACACAAAGCAAAACTAAACTGTTGACAATGGTCAGGTAACACAGCAGTGGTTGGCAAATGGTGGCCTCTTTGGCAGGGCAGTATCAAAGCCTGAGCGAGAGCGGAACTTCATTTTAATATTACCGCAAGGGGCTGTCATGATTCCATGTATGACCTTCATTTCTAGTAGTAAGCAGAAAATTAAGTGTTTTGCAATATCGATTCCAAAGTACAGATGAACCTGTTTTATATCACCTTGCTTAATATCACTCCCCATTTATTACCACGATTTTTCAAAAACCACTCACCATGCACCATAGGTTTTTTTTTTTTAATTACCTGTCTTAATATCATCCCACAAACCTGCTTATTGTGACGTTTTGTGCAGCCTGTCAAATGCTGCGTGGCCATTCTTTACTAAGCAACCACAGTATATCATTAATTTCCAACGCAACTAACAACCAATAATCATTTCAGCTGATAAACTGGCATTTTGTGCAGCCTGTAAAATGCTGCGTGGGAGGTCTTAACAGGATACAGTTCTGTTACAAAACACCAACGTCAAATGGTACTTTCCTACATAGACAGGAACTTAGAATAATATAAAACAAAATTCAAAAGTAGCATACATTTTTATTTTAGTGCTTCATTGTGTTCTGACAAATTAAAAGAGAAAAATTGCACTTTCATCAGGTGTGATAGACGTGACGGCAATATGTAGGCAGTCCTCCAAAGATTCTTGTGTCAGCCTGTTTCGATCATCTGTTTTGTTGCATGTATTGTGGAATAAGCCGCTTCGCATGTGTTAGTAGATCCAAACATGGAGAGCACAACCAGAGCCAGCTTCTTCATGGTTGCGTACTTCTCTGGACATATATGGTTTTGACTTGCACTGTTGAAGCGCTTTCTAATTTCCATGTTATGTAACTAATAGTACATACGTTATTTTTATTATTATTATTATTATTATTTATTTCTTAGCAGACGCCCTCATCCACAGCGACTTACAATTGTTACAAGATATCACATTATTTTTACATACAATTACCCATTTATACAGTTGGGTTTTTACTGGAGCAATCTAGGTAAAGTACCTTGCTCAAGTGTACAGCAGCAGTGTCTGCCACCTGGGATTGAACCCACGACCCTCCGGTCAAGTCCAGAGCCCTAAACACTACTCCACACTGCTATAGCATTTAATGTGCTACCTGTCTGTTGTTTCCATCGTGGTTACACACATACCAATATATATTAATTCAAAATATTAAATATTAACATGATTCATAAAGCCCTATCTATAGTTTTAGTGCACTGCTGATATGTTTTAACCAGTCAAACACAAGTTTGCTCCAGCAACATCACAGACACTACCAATTGAATTTGTGTTGCTGGTGCTTGTGAATTTAGGAGGGACGATGGCACTGGGTTCAGATATGGTGCCGATAGGCTTCATGAGATTCTCCCATCACAGCTCTCAAATTGTGCTGAATTGTTTGGTGGTTTTTTGATGTGCACAGGACTAATGTTAAGACCACCAACCAAAGTTAAAAGCATGAGGCAGGTATATTATCCCTCTGTACCACAAAAGTATCCCTCTGCCTCCATTATGCCTCATGACTGTCCAATACTCCAGATAAACGTTTTGGTGAGTGTCTTCATTAGTGGATTCAGTCAAAAAGTAACATGGTTTCTTATAGTTGTACACTGGATTTCTGATTGAGCATTGTGGGTGATAACTTCCAAACAAAAGGCTAATACTGGATAATAAATAGCACATCCTAAAAATGTATTTTAGTACCTAAATGTTCACTAAACATGCATGGTTGGACACTGGGTATAGTAACAAATAAGAAAGTGCTTGTACAGATTTTAGTCAAAACAAAAATGAACAAACAGATGCTCAGCTATAGATATCCAGCCTCTCTGCAATGATATATTTCAATCAGACTCCGTGTTCAGCTATAAATATCCCACCTCTCTGCAATGATCTATTTCAAGCAGACTCTATGTTCACCCAAAACCTTTACTTCCGGACTGCAGCCTTGCGCAGGAAAGAGAGAGAGGCATATAGTAACTGTTTGGGTTAGGTCAGAGTGGCAGCTATTTTCTACCCATTCCTCAGTGTGTGTAATCCATATTTATATGAGGCAGAACTTGGTTAGGAGTCACCCTCAAATTATTGTCAAAATTGAGAACCGAGGGTGAGGGATTATTATTGGTTGATTGTATTACTCAGAGCTCACAATCTCTAGTTTAGGTATATCCAGTGTTGGGGAGTAATGCATTACATGTAGGTAACAAAGTGGTAACACATTTGTGATTAAATAGTTACTTTGAGTTGTATTTATATAAAAAAAATTACTATGGCTAATGTGCAAGTCAAACCATGGATCTCACATGAACATGCTTTTCATAGCATCTTACTAGAAAATGGCGTCAAAGGACAGAACTAGCGGGTTCAATAACTGGATCTTTAAAGAATATTTCAGTTACACTTTATATGAAGGTGCTGCTTAAAGTTTTATAAATATATAATATATGCTTAATAACTATGTTATATAGTGTTGATAAAGCATTGCAGATGGTTTATAAACATGCAATAGCCATAGACAGAATTACGTTTAAACAAAGTACAATAGATGGCTAAACACTGTCCCCTTTATAAAACTGTAATTCTGTCTATGGCTATTGCATGGTTAAACATCCCAAAGTAGAATAGGTGGCTGAAAACGGTCCCCTTTGTAAAACTGTAATTCCATCTATGGCTATTGCATGGTTATAAACAATCTTTAATACTTTATTAACATCTTATAACATAGTTATTAGGTATATATCATACATTTATAAACCATGTATAAACCATTAATAAGCAGTACATTCATATAAAGTGTTACCAATATTTCAAGCCGCATCCGGACCGAACCAAACAAAGAATCTCTGAAAATGCACAATAACTCTGCCTGAAAAGCATCTATTTCTAACTGGAACGAATTACATTTTTTTCAAAGTAAGAAGTTACAATTTTGTTCAAGTAACTTGTAGCTGTAACAAGTTACTTGTTAAAAGTAACTTCCCCAACTCTGGTTATATGTACACCACATAGCTCAGTCCATCCTACTAGGGTGTGTGAACTTGATACAGTTCTGAAGTGAATGATTTTATGCACAATACCTACACAACTCATACAGCAAAATAAATGATTTTTTTACACAGCAGTGTACCTAGATGGAATGCCAATAAACCAGTGTAAAAATACATCCATGAATTCAAATAATATAATAAATCTGAAATTACGATTATTACGATAATTATTGAAGGTTCTTTTACTAACAATTACACATCTGTGAGTAGGAACTATCTATAGTGATTGCAACATCCCTTTAGTTTGGCACATGGAAATCAGTCTAATTCTTGCAGAGCAGATGAGATGCTTAAGCCACAGATCTTGCAGCTGATTCCTCTGTGGTGATTCTCTCAACTACTTGAGAATGAAGGTATCTGGAAACTGAAGTTAAGAAACCTCACTGTTAAATGATTCAAAGGTTAATATGTGGACCTGTCAAGCAAGTTGAACTAACAGTTGGCATTGATCTAAACTTGCAGCCCTGCTTCATATAAAACGTTGACAGAAGCCTTTTTAATGTTAATACAGCCTGGGTGTACTCATCTTTCAGGATTGCTTCTATTAGACTGAAGATGTTGCTGAGTTCAGTTGATCTTTTTTTGTCAAATGTTCTCTATTCCAGTTTCAGATTCCATTCAAAACAAGCGTTAGGCACTGATCTTTATCTTAAACAGACCTTTAGACACAGTCCCTTACACCCCAGTTCGGTCTTAACCCATCAAGTACTAAATACATCTTTCTTTGAAAACATCTGAACTCAAGGTTTAATATGATATATTACATTTAGACTTAACCTTCATGGTTAACACAAATTAGAGTAAGTTATCATAACAATATAGGTAAAAAGAAAATTAAAATAACAGGTAGATTAGCCTGTCCTCAAATGAGGATAATGGCATTAATGGGGTAAGTGATGCTCAAATAAGAAAGGGTAGACACAGGACAATCTGCTGCACCTTCTAAGGGAAGGACACACCATTATCTAGCACTGTGAACACCTTGGTAAATAATGCTTCTTGTGGGCTTTCTTTTTTTATAATATATTTTTATTGTTTTTTATACAGTTAATTACATATTTGCAATACTATCAAACATATTTTACAAACAACCACATACATGTATTGTATTCCAATAATATTTAACACATTAAATGATATTCTTTTCTATTCCAGTTTATATGATTAGAATGTATATCCTTTGTATCACTTCATTCATAACTTTAAACTAATTACACAAACATTGTGCACACTGAAAGCATGTTTTACAAGATGGAGTGCCATGAGAAGAACCAAATCCAATGGTAGATTCTTTATAATATATAACTTAGCACATATAGAGTTGGACCTGGGAACATGGAAGTTGAATATGAAAATAACAATTGCATGGACTATTTTAAAGCTCTAGCAGCTGTAAACGATCCAGTAGCGTGGTGCTGCTGACCTCTGGTTTCCCGTTCCCACCAACTGGCACAGACTCGATACGTTTGCAGGCAAGTATGTTTTATTTACAATATTTACACAATAAAGCAGTTTCTGCTAAAGGCTAATGCCCTGTACGGGCCACTGACTAACTCACTTCTTCGACCCTCTCTAAGCTACTTCAAGACTACTACATGTCTACAGGCTTTGGCCTGTGCACGATCCACTTAGGTAGGACCAAGTCCACTGGAGCGAACCACCCTGGCCACTGTAGCCGTGGAGACAGGAGAATAGTACAGAGATTCCTTCCGCCGAAGTGAGTTAGTCCACAGGTAAGAACAGGACCAGCTCTCTTCCTTAGAGCTGTCCTGGATCACAGGTAAGTACAGGGTAGGCTCCTTCTGCTGGAGTAGTTCTGTAACACAGGTAAGTATAAAACAGACTCCCTCTGCTGGAGTAGTCCTGTAACACAGGTAAATACAAGACAGGCTCCCTCTGCTGGAGTAGTCCTGGAACACAGGTAAGTGCAAGACAGGCTCCCCCTGCTGGAGTTGTCCTGGAAAACAGGTAAGTGCAAGACAGGCTCCCTCTGCTGGAGTAGTCCTGGAACACTGGTAAGTGCAAGACAGGCTCCCTCTGCTGGAGTTGTCCTGGAACACAGGTAAGCGCAGGTTGGATCCCCTTTAGAGAAGAATCCCAGGAACACAATTCAGATGACCCCAGACATCCAGAGAAGGAGCCCAGACAAAACAAGCTGTGGGGAGGAACCCCTGCAGCCAACTCCTGGTCGTCCTCAGAAACAAATTGTGTCCCAACTAAAAGCAAGTGTCCACATTTCCTGTGTAACACGTATGCAATGTGTCTTGTATCTGTATTGCAATAAACAATGTGTTGCACATCCCGACTAATAAATCCGTTCTTTCTGGGAATTATTCACTGTTTCTGCAGCGCGTGAATAATCCAATACACCTTCTGGTCGTACGTATAAAACTACACCCTGCGGTTGTGACCACGCACAACCGCACAACGCGGATTACCGCGGACCTCTTTTAAATTGCTGAGAAGTAAAAATAAACTTCGACTAGCACCACGAAAAAAGAAAAATAAATAAACTTACACCAAACCAAAAGGCTACCTCACCAAGAGAAAAATCGTACACCGTTTAAACTAAATACTATATTCTAAATACAAACGATCACTTTAACTTACGTTGTTCTAACAACGCACTCGAAATTGCAGGCTTCTTCTCTGCAGAACAATAGGGCGCTGTTCCCCACGATCATACAACGCCTCTATGGTTCTGCCCTGCTTCCTTATAAACCCAGAAACCCCTCCCAATCAATTGGCACTCGGATTTCTGGGTTGTGTAGTTTCTCCCCTAGCGCCGCCATTTCTTAAAGGCGACACTACCCTTTCCTCACACAGCTTAAACACTAGGTCATTCCAGAAGAAATTAGATGGAAATCTGGGTATGAGTGCTACTTTTAAGCATACAAAATTTCTGGTTGTGAATAGAACTGGCTACTGTATATTTAACCTGATTTTTTTATTTTTTATTGTAACCTTGGGTGTGGTTCAGCAGGCAGGAGCTAGGGCTCTTCCCACGTTCTGTCCCGCCAATAATCTCGGACAATCTCCCTATTTAACATGTCATACCTTTATTCTGTGTCTTGTGTTTTTCATTTCCTTCTCCACTATGCTGCTCCACCTCTGAAACGGTCTCCGTCTGGGACGAAGGGAAGCTCACATCCCAACCTTAGCTGGCCTCGTCCTCCGCCAGGAAGGTTCTCCATGAGCCAGAGGGAAACCCCGGAGAAATCTATCTTAACCCTCATTCCTATTCTATCCCCTCTAGGTTCCCCTTGGGGGGAAATAACAGTTGCTTCCCAGCCTTGGAGGCCGTTTGGTTTGGTCTCACCTCCGCAAGGGTGGCTTTCCACAAGAAACCCTGTACTCCTTCCTAAGTCACAAAGCACTCCTCTCCTATTCTCAATTCTCAAGGTTCTTTCTCCACACAGCCTTTGCCCATGTCCAGTGAAACACACAATATTCCAATTATTAAGTAACTAAAATATATTGCAGGCTAGTGTGACAAGCTCTTTGAAGCCCATGACACTAAGAAATTGCTGCCAGTTCACGGAGGCACTGCACTCACAGATATATATACCCTTTACAAAAGAGTTTCTGAGACCCAATTTAGGCATCAATAAAAAAAAAATAAACACCTACATTGACTGCATTACAATCAGGCTTCAGTTAACACTGATCAGTACTACAAATCTGTCACAGTCTTGTTAAGTCGCACCAGAACTTCCCAGCACATCTTTGTTTGGCCTTTAGGTTCCTCCATATGTATGTGTTGAATTGGGTCAATCATTAAACTGTACTTTCTTCATTATTAGTCTCCTCCTAACAAAGTCCAATCTGAAAAAAAGCTTTTTAAAGTATCTATAGAGAAAAAAGAACCGTGAAACCCAAACGACCCACTTTAGTTCATTGTCAATTCAAAATGTCCCAAAGCATGGCTTACACATCCCATTACAAAGAGATTAAGCCAGGCTCACTGGTATCCACTGATCTTATTGCATTTATTCTTTCAGAGCTAAGCACCCTTACAGAATGGCTACCTTAGGATGTACTTTCACTGTTGAAAATACTGTTTTGATTAGCGTTACCTTTTCTAAACTTTATACAGCTCTGCAGCATAGACAAATTTGTGGTTCAGTCAACTGAATATGCAATTTGATGGGGCATTCAGTACCTAGTTTCTTCCAATATATACTTAGTGTACCGCATTTTCGGTTTTTATCGTTAAAAAAAATCCTGGGAATTTTTCAGAGTAATATTAAAATAGGGATAAAATCGGTAAAAAAAAAAAAAATAAATATTGGTAAAAATCGGGAAAGAAAATTCTCAGTCTACACACTTTACATGTGGAATATGTTTCTGATTAAGTTTAATGTCCCTGGCATGTATGATGAAGCAGAATCTGTGCAAGTCGAAGCCACATTTTCCTAAGTTATCTGGTACTTTGTGAACATTTGGACAATCGCTGTGCTGATGTAATATTTACAGAAAAATTACATGATTTTTTTTTTTTTTTAACTGAACATCTGTTTGTACTAATTTATACCTGATTTTTTGACTACTATTCAACATTTGTCTGGTACTATTTTCTAGGAAATAGTAAATATAATATTTTGATTAAAATGCTGTTTTATTTTGACATTGTAATAAACAGCCTTACATTGGATCCTAGAACACAGCACGTACGTTTAGATGTCAGAGGATCAAATGACGTTCAAACGTCGCACATTAGCTATGGGATTATAATCAATTAATTATATTGTTTCTAATGTTAATATAATTAACAGTTTGTTTTTGGATATGTATAAATTGTTTATACATTATGTGCTTTATAAACCAATTGATTAGATTGTGATTTAATGCAGTTAGATAATGAGGTTCATTTTCAGTCCAGCTACATGTTCTATAACCAGAATGCTCAGCAAGGTTGGTTATTCGCTAGAGTTTATATGCTTGTCTAGCAAGCAAATAGAAAAAAATGAATGGAAATGCATCAAACATTTTTTTTTGTTCAGATCAAGAAAATGTATGTAATAACCATGACATCATTACGTACAGCTGTTTGTTCGCTAGAATCCAGTTTGATAATTACTACTAATCTTTTAACAGGAATTTACTAATATGCAAATTATACAACAGTTCAATTAACACTTCTATAAGTAATTTATGCTTAAGAATTTTATTACATTAATATCACTAGTGTTATGATTTTCTCCTGGCTGGCTTGCCACTGTCAGGAAAAATAAAACTGATAAACAATATAAACTTTTGTGTGGGTGGTTCCAAAAAGACCCAGCACAGTAAGCTACTTTATGCTTTTACATTCAAGTTTTGACAGTGATGTTGTTTGTAGAGGATACTGAATTCGCTAAGGCGAATAAAAAATGTGCACCACGAACGATCATTTAGTATTTTGTTTATACCACAAGTATATATTTAAAATAAATAGCAAAACAATTGGTATCTAGTGGATCTTTACTTTCATCAACAGTCAATTAATTTCGAACCCTGTTTATGGCCTTTTTGCAACAATCTTTTTAGATAGAACCGTGAGCTCAGTCTGTCAATTTGCAGCCTCTGTATTTTCCTACCTTTACCGGCAGATAGGTAACTGGCATTTCTCGATAAACTCGTTCTCAAGAAAACCTGAGTCCAAATTAAAACAATAGAAATTTGAAATTATTTCAGTCATTTTAAAGTTGTTATAAAACCCGTATAAGTTTGAACTACCGAAATGCAGATCCGTCCTGAATTTCAGCAACACACCACTGGATTGGAATGTAAGCAAAGACACATTCGAAACTAGTCCTGGTAAGCATGTTATCCCAATCATGTTTTCCCACTGAAGGGGGATAACAGAAATGTATCCCACACTATAAAATACTTGTACATAATACATGTATATAATAGAAAGTTTTATACAATTTCTGTTTTTCAGTCCTTTTGTATCTCAGTGCTTTCTTAACGTTCAGAGATTACACACTGATAAATGGCCATATGAAGATCCAAAAAACAATAAACTTTGGCCAGAATCTACCCTGCATACACTGGTGTCATTTTCACCTGGTCTCGGTATCGTTTGGTTCTTTTCTGGTCTTTTGTTTTTGAGACCTTATCACAGATTCTAAAGTTGGACAATCACTACGTTTACATGACAAAGTGTTTTCCGGAAACTAATGTTTTGGGAAAACTGAATCAGAAAACTGATTTTCTTAAAACGTCACTTTTCTGTGTTTACATGATTAACGATAGAAATTATAATTAGAATTCAACTGTATACATGGATTTAAGTTTTCAGAAAATACAGGATATTTTCGCATGCAAAGTAGTACCCTAAGTACGATTTGAACAGACCAGACATTTTCTCTGCGATAGAACGGAGACCAATCCAATAACAAGTGCTTTATCGAAGTGTCAGGTCTTAAATTCAAAAATTACTATCCTATACCTCTTTTCAGATTCCCCACAATGTGCAATCAGCCTTTCCAACAGCTCATCCTGTTCTATAGTACCAGTTTCTCTTGCAGACATTATTTTAAATTATCATGTAATTTTAAAGCTGGAAAACATGTGCTGCTTCAGTATGGGCTATTAAAAAAATGCATACGGACAAATATTACTTTATCCCTAACTTATTATTATTATTATTATTATTATTATTTATTTATTTATTTATTTATTTATTTATTTATTTATTTATTAGCAGCACCCTTATCCAGGGCGACTTACAGTCGTAAACAAAAATACATTTCAAGAATCACAGTACAAGTATTAATACAATTAAGAGCAAGATAAAATACAATGACTTCGGTTCTAGCAAGTACAAAATAGGATTCAACGGAGCAAATGGATCCATACAGACTGACTACATATTATTATTATTTTCTCTGTTTTCTAAAACCACGTGCAGGAATAAAGGTCAAAGTTTGCACATGTGCAGTATGCTATCAGAATAAGTTTTCAGAAAAGTGCGTTTACATGATATACATTTGGTTCGTTTTCGGAATTGAATCGGAGATTTCTAGGTGCTGTTTTCCGAAAATTGACCTAAGGAATATTCTGATACATTTTCCGAAAACTATGTTTACATGACTTTTGATATCGGAATTTAGTTTTCGGAAAACTTGCTTATGTAAACGCACTGATTGATCCAACCTACCAAACGATATATCATTCTGTTTGATACTTTGACACCCAGAACTTTCCCAACTCTGTTGTACAGGCATTTAACTAGGTTTAGCTGGAAGCAGCCTGCTTTGCATTTATACAGTTTATGCATTGGCTGAGGGACCTTATGCAACTTCTTACATTGAAGGAAATCAAATCAACACTGTGGAGCAAGTGAAAAATTCTGCGTACCTTCAGTTGGAAGAACTTCTGAAGTCATTCTTACTTCCCTTTACAGACTCCCCTTAATGTCTCTCTCTCTCTTTGTCTATATTTACATATTTATTTATATTGATGTATTATTTACTGTAATAATGTTGTATTATTTGACAGTAGCAGTTGTATTTCCTGTTAAAACTTTGAAAAACTAATGAACAGAGTTTTAGATTAACAAATAAATGGCACAGTGGTTAGATCCCGAATTCTCCAGATTACAAGATTTTCTCTGCATTTTAATCAGTGGGCAAACTAAGTAAAGAAAATTAATCATTATTATAAACTCATTAATATACCCTTGGAAGCCTGTCTCCCTGCTATGAAGTGATTAGCTGGTTTCTCTATTAAGCACACGAAGCATGATCAAATACACAGAGAACATGCACTTGTGATATGCATCACACCATTAATTAATTTCTCTTCATCCTCTCAATCAGATGAACATGAGCGGTAAATGCTAACCCTGATAACTCATAAATCATGTAGGAAAAAAACAAAAAAGACGCAGTCACACAAATTATTAAAAAATCAACAACAACTTTCTCATTTTCTACATTATTATTGTTTTTGGCACTTCAGCATTGCTATGCAAGTTAGGAGTGAAGGACACAGCTTCACAATCCACACTCTGAACCACAACCTTCTTTGCTTATTATTATAATCAGAATCATCTGGAATGCTAAGGTCCAAGATTTGTCACCTGGTGCTTAAGGCTTCTTGTACCTTTTATAGCATCATTCATCTATATGTATGAAGTTGCATGATATCATGAATTTTGGTCATGCGTGTTCCTTTTTTACTTATTTAAAAACATCTTAAGAAAATATGTACATCAATATATGGATATGCTAGGCATATAGGTAACATATAAACAGGTGCATTGCGTATATTTATAATATAGTGAAAATATGTGTTCTTTCTGTATGGGAACTATTTATGGTACCTTTGTACTGCATCATTCATAGCCTGTCACTGCAAGTGCATCTGTGTTTGGGTAAGTCTTTCAGATGAATGTAAATCTGAAGACATTCATTGTTTAGTCTGGGTCTAAAGTGGTGAACTTACTCTTGCCATCTGTTCTATGAACGGGCACGAGCTATTTTGACTACGTTCAGCAACACGTCAAAAAACTGTCTTCAAGGTGTCCAAAGGCTGTCTGTGAGCGCAAAGAGACCCAGGTTCTATTGTGTCAGATATTGTATGACAGTAAAGAAAAAAAAAAAAAAATATATATATATATATATATATATATATATATATATATATATATATATATATATATATATATATATTATATGAAAACAGAAAAGCCTAACTTTATTTAAGGTTCTTTGTATACAGTGTTTATGTTTTGAGGAGTGGACACAATAGTGCATTACAAAGTATTGTTTTGGATATTTTATTGCAACATCATTAAGAATCTGTTTATTTTTTTTCCTCCAACCAGAGTTCCTGATGCAATTCCATGTTTTAACAACTCTGTGACCAAATCCAACTCTCACTGTAGGCCATCCTTTCAAATCTAAAGATATTTTTCATCCAACCCATTTGCTTTCCTATTGAACCTGGATATCTCCAACATTATTGTGTTTAAGTGGTGAATTGCACAATGAAGAAGTTTCATGATGTTTCAATGAAGTCTTGTGATTTATTGTTTTGGGCTCTAACTATACAAAATACAAAACAATTAAAAAAACACACAGTTAGGGTTTATTTTTACTAAGTTCAAAACAAATAAACTAAATGCACATTGCCTGATTAAAAAGCTCAGCCCAGCTCATAAAACTGCAACAGCTCTAACAATAATTAACCTCCAGCACACCCAGGAATGCAATCACTTTTATGTTACTCCTTGAAATAGCCAGGACTGCCTGACTACCCAATCTTGTTTATAGATCTTATAGAGTAGAGAGGGAGCAAAGGGTCTGCATGGTAAACTTAAGTAGATAGGAAGCAGAGAAGTACAAGTTGTTTTTAATTAACTCTGCTACAGTAGGGGTCACAGAGCCAGTTCATAGGGCAGGCACTAGCTAAAGAATGGGTGGTAGTCTGTGCATCCAATCACTATTCATCAATCAAGCTGTAGGCTAGCGGCAGTCTGTCCAACAACTCAATTTAAATGTGTGCTGAAGTGTATTCAGTTAATCTAAATACCTCCATTGTTTAAATGTTAAATTAGGATCAATTTTATTTGTAAAGACAAAAATACACGTGAGACGCAAACACTGTTAGAGATGCTAGGTTTCTCAAACTCTCTTCTTTTAATGTTTTAAATAATGATGTGTAGGAGACATTCCCAGCAAACTGACTAAATAACAATAGAAATAAGAACATCCTGGCAACATGACTCTCTACAATGGCTGTGCACTCCACCTGGGAAGCTGTTTACTACAGGAGGTCACAAAGAAGACAGCTGTGATCAAGAACCTTGATAAAGACTTCTACATAAAACTTCTACATAACCAAATCATATTTAGAACATGTAAAAGACTATATAAACCAAGCCAAAAAGGAGCACAAGGCTCTCAATCTTCAAAGACACAAAGGTCCTGCTCCTTGACTGAAGAAAACCACGATGCAAACCTCAGCCGCAGATGTGATGGGGGGGAGAAGTGGTGACAGCCTGTGAGAGCAAGGACCATGGAGAAAGAAGCTGAGAGGCTGCGACAGGGTGAGATATATCCCTGCTGTGTATCAGAGGGCTGCTCGACCACAGTCTGGTTGAAGATAAAGAAGAGTGTAACGGTGCTACTAGAATAAATAAATTTGGGGTGCCAGGAAGGGAAATACCCTTACCAATAGAAAAGTAATCAAAACAAACAATAACAGAGAAGCAACAAAACATATAAAAAAAACATGAAATAAGCACCATTACCAGACTACAGATACCAGTGACACAGGGGCCACCTGACCTGCACCCTGAAGCAGAGTTACTATCAAGTAAACAAAAAAAGATTACAATTAATTACAAAAAACTAAATGTACCTGTTTTTGTAATAACAAAAACCAAAAGAAATACAGAGCACACCAATAACCCCACACACCTAATAAGAAATAACCTTAAGTACCATACTCTAATAAAACTATACCAAGAAATAATGAAAACAGGACACCAAAGTTCTGAGGCAATTAATAGTTGTATTATTCAATCAAAGCCGCAGCACAAGCCACACAATCACACTCCTAACCACTACCAAAATAATTAAGCGTAATGGTGAATTAGCTATACACACTAAAAACCCTAATCACATTTAATTCAGCACCTGGGTTTTTAACCTAAACACCTAATAACAAAGTATTTATACAAACAAAAAATATACCCGTTATAAACTATATAAAAGTTAGCAGAAAACGAGAGGTCTATAAATAAACAAACAGTCTTAGAAGGACTATATACTTTCTCTCAAATCGTGCATAATAACTAACACAGTATAACGACAAGAGTTAAAGAAGGAGTCATTAGAAACGTAATAATTACAAAAAGAAAAAGAAACAGAAAAACAAACAACGAAAATAGAACAAATACAAGTACCCACTGATTTACTTTCTGGGTCAGCGTTTGTCAATACACCCCATTCACTCTGTAGATTTAAATTAACAGTCCAACCCCACTCCTACTAAGGACCGAAGAGACCTCCATGAATTTTGTATCCCGTATAATCCATCCGTGTTTGCAGCGAGAAAACCCATTAAGGAATTCCACCACCTCAGAGTCCTCCACGAGTGTTTACATATTCACAAGGTTCCACTTCCAGCCTCAACCCAGGTAGTCGAAAGCCGAATCTGGTTCATCTACTGAAACGCAGCTTCATACTATTGTGACAAACGTAGAACAGAGTTTGGAATTAAAGATTACTACCCCAGAAAACAGCAGTAACGAAAAACCACAGATGCATCCAGTCCAGGAAAAAAAAGAAAATACGCTCTCTCTCTAGAAAGAAACAGGCGCCTTATTAAGGCTCAAGGGGGCGTGTCATTTATTACACTCAATTTTCTTAAAAGGACAGACACGGAGAACCGTCTCCCCCCCTAGAAAAAAAAAATAGCCAGAATGGCCAGAAAAAAAAATTAGAATTCTGTTGATCAATCTGGGAACCCCACAAACTCCTCCTCATCCGAGTCTGCAGCAAACATATCCAGCACCTTCTGTTGCTCTTGGGTCTCCAATTCCAAAGCCGAGGGAAAACAAGGTTTAAGGTTACTCACATGCACTGTTTTGGCATCAGCCCCAGTCACCTCAAGAACAACCTGATAATTGACGGGGCCTAGCTGTTGCACAATTCGGTAAGGTCCCTTCCATTTTGGGGCAAGTTTGGCACTGAATTTGTCAATAGCTTTAGACAATGGATGAGCTCGAACCCAAACACGGTCTTGCGGGTCAAAATGAACCTCGCGACGGTGTTTATTATAGTTCCGTCGTTGGCGATGACGAGCTTGTTCCAAATTTTTCTGAGCCTGAACATTAAAAGACTTCAGTCGCTGTAACAGATCATAAGAAGGTGAACAAGGAGAAATAGAACAATCCACCTTACCCTCCAGGAGTTTCTCCATAGGCCCTCGCAGGCATCTTCCAATGTTCAACTCTGCAGGTGATAATCCCGTGGACTCATGCGTTGCAGAATTTAAAGCAAAACGAAACTCAGAAAGAAACTGATCCCGCTTTTTATGTTGATTTCCCACATAAGAAGAGATCATGTGCTTTAAAGTCCGGTTCACTCTGTCCGTCAAATTAGTCTGTGGGTGATAAGCAGAGGTTACCTTTGGAATGACTTGCCATTGTGCACACACAGCTCTAAAGACAGATGAGATGAATTGGGAACCTTGATCAGATAGTATGAAATCTGGAACACCCCAACGTGTAAAGATGTCTCTGGTCACTATCCTGGCGATAACCTCTGCAGTAGCTTTCCTAAGGGGAAACAATTCAACCCACCGGGTATAGTAATCAACTACAACAAGCAAGTATATATTCTGTTGAGAACTACGGGGCATTGGTCCCATAATATCAATTCCCAGCATCTCCCAAGGACGATGCACTACAGTTTGTTGAAGAGCACCTGCAGGTTTACGATTCTCTGGTTTATATAATTGACAAACTTGACAGGATTGTATGTACCGTTTGACATCAGACCATAGATTCGGCCAATATGCCACTGATTGAAGTAGCTTACTGGTCTTAAAAACACCAAGGTGTCCACTCAATGGAGAGTCATGATAAGCATGCAGCACAGAGTCTCTCAAGCTTCGTGGTACATATACCTGGTACTTCACCTGATTGCCAGCTTGGATCTTACGGTACATCTTGTCCTCCAGGATAGCAAATCCAGTAGTAGTAGTAGTATCATTATCAGTCAACTCTGGTACAGTCTCCTCTAAAAGAGACTGATAGACAACTTGAATTTCTGAATCCTTTTGTTGTTCTTTCCAGAGGGTCACATCATCAAAAGGAAATTCCTGGTTAGCTTGTAAACTCAAGTAGGCACTGCAAGAGGGTAAAGAAACAGAATCATCAAGGGAAGCACGTGACAAAGCATCTGGTACTACATTAAGCTTTCCTTTACGATATTCCACCACAAAATCAAATTTCTGCAACCGTAATGCCCAGCGAAGGAGTCTAGAGTTGGCTTTACTAGTATTGAAGACCCACAGTAATGAAGAATGATCCGTAACTACTGTAAACATTTTGTTCTCCAAGTAGAATTGCCATTTTTCTAGTGCCCATACCACAGCCCATACCAAAAATTTAATTTCAGTACGACAAAAGCGACATTTTTTTAAATTCAATGTTAGACCCGCCTCCTGTAGTCTGCTAAAAACAGCTTGCAGATCTTGTAGATGTTGGGAGACTGTGGAGGAATAGATAATTATATCATCTAAATACACAAAACAAAACTCTCCTCTCAACGTACTCAAAACTCTTTCCATCAATCGTTGGAACGTTGCAGGAGCATTTTTCAACCCAAAGGGCATGACTGTGAACTGGTGTAATCCATAAGGGGTGACAAAGGCGGTTTTACTCTTACTTTCTGTATCCATGGCAACCTGCCAATATCCACTATTCAAATCAAGAGTAGTGAATACTACTCCAGCTAAGGAATCCAGAATATCTGCAATAGTAGGAAGCGGATATGCATCACTTTCGGTAATGGCGTTCAGTTTTCGGTAGTCAACACAGAATCGTTGTCCTCCATCTTTCTTAGGGATCATAACAACTGGTGAAGCCCAACCAGAAAAAGAGGCTTCAATGACTCCACTTGCTGTCATCTCATCCAGATGCTCCTTCAAGAGAGATTGCTTCATTGATGACAATCGATAAGGTCTCTGCTTGATTGGAACATCATGGGTAGTGTAGATCTTATGCGTCAGAAAATTTGTACGGCCAGGTTTCAAAGTACAAACCGAGTTGTACTTCTCAAAGATTTGTAACAACTGTGTCTTCTCAAAGTCCTGTAGACTAGCCTGTAAAACAGCTTGTTGAAGATAAAAAGTAGTATCCATTACTGAAGAACAAGAAAAAGGTGCATCAACAGGGACAATAGCAGTGAACAACGAATTTACAGCCTTTTGATCACCCATGGCAGTTGGATAATATAGACTCCATCCAGCTACGTGAGATGTTCCGGGTTGGAAAGGATAAAGCATTTTACAATTATTTTTTAGACTGTACACTTGGTGCATTACATCAATTTGCACACCACTGAAGTACATAAAGTCCAAACCTAAAACAACAGCAAAAGCAAGAGCAGAAGCAGGTAACAGCTGTAGGCAGGGTCAAAGTCTGATCATGTAAACATATTTCCAGATCCAATCGCCCCAGGGGGCAAGTTGCATCTCCATTTGCCAAGTACAAAGGTCCTTCTTCCCACTTCTTAAGGACTTCTTGTGGGCCCTTACATTTTAACCAAAGATGTTCATGTAAGAGAGAATAGGTAGCTCCAGTGTCAAGAATAGCTTTACCTTTCCATTGACGAATAGACAAAGGTACAATCAATTGGCGTGGTATAGATACCAGAGACATAGGTTTACTGGGTCCTTGGCTAGACTGAAGCTTGTCTTGGAAGGGTAAAGCTGGAATAGGTGGTAATGTTGTGACTGACCTGTTTCCTGCAACACGCCCACTGGGTTGAACTGGAATTTCTAAGTGCCCTGAATTTACTGGTTTAGACTGGCATTTGTTGTTTTTGTACATTGGACAGGTGCCAGGATCATGCTGTCCTCTACATCTCCAGCAAAGCAGTTCTGGCCTATCAGGAGTTTTAGTATAACTTCCTGTAGTACTTGTTTCTAAAAAAACAGCTCCACTGGGAGGATGAGCTCCCTTTTGTTTGTATTCCTGTTGTTGTTGCCGGTCTCTTTCCAATTGATGTCCAAGACGTACAACTTCTTCCACAGTGGTAACCCGTCCCCGCAACTGAATGGTAAGATAAGGATTAATGTTTTTTAAGATCATTTTAACAATATCAACTTCACTCATTGTAGGTTTCCATTTTTTACATAAGGCTCTGTATGAAAAAGCAAAATCTCTTATTGGTTCATTTACTCTTTGTATTCTGGTACGTAATCTTTCTGCCAGTTCATCCTCATAATCTTCTGATAAGAAAGCAGACATGAACTGTTTTTCAAAATCTTTCCAATTCTTCACGTGTTCTCGGACAATTTCCCACCAATCACAGGCCGTGCGAAGATTAGCAAGTACTTCAGAATCAGTTAATGGTCTAAGAGCAAGAAAATCATGACATTTAGATAAATACAGTAGCGGATCAGAATCGTCTTGAGGTCTGCCATATGTAGGAAATGATAATTTAATTGGATACTTGCCATCCATAGAGTTTAATGCAGATCTCCTAAAATTTAAACATCCATGATTCACCAAACCTCCTTCAGTTTCAGACAACAAGGGGTCAATATCTGATCCAGCAGTGACCATGCCTGGTCCTGATTCTATTTTTTTCTTGACCTCCTCTGTTGAAGTCTTCTGCAGAGTTTCAAACATTCGCTGTAACTCCAATAGCTGAGAATGACATGTTTTTACTTCAGTATGCAAAGCTTGTGTGTTAATCTGACTGCTTTGAAGATCCTGTTGAAACTCAATTTGTAATTGTTGAAACATCCATTTCAATTCAGAAGTCAGTACAACAGACATATTGTGTACTTCCTCTTTAACAAGACTGTTTATGGTTTTCACAAACAGTTCACGTTCTCCGATAACCTCCGTCTTAATGTCTCTGAGGAAACCACCGACCTGTTGATAATGTTCTTCCCCAATGGTCACTTGATTTTGCAAACTCTGGAGCATCTCCTGCCAATAGATTTTATGACTAGTAGTGAAATCAGCAATAATTTCCTTAATAGATATGTCTCTAGCCGGAGTTGGAGCAGGCAACAAGCGAGGTGGTGGTATTGGTGAAGGAACCTCCACATCCAACTCAATTAAAGATCCAGGAGATGTTAAGGGTTGAACATGAGGGCTAAAACTAAAATCACCGGCAGGGCTTTTGTGTCCAGTGTTCTGTATAGACAAATCAAGATTGCTTACACCCATGAAAGGATCAGGGGACTGCATTTTTAGAAAAAAAAAAGAATAAAGAAAAAGAAAAAAAAATACAATACAATAATTCATAAATATAATTTCCAGGGAATATATATATTCGTCCCATCTGGGGTGCCACTTTCTGTAACGGTGCTACTAGAATAAATAAATTTGGGGTGCCAGGAAGGGAAATACCCTTACCAATAGAAAAGTAATCAAAACAAACAATAACAGAGAAGCAACAAAACATATAAAAAAACATGAAATAAGCACCATTACCAGACTACAGATACCAGTGACACAGGGGCCACCTGACCTGCACCCTGAAGCAGAGTTACTATCAAGTAAACAAAAAAAGATTACAATTAATTACAAAAAACTAAATGTACCTGTTTTTGTAATAACAAAAACCAAAAGAAATACAGAGCACACCAATAACCCCACACACCTAATAAGAAATAACCTTAAGTACCATACTCTAATAAAACTATACCAAGAAATAAAGAAAACAGGACACCAAAGTTCTGAGGCAATTAATAGTTGTATTATTCAATCAAAGCCACAGCACAAGCCACACAATCACACTCCTAACCACTACCAAAATAATTAAGCGTAATGGTGAATTAGCTATACACACTAAAAATTTAATTCAGCACCTGGGTTTTTAACCTAAACACCTAATAACAAAGTATTTATACAAACAAAAAATATACCTGTTATAAACTATATAAAAGTTAGCAGAAAACGAGAGGTCTATAAATAAACAAACAGTCTTAGAAGGACTATATACTTTCTCTCAAATCGTGCATAATAACTAACACAGTATAACGACAAGAGTTAAAGAAGGAGTCATTAGAAACGTAATAATTACAAAAAGAAAAAGAAACAGAAAAACAAACAACGAAAATAGAACAAATACAAGTACCCACTGATCTACTTTCTGGGTCAGCGTTTGTCAATACACCCCATTCACTCTGTAGATTTAAATTAACAGTCCAACCCCACTCCTACTAAGGACTGAAGAGACCTCCATGAATTTTGTATCCCGTGTAATATAATCCATCCGTGTTTGCAGCGAAAAAACCCATTTAGGAATTCCACCACCTCAGAGTCCTCCACGAGTGTTTACATATTCACAAGGTTCCACTTCCAGCCTCAACCCAGGTAGTCGAAAGACGAATCTGGTTCATCTACTGAAACGCAGCTTCATACTATTGTGACAAACGTAGAACAGAGTTTAGAATTAAAGATTACTACCCCAGAAAACAGCAGTAACGAAAAACCACAGATGCATCCACAGAAAAAGGCTGTTTTTTAAAAATGTATTACTAGAAGCGCAAAACAATTACATCCCAAAAGTAGACAAATCTAAATCTAAAACAAAATGGCCAAAGTGGTTTAATAGATCAATAGATCAAAAAATTATTCAGCGAAAAAAGGCACTTTACAGAGTGTTTAAAAGGGATAAAAAACAAAGTACACAGAAAGAGTACTTGGAACTGCAAACACAAGTCAAAAATGAAGTTAGAAAGACCAAGAGAGAGATAGAAATCAGTATTGCTAAGGGGGCTAAAACCAATTCCAAAATGTTTTTACAATATTATAACAGCAAGAGAACATTCAAAGAGGAGGTTAAATGTCTAAGAGACACAAATGGCAAAATCATAGATGAAGAAAAAAAAATAGCAAATATATTAAATGATTACTTTTCACAGGTCTTTACAAAGGAGGACACGGACAACATGCCCCACATGTCGACCTGTTCCTATCCAGTTTTAAATAACAGAGGCAGAAGTGTTAAAGGGACTAGGAGCTCTTAAAATAAACAAATCCCCTGGGCCGGATGAGATCCTCCCAATAGTACTCAAAGAAATGAAAGAAGTTATTTATAAACCACTAACCAAGATCATGCAACAGTCTCTTGACACAGGGGTTGTACCAACACTGGAGAATTGCAAACGTAATAACGATCCACAAAAAGAGAGACAAAACCCAACCAGGTAACTTCAGACCAATAAGCCCCTGAATTCTATTATATCTAAACTTATGGAAACTATAATAAGATCTAAAATGGAAAATTACCTATATAGTAACAATATCGTGGGAGACAGTCAGCATGGTTTTAGGAAAGGGAGATCGTGTCTAACTAACCTGCTTGACTTTTTTGAGGATGCAACATTGACAATGGATAATTGCAAAGCATACGACATGGTTTATTTAGATTTCCAGAAAGCTTTTAACAAAGTCCCGCATAAAAGATTAATTCTCAAACTGAACGCAGTAGGGATTCAAGAAAATGCATGCACATGGATTAGGGAGTGGTTAACATGTAGAAAACAGAAAGTACTGATTAGAGGAGTGTGGCTGGCTGGCTTGCAGTGGTGAGGTGTGGTGACGTCACGGACCAGGAAGTAACTGAACCAAAACAATGAATGGGCTGGTGAAGCTGATTTTTAATAACTAAATAAACAAAACAAAAGATTTAAACAAAACAACAAAACAGAAACCAAAGGGCACGAGGGCCAAACGAATAAACAAATACGGTTTAGCAGTCGTTTTTAAATCTAGTTTTTTCCTCGCTCTCTCTTCGCTCCCTGTACTCTCCTCTGTACACTCCACCTTGCAGCACGGACAGCTGCAGATTCTTATACTCTGGCTGAGGGGTTAACTAGCTGTTAATTATCTTATTACCCCTCGGCCACAGTCTGCACGCGTTTGGTAAGGATGCGCGACTGTCAGCTAGTTAAATAATCAGTAGCTGATCAGCCACGCATCCTCACAGGGTTTTTAAATTATAAATATAAAAAACAATACCAAAAGACGCGGCGCTTTTATCCACACCGCAAACAAATACAAATAATAATAAATAGGGACAGGACACTCCGCCACAAGGAGAAACCTCAAAATGGAGCGAGGTAACCAGTGGAGTACCACAGGGATCAGTATTAGGTCCTCTGCTATTCCTAATCTACATTAATGATTTAGATTCTGGTATAGTAAGCAAACTTGTTAAATTTGCAGACGACACAAAAATAGGAGGAGTGGCAAACACTGTTGCAGCAGCAAAGCTCATTCAAAATGATCTAGACAGCATTCAGAACTGGGCAGACACATGGCAAATGACATTTAATAGAGAAAAGTGTAAAGTATTGCACGCAGGCAATAAAGATGTGCATTATAAATATCATATGGGAGATACTGAAATTCAACAAGGGATCTATGAAAAAGACCTAGGAGTTTATGTTGACTCAGAAATGTCTTCATCTAGACAATGTGGGGAAGCTATAAAAAAGCCAACAAGATGCTCGGATATATTGTGAGAAGTGTTGAATTTAAATCAAGGGAAGTAATGTTAAAACTTTACAATGCATCAGTAAGACCTCACCTAGAATATTGTGTTCAGTTCTGGTCACCTCGTTACAAAAAGCATATTGCTGCTCTAGAAAGAGTGCAAAGAAGAGCAACCAGAATTATGCCAGGTTTAAAAGGCATGTCGTATGCAGACAGTCTAAAAGAATTGAATCTATTCAGTCTTGAACAAAGAAGACTACACGGTGATCTGATTCAAACATTCAAAATCCTAAAAGGTATAGACAGTGTCGACCCAGTGGACTTTTTTGACCTGAAATGAGAAACAAGGACCAGAGGTCACAAATGGAGATTAGATAAAGGGGCATTCAGAACAGAAAATAGGAGGCACTTTTTTACACAGAGAATTGTGAGGGTCTGGAACCAACTCCCCAGTAATGTTGCTGAAGCTGACACCCTTGGATCTTTCAAGAAGCTGCTTGATGAGATTCTGGGATCAATAAGCTACTAACAACCAAATGAGCAAGATGGGCTGAATGGCCTCCTCTCGTTTGTAAACTTTCTTATGTTCTTATGTTCTTAACTACAGTTACATAACCTGTGAAAAATAACCATGTTATTTACACAAATAAACTATGCTATTTATATTTACATAAGTTAGATTGAAGGTTTGATACTATTGATTATCTTTTGATACATAGTTTATGTTAAAGATGTATTTCTGACTTTAGGATTTCTGTTCTTTTCATATTTGAATGCCTGCTATTAATTGAACTTTCCTTGTGTCATTAGTGTGTAATATTAATCTACTGTACCAGCGCCACAATGGGATTACTGCAGCTACGGTTATGTCTCACACAAACTTGTCTCAGGATCTACGACATTCAAGTCATGTTGCTAGGTAGAAACACAAAACCACTGTTCGAATTAAAAGTTTTAATTTCTTACTCTCAATACCCTTAGTCATTTTGACTCTCGAAAACATCACAGCTATACTGCTTCACTCAGTGTTAACACAATAGCTGTCAGTCTCTTAAGAATTTCCTTATATTCCCACCCTCCCGAGCCACTGATTTGTCAACATTCAAACTGAACCCACCCCTAGGATCTGTACCAAACAGCTATTGGTTAGAAAGCCGAGTACTAAACTTTTCAAGTCTTTCGTTCGTTGTAACTGCAATGCTATAATAATGCAGGTGACTTTGAAAATGGATAAAGTGAAAAAAAAAATGCTACTCAACAGGTTTGAAATTGTATGTTGTTGAATTTGCCGAATACATGTGACTGGAGACGAAACAAAGACAAACTTAAAATAGCTAAAGAAAAACGAGTTGATAGGAGGAAAGTGTTTATGGCCCGATGTAGAAAACAATTGGTTTGAATGGAGCACTTGAATGATTTTAATACATAACTTGTTCTACATGTCAGTGCAGCACAGTGGTACACTTGTAGTATGTGTATGGTTATGGTTCTGATTAACAAAAAAAAATTCATGTATTTGTATAGCTGGAAATTGAATGCAATTGTACTACACCGTCTGCAACACTAAAACGTTTTGTTTACTGGTTATTAAATGGTGCCCGATTTATTTATTTATTTATTTTGTTTAGTTTTTTTTGTTTAGTTTTTTTTTTTGCTTTTTAATTGATGCAAGCAGCACTGTTTAATACTTTTGTTTTAAATTTGAATTAATACAACAAATTTGTAAAAGCCAATGCAGCGAGAACTATTGTCTAAGTATGGTTTTGGAAAGAAATGTTCAGTAAAAGCAAAGAAGTTGTTTGGGCACTTAAATATTACTTTCTAAATTCTAAAAAAAACCTAATAGTTTCTAGCAGTTTAACTAAAAACATTATTATTATTATTATTATTATTATTATTATTATTATTATTATTATTATTATTATTATTATTCTTAATAAACAAATTATTAATGGAATAAAATGTTGCAAACAAGGGTTATTTTGAAACTAAGTGTATCTTTATTTATTGGTGTTGATCATGTAGGAAAAAAAAAAAAAAATTGTAAAAAAAGTATTAAACACAAAAAAGGTTTTTTCCTAAAAACAAAGTCTTTAAAATGGGGGCGACTTATATGCCAGTGTGACCTGTAAAACATTTTTTTTTAATTCTAACTCCTCGATCTGCCTAAGCTTTAATAATATTTGAAATTAGAAACGACTCAATTGTTGCTACAGGCGGTAATAAGATTTGTCATTATATAGATCAACGAATTAGACCCCGTTGTCTATAGCTATGGCCAAGTTTTGCATCATCACCCTATAGAATTAAGTAATTTTGCTTCATAAAGTCAAATGAAACCTGCTGAATACTGTTACGTTAACATATTGAATTACACACCGCGTTGTAGTTTTCCATATACTGCTGTCTCAATCCTTCAATTCTAGGTGATGCCACTTCAAGGCTTAATTAATAATAGGGCTATTAAGACTTCACTAATATTGGGTTCCTGATTATTTTCTGCACTTTGTTTTTTTTTTTTTACTTTGTTCTGAAAAGATCTATCACTATAATGATGAAAATGATGACCGTGACATTAATCAACAGTATGTAAAAGAAGGACCAATGAACTGTTTAATCAAATATAATTGTAACATACAGATAGATACATCCCCCTTATAATGTTAATACCACATTTCATGACAGATAATAATTGAAGTGGCAGACGTGTTTACGACTGCCTCTACTAAATCCTCTTCACAGGGGATTTCATCCCTGTTTACCATCTTATATATCAGTATAATGATATAGAAGGAATGGAATTCTGAGCTGTAGGCCTAAATTATATAATAGTAATTGTTTGTGACTGTTCATGGAATTTGGGAATTGATAGTTTCTGCAAAATAAGTTGCTCCTGAATTCAAGTTGCTTCCCTAATCTTAAAACCAAAAATACCCTGAGTGCAAGTCACAATCAACTTGTAATAAAAACAAACCAGTATTACCAAACAAAAAAAAACTGGAAGAGAAAAGAAGAGTGTACTTTAGATAGGAGGCTTTAGTGGTCCTGTGGGTAAGAAAAGGTTCCGGGTTCAATCCCAGCTCAGCCACCTACTCACTGTGTGTGACACTGAACAAGTCACTTCACCTCCTTGTGCTCTGTCCTTCTGATGAGACGTAAAACAAACAAGCTCCTATTGGAAGTGACTCTGCAGCAGCAGTTGTGATGCATAGTCTCGTAAGTAACTTTGGATAAAAGCATCTGCTAAATAATAATAATAATAATAATAATAATAATAATAATAATAATAATAATAATAATAATAATAATAATAATAGAGTTCGGCCACCAATGGAAAAGGTGTAACAGCAGTTGTAGTTGGTTTAATATCCGTTGGTTTATGTACGACGCATTCCAAACATTTAAATACAATCATGAACACAAGACCCTCTCAAGATGGCTGCAGCAAACAGAGCTCCAGATGCAACACGATTCACAAATCACAAGACCTTTCCAAGGAAACTGCTGGATAAACCCATATAAAAAGTAGAACCTTGTAAGAAACGATCAGCACAAATTAAATTAAATCCCCCAAAACTTGAACTTTTCCTTCCTTTTAGATCTGACCTTTCTTTCTCTAAAATACTGGTATGTTAAATAATGATTCACATGTTAACTGGTATGTTAAATAATGATTCACATGTAATGTTTGGCAGTGGGGTGCAAATGTCACTTAAGACAATTAAATGCCACTAATGTCTTTAAAAGCTTGCCGGTATGATATTAAACAGTCTGAGATCGCTTTGTTCGAATGACCGTTTAGATCATTTTTAAAAGCTTCGGATTCTGCAGAAGGTGCTCTCAATATTGTGCCACAATACAATATTAAACATTTGATATCCCTTTATTGTCTGAAATGAAGATTTTTTTAATGAACCTTTCAAGATATGATCCCCAAATCCATTAACTGAGCTTGTTCTTGTGAAACAAAGGAAGGAAATGCATGTTTGGAGCTGAGGATGAGTTGTTGGAATAGCTGATTAAAACACTTCATATAACTTGTCTCTCATTCACACACTCACTCATACACTTCCATTATCCCTTATTGTGTGGTACATTTCAAATAGACAAAGTGTTGCTTTCAGTCCAGAAAGAAGCTGTAAACATCCCAGTGTTGGAACTTTCTTCATTCCATCTCATAGTAAGAATCGCTCTAAGTACCTAATAGCAACCTCCCACTTCCTTGATTCAAAAGTGTGTAGTTCAAGTAGGTGGGTCAGTAGGTAAACTCTTGCTTTGGTGTCCAAGGTCCAAATCTAGTCCTACTCAGGACACAAAACTAGAATCAGGGACTGTCTGTCTGGACCAGACTTGTTAGTCTCCCTAGCCCAAACATTTAAAGGGAAGGCCTCATTTAGTTACAATCACTTTAATAGTCCAATATTTGCTTGTTGAGTATGCCTTTAAGAAAAACTCTTTTGTACTCATGGCTCAATTGGAATGTACCAAGCAAGGCTAGGTTGTTTAATAATGGACCTGCAAGTCATTGAGTTAGTATGCTATTGCACCACAATACAAAAACAAACCAGAGGTAAATGAGCCACACTTGTCAGATTTTATATAAGTGTATTAAACTAAACTGAGGAGCTTACACATTCAAGGTGAGAGCCTTAGTAAGTACAGCATATGTAGAGCACCTGTCTGCCATGAATAAAAGACACTTGCTCCTTCATCCTAGAATACAAAAAATCATATTGATGCACAGTATGTGAGTTTACCCTGTTTAATTAATACAGTGTTGTTTATATGTATTTTTGTTATTTGACAGGGAACTGGGCACTGCCTTGCCTTAAATGCAGAGCAAAGGTCAGTCTCCCAAGGGGACAGAAGACTGAGGTTTGAAAAAAAAATTAAATTATGTTTTGGAGCCTGTATTTTACAAATTTACTTTTGGTTTTGAAAAAGGTATTTTGTTTTTGATTTGTGGATAAAAGAGAAAAAGTTTTGAACTACAGAACCTTTGCTTTCCCACCCTGACCTCTTACAGACCCCTTGAGAAACACAAAATAAACATTAAAAAAAACAATCAGGTATTGAGCTTGGCACTGGCCAAATCTGTGGGAATTCATTAGATAGAACTATGTCCGCATTGACTTACTATGCAGCCAGCACATCAGGAGAAAGCATTTGCATAATGACCTAAGCACTTACCTGACTTAATTGGTTTTGAGTAGCATTTTAAAATTTCAGGACTACTACTGCAAACATTTTTTAATTCAATAATATTGAACAACATTTATTCATCCCAATATTATACATTATTTATTACCAAAACCCTGCCACAATATGCATATTCATTGATATATTAAAGGGGAAGTCTCATTGGGACTTTGTAAGATGAATTATAAATTCAGAAATAAAATCCCTGCAATGTGTGCTTGCCTTTACGTGCTCCACCGATCCACATGTTCTGACTGCTGTGCTGCATGTTGAGCGGCTGGGCTCTCTCGTTGCAGTGCAAATGAAACCCGAAAAGCTCCATTGAAAAGTCACTAGCAAGATTTTTCTTTTGTTCCTAAAAGCTGTCCTCAAAACAAGCACAAACGATTGCCTTCAGGTGGCAGTACGTTTCTAACTCTAGGTGGCAGACTGCAACTTTACACACATTCCTCTAACAGGCTTCTACCCACACAACCCCCCCAGAATCACATCAAGCAGCTTCTTAAAGGATCCCAGGGTGTCAGCTTCAACAACATTACTGTCAGCTTCAACAACATTACGTCTTGTATTAACAGGGGGGAGGCTCGGTGCTAGCTTCCCACAGCCTGGGCCAGCCTTTTTCACATGTGGAGATCACACCCCTGCCACATACTATACCCTGGCGCTTCCTAACCTGTGACAGGGTTACTCTACCACAGGCCTCCTGGATTTGGCACATCAAGTATAACACTTTTAAAAGTCTCAGGGGTATCTTTCACCATGCTTCCCAACAGGATTTAACTGCACAGAATTTGAAGGCAGGTTACTTTACACCAGTCTCGTCAACATGTATTACATTCTACTCGTGAATAATATTAAAAACAGGGTTAACAATCAACAAACTCTGAAAAGGTTCACCTGGGAGCTTATCAGTACCTCCAGAATACCCAGCCCACCTGTCCTCAATCGATTCTGACAAGCCTAAGTAAACCAAGCTTGCATCACTTTATAAATAACTACAATACCATTCCATATTCCTAATAGAAATATTTTGCTGTTTATTTTTGTTTATGTAGTTATGCTTTTTCAGTTGGTAAACTCTCAACTACTCTGGGGGATGAAGCTATATGCATAGCATGTGTTCTTTGTATTGACATCCCCAAAGGTTATTGTGTTCTTGTATCATACTTGTGCATTCATTTTTTTTATTTAGAGTGCAATGTACAGTTCTTTTTTTTTTTTTTTTAACAAATTCTAAATCCTACCCTTGTGTGGTAATTTAAACAACCATCTGCATGGAGCAAGGGGTGAGAGTTTATGAATCCAGTTTCTCAGATCCAAACACATGTAGCGTTATTGCTGAATTTAAAGGAGGCCAACTGATATATAGTCTTTGCTACTTAATCACCACTATTGTATTTAATCATACTGTCAGTTTTGTAGTGCATTGGGCTTGTACAATTTTCTTCTCTTAATTGCTACTAAAACACACACCAGTCAACAGCCCTTTCACTTGTATACAATTTGAATGTGTCAGTATTACAATTCACTAAGATATCTGTTGCAGGGAATTCATAGTATTTGTTATCGTAAATAAGTGTGCTCAATGTTTTAAACAGATTGAAGCAATTTTCAGTTAAACTGACAGTTTGAAAGAATTGGTTTTCCCTGGGTGAATAGATTCATTGCAAATGGGTTTTCATTAGTGGTGGGCAACGATATGAAAATTGTATATATCAATACCGATGATATCGAAGTCTTGCAAAACACAGAAAAATATAACCACACAATTGCAATATCAAACATATATACATATACAGATGTTAACAGATATTTACATAGGAAAAGCAATAACTTATTTTAACTTAGTGTTGCTTTGCTTCACAATATCCATGGAGAAAATCAAGGTCTTGTTATACTGTTTTACTATTCCATCATCAGCCACCTCAAAACTGAAATATTTCTATACTTCACTGCGCACAGAGTTTGGGATTGTTAATTTCTAGCCAATCCGGAAGTAATTGAATCTTCAGCTGCTGCGTATAAATGCTGACTCACGACACCGCTAAAAGTATTAAGTATGGTGTCATGACAAATTTTGCATTATTTTGAGATGTGTTTTGATGTTTTAAAAGTACATCTCATTTATCATACCTAAAGTTCACATTTTAAAAATACATTACATTAGAACCACCATGCGGATCAATTTGGCCCATTTTGGATTTAAAATGTTAATTACTCTTCTGTTGTAAATCGTATGTGTATGTCCATTTTTGACTTTTCCTAAATATATGAATTCAATATCCAGACGGTGTTTGATAGCCAGAATCGCAAAAATTATAAAGTTATAAACAGTTCTAATTAGAACTGCCACGTGGGTCAATGTGACCCATGCATTACAATACATGTCTTTTTTTATATATATAACATAAGATATTCTATTTTTTTTTTTTTTGTAAATGCAGCAAACAAGACATGCCCCCTCCTCCTAGCACACTTTTTTTTTTTATTTCAAACCTTTGTTTGTTTGTAGACAGATTACGAGACAGAGACTGTTATGATTGTGGATTTGTCAAGATGCAAACTCAGTGAAAGCCTGGCGACAACAACATTCGTTTTGTCCCACAAATGCAACTGGGAATATATAAGAAGGAAATATTTAATCTTGAAAGTAGTCATTTTGATTGGAATACGGCAAGCTGCACTCAGATGCATACAGCAAACTGAAATGACAGCTAGGATAACAACTTATGTGGATAATATGAAACATATGTTATATATTCTTTTTTTATATTACTATTAGAAAATAAAGTTGGTTTTACAGGTTTGTATGTACCAATTTACACATGTTTACACAATAGTGTTCAATGGAACTGTGTCTGTGTTTACAACACAGCTCCTGGATGCAGGCAGACATGTATGCTCCTCCATAGAGTACAATGCAGCCGTCATACTGGAAGTAGTGTTATATTTTCTTTTTATGTAGTATTAGAATGATGATTTTGGTTTTATAGTTATTTGTTTACTTAGCAGACGCCTTTATCTAAGGTGACTTACAGAGACTAGGATGTGTGAACTATGCATCAGCTGCAAAGTCACTTACAATTATGTCTCACCCGAAAGACGGAGCAGAAGGAGGTTAAGTGACTTGCTCAGGGTCACACAATGAGTCAGTGGCTGAGGTGGGATTTGAACCGGGGACCTCCTGGTTTCAAGCCCCTTTCTTTAACCACTGGACCACACAGCCTCCCTGTTTACATCTGTACACAGGTACACACCCGTTTCTTTTGAAATACATACCCGTTTCTTTTTGATATTTTATTATATTTTTTCACTGTTTGTAGTCGTGCTGTATATGCGCTCATTTTAAAAATAAAGCCTTTATGTTTAATTTTCCATTTAAATACAGTGTTTCTGCGATGCAAATGTTAGATATGATGTTCATGAATAAAACTTTTCAGTTGTATCTAATATTATGTCTTTAATTTTAGGAGGTTTGCTGGTCCAGTGGTTAAAGAAAGGGGCTTGTTACCAGGAGGATCCAGGTTCAATCCCAGCCATTGTCTCCTGTGTGTGACCCTGAGCAAGTCACTTAACCTTCTTGTGCTCTGTCCTTCGGATGAGACATAAAACCGAGGTCCTATTGTAAGTGACTCTGCAACAGCAGTTGTGATGCATAGTTCACACCCAAGTCTCTGTAAGTCGCTTTGGATAAAAGTGTCAGCCAAATGACTAAATAATAATAATAATAATTTTCATAATGAAGCAGTTTAAAAATGTATGGGTCACAGTGGACCCACGTGGCGGTTCTAGGTAGTTCGAAAATCTGGCGGTTCTAGTGTTAATAATAACGTAAGTAATCACACGGACAAAATGCAATGAACCGCTGACGCATGCGCATATTAGTGTGGAGTAGTGGTTAGGGCTCTGGACTCTTGACCAGAAGGTCGTGGGTTAAATCCCAGGTGGGGGACACTGCTGCTGTACCCTTGAGCAAGGTACTTTACCTAGATTGCTCCAGTAAAAACTTTATAAATGGGTAATCGTATGTAAAAGTAATGTGATATCTTGTAACAGTTGTAAGTCGCCCTGGATAAGGGCGTCAGCTAAGAAATAATAATAATAATAATATATCAGACTGGATAGTTCACATCATCATACCCACTGCTGGTCAGACTGGATAGTTCACATCATCATACCCTCTGCTGGTCACATGGGATAGTTCACATCATCATACCCTCTGCTGGTCACATGGGATAGTTCACATCATCATACCCTCTGCTGGTCACATGGGATAGTTCACATCATCATACCCATGCTGGTCACATGGGATAGTTCACATCATCATACCCACTGCTGGTCACATGGGATAGTTCACATCATCATACCCACTGCTGGTCACACGGCATAGTTCACATCATCATACCCTCTGCTGGTCACATGGGATAGTTCACATCATCATACCCTCTGCTGGTCACATGGGATAGTTCACATCATCATACCCACTGCTGGTCACACGGGATAGTTCACATCATCATACCCTCTGCTGGTCAGACTGGATAGTTCACATCATCATACCCCATGCTGGTCAGACTGGATAGTTCACCTCCTTATACCCCATGCTGGTCAGACTGGGGATAGTTCACCTCCTCATACCCCCTGCTGGTCAGACTGGGGATAGTTCACCTCATCATACACCCTGCTGGTCAGACTGGGGATAGTTCACCTCATCGTGCCTTATATTCCCTAATGGTCAGACTGGGCCTTGTCACCAGGGTTCAGTCGCTTGAATTCGCCAGGATTGAAAGCGACTGTTGATTTACAGATCTCTCTATTGGTAAATCTGTTTCAGCGATTAGGCAACGTTTAAATAGGGTAAATAAATGGGATGAAATATGATGACAAATGTATATAGGTGACCAAGAATATATATTAAAGCAAAAAAAAAAAAAAAAAATGTGTTTATTAAAATAGTAGTGACTAATGTTAAGAAATGTATGTTTAGAAGTGAGATGTATGTTTACCTTGCTCAAGGGTACAGCAGCAGCGTCCCCACCGGGAATTGAACCCACGACCCTCCGGTCAAGAGCCCTAACCACTACTCCACACTGTTGCCCTATACCATTTACATAAATGTGTCTTCCAAGTATCGAGCCCATTAGAGAAGTAATTCCAGTTAAATTGACCTGATGAAATGTGCTTTTCATTTGTTGTTGCAGGTGAGGTTTGATAGGTGCTCTGAACACCACTCTTACTATCTTGCTACCCTAAAAGTGCATTTCTGGTCACAGTATAGAGATGCAGTTCCTTACGACCTGTATTTTAATGGTTTAAATCAATTGACAAAATAATAAAAGCAATTTGAGTCTACTAGGTGAGAATGAAAGAAACCTGAGCCCCACACAATTAGAGAAAATGTCACTGTGACAGGATGGACCGAGGTTTGAGACTCAGACAGTTGAAAGTTCAAAATAAAGATTTTAATAAACAAAAATACAAAATAAACCAGCACAAGGGCCAAACAAAGAGATTTAAACACAAAATACAAACAAAACAAAAACTTACAAAATAAAGTTTCCAGGCTGGGCCTTGCCTTCACTGGAACAGAAAAACACCACATACAAACACACTCTTGCTTCTGGAACTCTCTTCTACAACTCTCCAACTCTCTCTCCAGCCAGGGCCTCTCCCCTGGCTTTTATTCCCTGTGGCTGGAGCCCAATGAATCAATAATTGCTAATTAGTCAATTAGGGCTCCAGCCACATTCTCACATGTTTTCCTGGCAGGGAGGAATTTTAACCCCCTCCCTGCCAGTCCCAACATTGATCATAAAGACGGGGCAGTACCCCGTCACATATCCCCCCCCTTGTGCCAAGCACAACATGGCCTAAATGGCCACCTCCCCCCTCAGTCTCAGTCCCGGAAGAGGGGGAAGCACAGTGTCCATGGGGGTGGCCATGGTGGGACGTCCGGCACCACCCAATTCTTCGTGGCCAGCAGCTCCCTCTTCCGGGGCTCCGGCCACACACCATCTTGCCGCGAAAGTGCCGCTGGGGGAGCTGGTCTCCTGACCTCCCTCCCCCTCTTCATGGCCAGCAACTCCCCTCCGTGGGGCTCCGGCCATAGTGTAGCGACCCCAGGCGATGCAGGATCCCTGGCAACCCCAGGCGACGGCAGCAGCAGCGGACCCTCGGGAGGCGACGGCAGCAGCAGCGGACCCTCGGGAGGCGACGGCAGCAGCAGCGGACCCTCGGGAGGCGGAGACGGGAACGGCGGCCCGGCTCCCTCTGGTGGCGGAGACGGGAACGGCGGCCCGGCTCCCTCTGGTGGCGGATACGGGAACGACGGCCCGGCTCCCTCTGGTGGCGGAGACGGGAACGGCGGCCCGGCTCCCTCTGGTGGCGGAGACGGGAACGGCGGCCCGGCTCCCTCTGCTGGCGGAGACGGGAACGGCGGCCCGGCTCCTTCTGCTGCCGGAGGCGGGAACGGCGGCTCGTCTCCCTCTGCTGCCGGAGGCGGGAACGGCGGCTCGGCTCCCTCTGCTGGCGGGAACGGCGGCCCCTCTCCCTCTAGTGGCGGAGGCGGGAACAACAGCTCGTCTCCCTCTGCTGGCGGAGGCGGAAACAACAGCAACTCGTCTCCCTCTGCTGGCGGAGGCGGGAACAGCAACTCGTCTCCCTCTCCTGGCGGAGGCGGGAACAGCAACTCGTCTCCCTCTGCTGGCGGAGGCGGGAACAGCAACTCGTCTCCCTCTGCTGGCGGAGGCGGGAACAGCAACTCGTCTCCCTCTGCTGGCGGAGGCGGGAACAGCAACTCGTCTCCCTCTGCTGGCGGAGGCGGGAACAGCAGCTCGTCTCCCTCTGCTGGCGGAGGCGGAAACAGCAGCTCTTTTCCCTCTGCTGGCGGTGGAGGGAGAAACAGCTCCGGTTGTTGCCCATCTGCTGGCGGTGGAGGGATAGACAGCTCCGACTGTTGCCCCTCTGCTGGTGGTGGAGGGATAGACAGCTCCGACTGTTCCCCTGCGGGTCCCTTCAGCCCTGGGCCTGTGGGCTTCCCCTTCTCGGGCCGTGGACGCACCGACTCCTCCCGCTCGGGCCGTGGACGCACCGACTCCTCCCGCTCGGGCCGTGGACGCACCGACTCCTCCCGCTCGGGCCGTGGACGCTCGGGCTCCTCCCGCTTGGGCCTTGGACGCTCGGGCTCCTCCCTCTCGGGCTGTGGACGCTCGGGCTCCTCCCTCTCGGGCTGTGGACGTTCGGGCTCCTCCCTCTCGGGCTGTGGACGTTCGGGCTCCTCCCTCTCGGGCTGTGGACGTTCGGGCTCCTCCCTCTCGGGCTGTGGACGTTCGGGCTCCCCCTCTCTGGGCAACGGCTCCCCCTCTCTGGGCGACGGCAGCGGCCCCCATTCTGGCTCTCGGGACGGCAGCTCCTCCCCTTCTGGCTCTCGGGACGGCGGCTCCTCCCCTTCTGGCTCTCGGGACGACGGCTCACCCCTCTCTGGCTCTCGGGACGGCAGCTCCTCCCCTTCTGGCTCTCGGGACGGCACCTCCTCCCCTTCTGGCTCTCGGGACGGCACCTCCTCCCCTTCTGGCTCTCGGGACGGCACCTCCTCCCCTTCTGGCTCTCGGGACGGCAGCTCCTCCCCTTCTGGCTCTCGGGACAGCGGCTCCTCCCCTTCTGGCTCTCGGGACAGCGACTCACCCCTCTCTGGCTCTCGGGACAGCGACTCACCCCTCTCTGGCTCTCGGGACAACAGCTCACCCCTCTCTGGCTCTCGGGACGACAGCTCCTCCTGCTTTATTGGAATGACTGGGGCATCTCCCATATCTACCGCCAGGTAATTAACGACCATCAAGGCCAGCTCTGCGAAGGACGCCGGGTGATGCTGTTCCTCCCACTTTTCCCACCTCCCCCCATCTCGACGCCACAGCGTGTTGATAACTATGGGGAGGTCGTGTAAGAGGTCCGCCTCAGGGTGCATCATCCAGTCCCATATTTCCTGGGATGGTGGTGAAGGCGGTGATGTAGGAAGTGGTGGGGTGGCTGCCGAGGACGGGGTTTGCAGCTGCTCCTGGTCCCGATTGTGGGGGCATCCTGCCCAGTTGTGGCCATCCACCTCACAGTACCCACACCAGTCAGCTGGTAGCCCATCTGGACAGGACCTCCACCGATGATCCTCCTTCCCGCACCAGGAACACCACGGGAAGAGGCTCGCTGGATCCTCCAGCTGGGGTGGCTGTTGTTGCAGCAGCCTACATTTCTTCGGCTGCTGCATCTCCTGCCTTTGCCGCTGTCTGCTCTTCTTCCCCATTTACCAAAAAAAAAAAAAAAAAACTCCCAAAATTCAAGAAAAAAAAAAAAAAATTACTGCTCTGAGCCTCCAGGTGGCGCTATCCCACTTCTGACACCAAATGTGACAGGATGGACCGAGGTTTGAGACTCAGACAGTTGAAAGTTCAAAATAAAGATTTTAATAAACAAAAATACAAAATAAACCAGCACAAGGGCCAAACAAAGAGATTTAAACACAAAATACAAACAAAACAAAAACTTACAAAATAAAGTTTCCAGGCTGGGCCTTGCCTTCACTGGAACAGAAAAACACCACATACAAACACACTCTTGCTTCTGGAACTCTCTTCTACAACTCTCCAACTCTCTCTCCAGCCAGGGCCTCTCCCCTGGCTTTTATTCCCTGTGGCTGGAGCCCAATGAATCAATAATTGCTAATTAGTCAATTAGGGCTCCAGCCACATTCTCACATGTTTTCCTGGCAGGGAGGAATTTTAACCCCCTCCCTGCCAGTCCCAACATTGATCATAAAGACGGGGCAGTACCCCGTCACAGTCACTGATTTTTCTTTTTTTTTTTTTTTGCATTGCCATTGAAGACCATTGGATTCAAGTGCTAATTTAAACATGCACATTATTATTTTACCCTCAGCTAATAGAATTGAAATTACTATGGTACTTAAACTTAATTGTTGAGACTATTTAATAAACAAACCAAGTACACAATATTGAAAGTGAATACAGCAATTAATTTATTTGCAGGAATTACAGTACTCTGATCAAATGATTTCTCTCTTAATCCTTTTCAGAATGATGCTTTATTTCAGATTACCTATAAAAAAAAATATGTGGCTGGGAAGTTGTTTAACTTGAATTTATTATAACAGTTCTTCAACAACATGTTATTTGGATGAACAAAGAGGCATTCGGGGCTGTGCTCACGTAGCTGCGTCCCCTTTGTACTGCCCAGCTCCTCCCTGCAATCAGCTCAGTGCCTCGGTGTAACCAATTACTGCCTGGCCCTCAACTGATCGCATGGGAATCATTTAGAGTACGCGCAGCTACATGCTTCCTCCAAGATGGTCGACTTCCTGTTTCCGCCCACCGTCAAGTCGACCCGTCTATGGGGAAGTGTACTACCAGCCTTACACAGCGCCCTTTCTGGACGGGAGGGAGATTTACAGCATCGATTCTTTCTATCTTTATCACAGGGATGCTAAGCTCTCTCTCTCTCTCTCTCTCTCTCTCTCTCTCTCTCTCTCTCTCTCTCTCTCCTTAGCTGAGGAATGTATGTTGTTGCATGTAGAGGGTGGGGGTTCAGGTTACAAGTATTGTTACACTGGAGCACTGACTCACTGAAAGAAAAAGGTGAGCTATAGCTGACATCACCAACTGTCCAGATGCCAGCTTCTGTTAATCTGTATTTGGGCTAGTTCATATACTCTAGTAATAGTGGATTTATCTGTATAATTCTACCTGTATGTTAATAATAAAACCTGATGAATGTAATTTGAAATTGTTTGTTGTGTCTGGTAATTCTACTCTCAGGGTCTAATAGATATTAAGATAACAGTAGGCCTTGTTTTCTTACATTACCAACACATTTTCTTTCATATGATTACAAACCTTCAAAATTGTAGAATACATTTGACTTCATTTGTTCTCCACTTTGTTTGAATGTCTTTTTTCAGTCTGCAATAAGACTGCTCTTGGTTTAATAGTTCTTTGGGGGCATAATGGAAGGAGAATAGAATTGTTAAAGGAATGGTCTGCACACAGGTTGTATTTGTATTTTGAATCTCTCCATGAAAAGAGCACCTCTAAAAAATAAGCATTGGCATTGCACCCAAACTGCATTGGTTAACAGAATAATCAGACAGTTCTACATGTATAACAACCTTTTTAACTGGGTTTGCTATCACTGAAAGCACTGAGGCCTTTCACCCTGATTGCTGTTGGTTTTCTGTCTCTGTCTAGACATGCACACCAAGGTGAAAGAGAGCATTTACTTGGATTCGGTACCTTGGAAATGAAACTCAGCTGGATGGAATGAGTTTTGCTACTTTTTTTAATCAAGTAATGAATGACCCAGAAGAAAAAAAAATGTCACTATGTTGAAAAAGCTATTTCAGGAATGCATACAGCGCAGAGATAAGCAACATTAAACCATGCATTTGTTCTCTCTACTTCCATATTCCTTGAGGAAGTACATGCAGTAATGCACTCAATTTTAGTCAGTCATACGGATCAATAGTCTCATGAGCTCAGCATTGATCACCAGCTTATGTGCAATATAATCATTAAACCAGGAGAAGCTGGCCATTATAACTTGCCGATCTATGCAGGATGCATACTGATTATAACTATTTAACGAACTCCTTCTAAGACAAATGGATTAACGTTTGGATTAACTAAAAACAATTCAGTAAATTCATTTCTTAAGGTGTATTATTTTTTTAATTGGCAGTGGGGTGTTTGTATATGTCTTATGCAACAAATGGACAGAGCAGGAAGCTAGTTTTCAGTACTTAATGACATCAGTTTATGGTAGCTGTACTTGAGGTTGTATAACACACTGGTTGTGAGACTGCATCTAGAATACTGTGTTCAATTCCACATTACCAAAAGGACATTGAGTCCAACAGAGAGCAAATAGACTAATCCCATGGCTTAGAGGAAAGAACAGTTGAAGAGAAGTTGAGGGAAGAGCACAGCAGAATTGGGGAGAATGGTTTGAAGTCTTTAAATCTTAAAGAACTTGACAAAATTAACCCTAGCCAATAAGTGCAACACAAATACCTTGACCAGAAGACACAGTTGTAAAGTAAGTAGAGAGCCTTAGGACAGAGGTTATGAGACATTTTTATATATACAGTGGTGAGAGTTTGGACTGGGTTATCTACCCATGTTGTTGATGCTGAATCATTGGGATCCTTTATAACCCAATTTAACAAAGTTCTGAGATCAATCAGCTATTAGGATGCGGACGAGTACTAATGGGCCGAATGGGCTCTCTGTAGGTTTTCTTATGTTTTTTATAACCTGTGTAAAATTCTTACTAGAAAGCGATGGGTCAGTGTGACAGAGAAAGAATGAACCCGAGTTACAAATCTCCCTCCCGACCTGTGAGGGCGCTGTGTAAAGGGAACAGTGTGCTCCGGACTGGATGGTTTGCCAATTAATTCCAGGGAAAAGTGGAAGTCGGCCATCTAGAAAGGAAGCAGAGTCACAGTACACCAAGTCATCCCCCAGACGGGAAGCGATGTGGCGATCGCACATTGGAGGAAAAATATTGCACTAGCTAACCAAGGGGCGTGGCTAACGGTATAAAAGGGGATGTGACGATGTGAACTCTTCCTTTTGTTATGGGTATGGACAAAACGCTGAAGGACCGTATATGTACCGTGAGTATTTTGTCTTTATTTTGTTTGCTGTGTTAATTGTACTGTTTGTCTTTTATAGATAGCTAACACTTCCGGGAGCTGTCGCTTAAGGCCAGCACCCAACCTGGACTTTACTGCACTCATACTCACTGAATAAATTGTATTTCACCACTTGCACTGCAGCACTCACTCTGGACTTGTGATCGTGTTTGTGTTGTGTGTGTGTTTAAATACTGTGTCTTATTATTTCGGAACTGAACCCCGTGTTTATTTAACTGCACAATACACATCGTTGTGTATTGCCAGTCTTCCATTATTTTACTGCTGTCAAGTGGCATTGGAATTATAAATAAACCACCATTTCACCAATACTTTGTTTGTCATTGTCTTGAGCACTGCATCACCTCTACACCTGCGCACTGCAAACCACTTTGCCACAGTCAGGCAGCTACATCTTTTGAAGAAGCCAATCAACATGATTTGAAGTGCATTACTCAGCTCTTAGAGCATCATATGTGAAATTGCTTGCACCCTGTCTTGTTTAAATGTAATACTGTATTTTCTGATACCTATTGCATCCTACAAACAATGGTTGTTAATTGAAGTGTTTTTACCTCTGCAATAGAAAGATTTAAATACAGTAGTAGAAATATGAGAACCTGGACACTGTTCTCCTGTGGTGTTACTTTCAGGCAGCGCGAGAGCTTTCAGTGTTCACTCATGAGTTTGTTCTTGTTTTAAATGTTTCTCATATATAAGAGCGGAGAGATTATCCTAGAGTTTAATAGAATAAATGTACCACCTGCTCTTTAATGTAATGTAGAATACAATTAAAGTAGGTGTACCATAATGATTTCAGAAGTATTAAATAGAAAGGCCTTGCTAGTTTTTCATTTTGCTCTTTTAGTGCACTTGCCTCCAAATAAGGCCCAGAGAGGTTCATTCTTAATTTTTTTTAAAATCACTTTCATCACCAGCATTCTAACACCGGCCCCACTTATTCTAGGCCTCCCTATAAAAAGCCAGTAATTACAAGTCGAGGGACAGCACTTATCTTTGTGCTTAACAATCACAGACATTCGTTCTCATGTTTGAGCATTGCTTTGAGTTGCCCCCCTGCTGCTATCCTCACATCCTGTAGCCTGCCTACAACAAGCTGCTCTATACAATGTGACAGGGCAGAGGCCCTGCACACTGGGGAAATGTGTTTTGTGGCTGCTTTGCACAGCCGCAATGTAATTGTTCAATTCCAAAATCTTGTGCTATGTTATCCTATTTCCAGAAGTGAATTTTTCAATTGTAAGCACAACTTGCTTTTGCTTTTCTATAGCTGTTGCTGAAGAGCTTGATCATGGCAGATAAATAGTTAGGGCGGATATGTGACGGGCAGATACATGATGGGTTACTGTATTATTTGAACTTACCATAAATTATGCTGTATTTAAATATTAACCCTGCATTGTGACCCTGTACAGTACTGCCCTGTAACACCTGTAAGTCATCGTGGATAAAGGTGCCTAATAAATAATCTGCTGCTGGGGGCTTAATGGGACCCCCAAGCCCTCTGTCTTTTTTCTGTCTCCCCATTTTTTTTGGCCACCGGCTGCCACTGATATATACATATTAAACACAAAAAAATACTGAGAATTCCAGCACACACTCCTTAACTGGTACAGTAGGTGGGTTCACTTCACACAACATGTGTCACCACTGGGCAAGTCAGACGAGGTCTAAAACTAGAACAACCATGGTTGTTTTCATGTTGTCATAAAATTATATGTGCATTGGAAAATCCATTTAGAATAGTTGGAATATTAACACATCTGGAGTGAGACAAGTTATTTATTGTGTACTTTTCCAAGTATACAGATATTTACAACTGTCATAATCATTTTAGCTTTTTTGTTTCTTTTTTTTATTATTTTGGTTTTGTTTATAAAGGACACAAAAACGTGTTTGATATGCTGGAAAAGAAATGTGATGTATGTGTGGCATAGTAATGTATGAAACCCGTAAAGCTACATGGTGTAAAAATTAAAACGGGAGGCTACTATCTCATACATATGACATAATATCTTGTGTGCATGACTTGCTATAATAGTATAGTGAGACGTGTGCACGAGTTAGTAGACTCCCTTTTTAATTTACACCATGTCCAATTAGTGGTTCCGTAGTAATGAGATCATTGAAAGGAGACAAATAATATGTTACACAAGCATTTTCCAACCAATTAATCCATTAACTTTATAGATCTTTCTTATCCATTTATGACAGTGACTCTTCTAAACTTCTAAAGGATATCTATTAAGCTGTTTCAGAGAATTTTTGAATCCTCAGCAACCCAGTGGTGACTACACATGTCTGAAGTGAACCCACCTACTGTACCAGTCAAGCAGTGTTTGCTGGAAAGCATTGTCAGAACATGGGTTAGGTACGGGTGCAGTGGCACAATTTCTCATCTTTTTTCGAATTGGCAGCTCTTTAGCGTGAAGTAAAACGTAGTTTTTTGTGTTTAATATCCATTCTTTTTTCACTGGAAGGCTGATTTTAAAACATGATATTTATATGCAATGGAAAGTAGATCACCCCATTTAGATTGCAGTCCTCTCTGTATATCTTAAAGGAAGTTTTTGCTTTGCTATTTTTTTGTTTGTGGTGCAACTCTTAGTTTTTGTATATATATATAAAAAAATGCTCTACTATTATAACAAACATTCCCAAGTAGTGCCACATTTTAGATACATATACATAGACTTCTAAAACAAGCTATTATTATTAGGCTGTTACATTTTTAACAATTTTTAAAAACATGAATACTTTAGTTTCGTTTATATTAGCTAGCTATCTGATTGATTATTAATAACAACATGAATATATTCATGAATGTATTTATATTTATACCTTATTTAAAAATATACATTGATTCAAATGGTGTCATTAGGGCAGCAGTGTGGAGTAGTGGTTAGGGCTTTGGACTCTTGACCGGAGGGTTGTGGGTTCAATCCCCAGTGGGAGACACTGCTGTTGTACCCTTGAGCAAGGTACTTTACCTAGATTGCTCCAGTAAAAACCCAACTGTATAAATGGGTAATTGTATGTAAGATAATGCGATATCTGTATAATGTGAAATAATGTCTAATGTGATATCTTGTAACAATTGTAAGTCGCCCTGGATAAGGGCGTCTGCTAAGAAATAAATAATAATAATAATAAAGGAGGAGAATGGCACATTTCCGTACAATCGATTCAATCATTTCATCGCTTAATATAAACAAGATCATAGCCTAATAATCATGAACAACGGAATCTCAAAGATAATTGTAACTCTGTTAACTAGGGATCTGAACATGTAAACCAAATGCTGGGGTAAATAACATACAAAAAAAATAAAAAAAATAAACAGGAACTTTGCCATCAACTTTCAGTGAGCAAAATGATAACATTCCTTGTTGACCTGGTAGCAATGATTCAAGCCCAGGAATCTCATTAAGTTAGGTACGTTATGTAAATGATTTACTTTCTATATGTACTTATACATACACACAAACAAATTAGTTTAAAATGCTGTTGTGAAACATGTGTGAGAAGTGGTCCGTGGGAAAATTCGAAACACCAAGGTGGTCCCTACATTGAAAAAGGTTGGGAACCACTGAATTAGGCGCATGCAGCTATAAAGGCTGTGCAGCTTCACTATTTGCTATACGAAGGATGCATTGTGTCGCAGCTCTTTTCACTGCGCAAAGTGGTTGCAGTTGTTCATACTTTAAATACAGACTGCATTTGCTAAATTGAATACATTGACATTTATGTTTGTACCTTTTAGAAGAGGTTTAATAAAATGTCAAAAGCGATGTCTTGGGTACATCCATTCTCACTACAAACAGAATCCGAAAGGGAGAATTTCAAACATTAATTGAGAGATGCGGCTATGTGATAGTCAGAGATATTTTTGGTATTTTAGAATGACAGATGAAAGGGCTGACAATCAGTTAAGGCTGTACACCTTTCCAAAAATGACGCACATCGCAAGATTGTAGATGACGTAAATCCGACTTATCGGAGACCCTCGACTCTGACAAAAAATGATGTCGGTCTGAAGTATGTACTGTAAGTTTTGTACTCTAAAGTAAAATTTAAACTTGGCCAGTAGTCAAAAGCAATAGTCTTTATATTATTGGTTTTGGTGTATTATTTAAAAGCTCTTGTGATGTTGATGTAGCTAAAACTACACTATTTAGTGACCTTTCTGTGAATTATTGTTTTTTTTCCCACACCTCACCCATGAAATGTACTAAAAATTACCATGCCAAAATCATAGCCTTACTTATAATATATTGAAAATATATGTTCTATTCGTATGGGTTATTAACCACATTGTCTAATCAACATGATGCAGTAAAAATCCATAGAAAGAAGAGCAGCCTAAAAAGTGTCTGTGCAAATGTGTCAATAGGGGGTCCCTTTTAGTATATGAATTGTTGAGAATGGAAAGGATCCTCCCAAAAGAGAAACACTTTTAGAGAGCCGCATTTTGTTTTGTTCTCGTTTCTGATTATTTATCTAGATGGGGCAGGAAGTCTGTTAAAAAGGCATTGGGACAGTGGTATAGCGTAAACCACCTGGGGCCTTGCGTGCTTAATCCAGGTTAAATCCTATTTTTTGAAAGCGGTAAAATACCTGTTATTTCTTTTTTCTACGAAACTAGAACCAAACAACTAAATAATTTACAGTCAGCACTCGGATATATCACTGTGGTCACAGGTAAGTCTTGGACATTATTGTGCACATTAAAACACTCACAATACATGTAGTGTTCACACTATGGTATGGTATGTAAATTAGCCAAATAGTGTGCATGTAAATCAATGCATTCTCTGTTGGTAAATGGGACAGCAAATTTAGATTTATGGTGCATGTTAGGCTCACTACTTAATGTGCACATTTCAGCTACATTTAATGCCCTTTCATAAATGAGGCCCAATATATGGAAAAGAAAGTATGTTTATAGCTACAGCAAAGACACTAGACCACTCCAAAATGATCATGCATAACTATTAAACACTCAACAGTGCTAATTTTAGAAATAATAAAAGCTTAATTTAGAATGAAAGAATCAAGGCAACAGCTGGTACAGATTACTGATTTTATTAACAAACAATGAGGCCCAGGAACTCTGTCTGGTCCAGTGGGGGCTGCTGTCAGCCAAGGTTAAATTCTGACAGGGGTCAGCCAGGTCTGTGTGAGGACTGAAATACCAGTGCACCCCTTAGCAGACCTCAACACTACCAGCTATTGGATTTGACACACCTCAGACGTAGCTGCTTATCACATACAGGGCTGTTACCTCACAAGCCCATACTGTACATTATTAGCATTGTGGGTGTTTCTTATGAAAGGTCATGAGTATACAAATGCATCAAACAGGTAAACAACAGAAAAAAGAACATCTCGTCTTTTCAGTTGTGTTCATTTTTGTTTTGCTACCCGGAGCCAAACCTTTGCTGCTGCAGGCAGTAGTAGGAGTAAAAGTGTGAGTAGGAGGAAGATGATGCCTGTTTAGATTACAGAGTGACAGGGTGGTCTGGAGCTTCAAGGAGGGAGGAAGCTTGCATTTCTGTTGCTTAAACAACCTAAATGTAGGCAAACTGGCAAGCCAACAATGTCTGCCTTCTGTTGAAACAGTGCGCACAGAAGGCGTAATTAGGCCGCAGTAGAGCGAATTGCAATTACGTGTTTCTGTTTTGCACACTACTGATGGCTGATTCCAGTCATGCAGATTGAGAACATTTTATGAGAACAATGGGCATTGATGATTTGTCAATATTTTGACACATCCATATAGTAATCACACTTATTGGAGAGTGCAAGGCTTCTGTTGGGAGACTGGCCCTTTTCATTTCTTGAATTCAATTTCCTCAAATGCATGCTAAGACTGTTTGCTCATCTGCCTGATGGCAAAAAGCATTAGTTGCTCAAAACAGATAATGCGATTCATTTTAATTCCAGTAATGCCGGCAGATGTGAATGGGATATAATGGACTTGTACTTGCGCTATGGAAATTAACACTGATGTCTACTGTCATGCCTCTGTTATTCCCTTACCTCTCAGTTTTGTAAGAGACCATAATAAATATTTCAAACAATTTTTTAGGCAAATCTAGGTACCGTAGAGATCACAGGATCTAGCAGGTAAATTCTCCAGCCTCATTCCAAGATGTATCTTGGGAGACCTGGGATTGAATACCAAAGGCTGATTAAGAAGAAATGGTATCGTGAATCAAAATGGATGGGAAAAAATAGACAGGGAAAAGATGGAAGCACTGTAGACTACAGGGTATACATAACCATGTAATAACAAGTGTTTAATTACATGGAAATTATCTGTACAACTGTGTTACCATGTAATGACAATTATTTTCATATAATCACACATCAGTTACCAAGTAAGAGCAGGAATCATTGGTAATTATAGTGTTATTACAATGTAATTACATGGCTACCCATGCTATAGCAAAGTTAATTAGATAACACAGTGGAGGTTTGGCTGTCAGAGCCTGGGGACATCTGGGCCAGCCAACACCAAGATTTTAGATCACGGAGCGAGGTGTTCCCTGGGGACCTGGCAGAAAACTGGGGAGACAAAGCTGTTTCAACAGTACAACAGAAGCAGGGTGCTAGGAGAGTTACTCATTCTTTTAATCTCATCACCAGACTGAAATACTTCACTTCATGCAAATTATATGTAAAGCAAGTATATCAGAAGCAGCATTATAATACCATTTATTTTGCAGAATGCTACTTGCCATTTGGCTTATACTGTAATAGTTTTCTTATATCGGTACAATGTGGTTTAAAGCTCTGTAACCATGAATACAGATGAGCCCAGCTATTTTGTATAGTGGTTAAGATGTTCGATTATTGACAGGCGTGCTAATGTTTTTTTTTTTTCACAAACAACAAGCCCTCCTGCAAGCACAAATCCATTACTATCACACAACTTTGGGCAGCAGTGTGGAGTAGTTGTTAGGGCTCTGGACTCCTGACCGGAGGATCGTGGGTTCAGTCCCTTGTGGGGGACACTGCTGCTGTACCCTTGAGCAAGGTACTTTACCTAGATTGTTCAAGTAAAAACCCAGCTGTTTAAATGGGTAATTGTATGTAAAAAATAATGTGATATCTTGTAACAATTGTAAGTTGCCCTGGATAAGGGCGTCTGCTAAGAAATAAATAATAATAATAATAATAATAA